>NC_134266.1:130414384-130723884 GCF_031893055.1 Leptodactylus fuscus | reverse complement strand
ACAAACAATAGTGATGACCTCAAATTATAAAGGCAAGAAATTCCACAAGTCAAGTGTTGAAAGGCAAACCAGTTAATTGAAAACCTTTTGAGGTGACTAGAGAGTGCAAAAGAGTCATCCAAAGAAAAGGAGCTACTTTAAAGTATAAAAAATATAAAACATGTTCTGGTTTAACACTTTATTTACTACCTAATTCCATATATGTGCCTTGATAGTTTTTATGTCTTTCTCAATATGAATCTACAATATAGAAAATTATAAAAAGAAACAAGAAAAACCACGGGATGAAAAATTGTATCCATATTTTTACTGGTACAGTATGCATCTGAATTTTTTTACCCTTGATGGAAATGCTCCTGTCCCTTTACTTGAAAATGAAACACTATCAGTAATTGGTCCTTTTCCAATATTGTACGATCCTGGGCCTGGATTTTCATTCTGCCAAAGAAGAGAAGAATTTATATGTCACATTGAGTTTCTTTTACTCCAACATTACCCTTCTGTACTTAGCTGTTCTACACCAAAGTAAGGCTAAGGCCTCATGTTGCGAAACACAGCTAAAAAACGCTACTCAAAAAAAAACGCAGCGGAAACGCATCATGTTTTTTCCACAGCGTTGTCATTTGTTTTTCCGGCATTTTTCTTCCGTTATTTTTTTTCTGCAGGTAAAATTGACAAGCTGTTTTTTCTGCAATGTTTTTTTTTTTTTACCACAATGTGTTGATGGGATTATCCAGAATCTTATTCACTTTGCTGTTACTGTAAAACAGAGTTGCTGGGCAATGTTCAGTATAATGCACCACTTGCATTAAAGGGTCTCTATCAGCAAAATCATGCTGTATAAGCCCCACATATGTGTGAATAGCCTTTGAAAAGGCTATTGAGACACCGCTAAAGTTATTTTACCCCCCATTTTAAAATAAAACCCTAAAATCATATTTGTAAATTATACTTATCGTGCACGGTGGGCGGTGTTGCACGATCCGACATCATCTTCTGGCACGCCTTCCTCTTCTTTCTTCTTCTTTCGGCAATGCCCTCAGGTCCTGGCTCTTCCCCGGCTTCATCATCTTCTTCCTGCGGTTCAAATCCGATTGGTTCAAATCCGGCGCGTGCGCAGTAGTGCTCCCTCCGGAGCTGCTGCACATGCTCCGGTGCCATTTTTCTCAATGGCATTGCGCAAGAGCCGGATTTGAACCAATTGGATTTGAACCGCTGGAAGAAGATGACGATGAAGCCGGGGAAGAGCCAGGACCGGAGGGCATCGTCGAAGATAACGTCGGAGTGTGCATCACCGCCCACCGTGCACGATAAGTATAATTTACATATATGTTTTTAGGGTTTTATTTTAAAACAGAGGGGGGGGGGGTAAAATAACATTAGCGGTGCCTGAATAGCCTTTTTAAAGGCTATTCACGCATATGTGGGGCTCATACAGCATAATTTCGCTGATAGAGCCCCTTTAAGATTGTGAGCATGCAAGTATGTATTCCCTAAGAGCCATTTTTCCATAATATCATGATGTACTAGAGGGCAGAATATAAAGCCAATACAAAAGACATTTTTGATAAGCAAATTGACTTATTGTACAAATTTATTAAAAAGCCTGATGATATCAGAGTTGACAGAAAAGGCCAGAAGTAAAAATTGTAAATAGCGCCTGGAAAAAGTTTTTCTATGCATGTTTTCCATATTGTCCAAAAAATGCATTGTTTAATTCATTATTATTCATTGCAAACTTATCAACACAGAAAGGTTTATAAATTCTGCAGAGTACAGCAATATGTTATATATAATGCAAATAAGAAGAAAAAGTCAAAATAAATTCTGTAGGTTAAGAATCTTTTTAAGACTAAGGCCCCATGTAGGTACAACAGTACAACACATCACGGTTTTTCCTGCAGCGCTTTTCACAGAACATCCGCAGAGGTTTCCTCTGCAGATTTTCTGCTTCCATTATACCTATAGGTAGACCGCTGCCATTTTTGTAGGTATAATTGACATGCTGCGATTTCCAAAACTGCAACGGTTTTGGAAATCGCAGCATGTCCACTGGGCGATTTTTTCTGCAATGTGTGGATGGGATTCACTAGAAATTTTTTAGAAACTTTGCAGGGACTGTAAAATGCAGGTGCCCCATGTAGCATTAAAACCGCAGTGATTTACTTTAATTGCAATGGGATTCTGGGTAATCCCATCCACACATTGCAGAAAATGATCTGCAGTGGAAATGCATAATTAATAAATTGGTGCCTTGAGCCACATAGTGACTAGCTTGCGCGTTTCGGAAAACACTTCCTTCCTGACGGGCTACGGCTAAGGAAGTGTTTTCCGAAACGTGCAAGCTAGTCACTATGTTGCTCAAGGCACCAATTTATTAATGCATAATGCTTGTTGAAAAAGAACCTTGGATTTTAAACTGGATTTTCATTAAAAGTTAATTTTTATTGAAGAAGGTAATGCTGGATTTTTTACACTTCAAATCCTATAGTGAAGAATGCCTTGGTGAAATGTGACTCAGGCATCTGAGTAGAAGCGGCTCAGCCATGTTGAAGACTATTGCTGTCTCCCATCATGAGATCCAGGGGAGGCGATCTGTTTCCATGACAGTCAGAAACCTTATTAAGACTCAACCCTATCTTTAATATGCTATTACAGGCTGTCTGCAGAGCAAACACAATATCATACAATGGTGAAAACAGTAGAATGTTCAACTTGCCCTGCTTTATCCTGGACAACCCCTTTAAGTTTATTAGTCATAGGATCAGAACAACAGACTGAAAAATGAATAGAATGATGGAAGGAGACAGCACATTCTGTCTGCATTATCCATCATTCACTGTAATGTAAAAAAAATAGATAAAAAAAACATGTAAAGACAAGATGTAAGCTTTACCAGGACTTTATCTTGTATTTGAAAAGTGAACAAAGATGGGAAAAAGATTCCACCTTGTTTCCATATTATAGTGAATGATGATAGATGAAGGCAGCATGTGTTCTGCATACACCCATCATTCTTTGTTTTTTAGTTTGTTGTTCTGATACTTTCATGGACAATAGACTTATAAAGGCCGATGCACACTTAGACTAAGTAACAGGTTAATACAGGAGACTTGCAGCATGTCCAGGAAGGCTACAAAACTTTTGCTGTTATTTTTTTTTTTTTTTTTTACCTTTCTTTTTGTTTTGGCACTGCAACCTAAACGTCATAATACATCAGCGACACTGAAATGAACAATTACATACTGACTAAATAGCAGATGTGTGGGCAGGGAATAACTCAATTTTCTCTCTCCCCAAGTGACTCAGATCTCCTTCAGGGCTATTCAGCAAAGAAAACAGGGAGGGATATGAAACAAAACAAAATTCATACTCACCCTGACTTCTAAACACTGACAGCTTAAGCTTTTAATGAAACCTGGATCCACGTCACCAAGGAGGAAGTTTTCATCGGTATGTGTAAGTTGGGACATAAGACACCTGTGTATTTCTTAAGGAAGGTTGCACTAATTCTGACCAAGATGCTCAGAACAAGCCCATTATTTGACAAGAGCAGAACACGCCTATACACTGGCCAGTCATTTTGTTTACTAGTCGATACAAAGGTGTCCATGTTGAATTATATAAATAGGTTTTTAGTCTACTTCATTTGTAGAATCATAAAAAAGGCAGAAAATTGATCATCACTAACTTCGAGGTATACCATAAAATAAATATAGATGAAAAACTAATAAGAGACATAATAGAAAGCAAAATTATGATATACAGTGCTGTGGGTTTAAGGCAAGCATGGAAACAGTTGATGCAAATTAATGTTTTACTTAAGTATAAAGAGAAATCTGAATAAAATCAGTATTTGGTGTGACTACCCTTTGGTCAAGAAGTCCTTGAAGTGATGATGTGGCCCACACAGACAGAAGCATAACTTGGGGGGGGGCATATGTTGTTTCTTCCCAATATGGGGATACTGGTACTATAAACAATATATTATAGTTGGGGGATCTGGTATAGATTTTGCATTGGGGTTCAGGAGCTTCATGTTACGCCCCTGCCCACAGGGTTCTGTTATCAATATCTGGGATTATATGGAGAAACAGAAGGATTTGAGCAAATCTATTTCCAAAGAAGACCTGTGCTTAGTTCTATCAGGTGCTTGAAGAATATCCCTGTTCCTTCAATAGCTATGTGCAGGAGAAGAAGAATGTCTACAGTTTTGAAGGCAAAAGTTGTTGACACCAAATATTGATTTGATTTAGATTTCTCTTGATCTATTTTATTCATTCACTTAACATTTTGACAAGAATAAACTATTAACACTGCTATTATTAAAATAATTATTGCTTCGCAGCACTTTTTCCACACCTGCCTGAAATTTTTGCACAGTACTGTATAAGACAATGGCGTATATCACCCTTATTTAGGATATTTATTGTAGGGCTACTGTAAAGTCTCTTCAGACCCCCAGAGTATAATAAGTGGAGGCCTCACCTCTCCAGGGCTCAGCTCTCTGTTCTCTGCGGTACTCTTCCAGCCTCTTGGTTGACGTGATCAGGGCAGGTGTCATGACACCAAGTGACCCATGTAACCATCGAGGCCCAATCACAGGTCTCAGCAGTCCCTGACATCAGTAAGGAGGCCCAAAGAGGCACAAAGAGAACAGGGAGTCACGCCTAAACCCAGGAGAGGTGGGCAACATTGTTTTTTATGCTTGATCACATCCCCTGACCCCAGCTTATCATTAGTCTAGGGTCTAAAGAAACCCCAGAGTATAATAATGGCAGTCCCGGTTCATACATGTTTGGTCTGATTGAAACTGATAGGTGAAGCTTGCCAGGTTTGCCCAACACATAATCTCCTCCTGTAGACTCCCATGCCCCACAACAATAATCAACTATGTCAGCGGGTTATAATGGGGCAAATGGGGAATTACTTGCTGTTGGGCCCCAGGCTACAACCCATTTCGCCTTTATTCTAATCCAGACCTGGGGTTGTGTACTTTAAAAGTGTGTTTAGTGTAAATAATAATTGATTAATCATAACTGAAGTAAAATGTAAAACACGTTTTACAGTCTCTGCCAAGTGGATGGGACTCTAGTGAATCCCATCCACAGGTTGCAAAAAATACCTGCAGCGAAATGCTGTGATTTCCAAACCCATTGCTTTTTTGGAAATTGCCGAATGTCAATTATACCTAAGGAAACATTGGCGGCTCCCTATAGGTATAATGGAAGCAGAGGTTTCTGTGAAAAGCACTGCAGGAAAAATCAGGATGTGTAGCCACCGTTATTTTTCCCGCAGCACTTTTTAGCTGCGTCCTACTATGTAGGGCCTTACCCTTAATTAGGATTTTTATTTAGGTCATAATTGTCAACTCTATTACCAAGTATGTGTGAATTTATACATACGGTAACCTAATGAATGGGTTTGAAAACTGACTGCCGGTTTCCGTCTCCTGTCCAGTTTCTCGGGCAGAAGACAGAAACCTGCAAAGCGGAGACCGGGCGCAGGTGTGAACCCGCCCTTATATGTTTGTTTGTTTTTTTACTATTTTTACATATGGCAAGTAGCACAAAATTGGATAAAGAATGTATGTTTAATAACTTGTAAACTTACTATAGTGGAAACACCTCAGGGATTATTGCTTAAGAATGTCAAAAAATAAGGAAGGATCGCAATGAGGAGGGTGTTGCCTCAAGTATGACTTCAGACAGTTATAACGAAAGATTGATTGATGATAAAGGCTTGCTAGAATTCTGATGGAGAAGTTGTTATTTTTAACTACTAAAGGTATATCCGTAACAAGACCTAAGATGAATCACAGATAAATGAATATTACATGTTGGTTTTAGATTATTAGGCATAATTCAAAAAGCCCTATGTATTCAATGATCCATAAACTGATTTTAATTGAAACTCAGAGGTGGGTATTGATATCAAAGAATTATTAAATAAGGTCTGCTAAAAATCAATCTCTAGACTTCGACAGGTGGATTTCTAGCTGATATTTTTAGCAACAGGTGGATGTCTAGCTTATATATATTCCTTTTAGACCTACAGGACTCACACACACTTTCATAATCCTGCTTAATTCTTCTTCAGATCAGATGCCAAATACATTGTAACACTACAAATATGAATATTAAAGGGAGTGTTACTCATAGTGCTACAAAGACTGTTCTGTTGACAGACAGCCGGGACACAGGAATAAAACACTTTTTTCTGTTTCCTGATTGGGCGGATATTAGCTTTTTCTCTTAGGCTGGTCTTACACGACAGTAAGTTTAGTCCGCAAATGGTCCGCAATTGTGGGTTTTCAATTGCGGAACATTTGCGGACACATTGTATTCAGTGCGGCCTCTTACACCACTGGATATTTTATCTGTGGTGTGCTGTGCCGTGACCAAGGTCCGCACTGAATACCGCAGGTCCGCAAAAGTCATGGACATCACAGCACAGCACGAACTGTCCCATAGAACTCTAGAACTCTTTGGGCGTGTGCAGCTGGACATGGACGTCTGCAGAATGACTTTTTGGAGTGTAATTTAGTGTTGCTGACCAGCAAATTGCGGACCACAAAAACCACTACGGTCGTGTAAGACCAGCCTTAATATCATATGAACTGTTGGGGGCAATGAGGGTTATTTGAGTGTGCTTATAGTTCAATAGGGAGTCTTGTGGTGACAGATTCCTATTAAAGATATAGTCATATACAAGAACCAAATACACATTTTGATCTTCCTATTAAAGCCTCATGAAGTATAATCTCTGCTGGACAAATTTTAATCCTCTCCTATCTCCAATACCCACATTACAAATATAAATAGTGTAATCTAATGCATGCTATATCAGACATGTCAAGACCATACAAAATATTTAACAAAAGAGCCGTTTAAATTCCCAAGCCTCTACGGCACCACCACTCTAATGGTCCCCACCATATTTTACGTGCCTGCAGTGATTATGTCCCTCTCTACAAATGTGACTGAAACAGGTCTTCGCTGACCTCAGCAGCCATATGCCATACAGTACTGAGGCCAGTGACTGGATGCAAAGGTCATGTAGGAAGATATCAGCACATCAGTCAAGGGGAACCTGACTGGTAATTATTGGCTCTTTTGTCATTGTCATTAAGCATGCAGTAATTGCATTCCTCGTAGTTAAATATGTATACATATACTGCCTCTCGTTCCTAATATTTCTCTAGCTTTCTGTTAGTGTTTTAGGACTTTCGCACAATAACCACACATAGTCAAATGAACTGATTTCAATTTTGAGGATTAAGAAAGCATTGTGTACCATGTACAGTATTCACTCAGGTGTGTACTGGTAAAATTTCTGTTGCGGCACACTTGGCACACACAGCAACAGGATTACATACGTGACTACATATGAGGACTTGCACAAACACAAAACAGGCACAGAGCCATAGCTAAATTGCCTCTATTATCTTAGCAAATGCAAATCCCTTCTATACAATATTTTTACAGTCAAAGACAGTGCCTTTTGTCACCAAAACAGTGCCACATAAGTGCAGCATGCCATACACAATATGTACAAACGTGCAGTCCATCACAAGTCCTCATAATACAGACTCCAAGCAACAAACAAAATGAAGTTTTAAAATTTCACCTCCATTTTGCCTGAATTCCTAACACTAAAGGGTTAACAATGGTTCCAAAATGCTGTTGTGAATAATTTGAGGGGTGCAAGGGGTCACCTGAAGGAGTTTTCTAGTATACAGGCTCTCAAAATCACTTCAGAAACAAATTGGTCGTTCACTCATTTCCGACATATTTTTTTCTATGTGGAGCTGTAGCCGCCAGGTTCTTTTTGTGTTGTAAGCAATGATGGAGATGGGCAGCCCCCTTTTAATTGTCATAGCATTAAACACAAAAAAGACAGAGTAGGATGCCAGGTGCTGATTCTGATCACATGACCTGGTGACAGAACCAGTCTGGAAATATGTACCATCATCTCTCTGCTTTGTTTGTTCAGTGGTATGATGTGTTTATGATTTGTAAAGTTAGCCTCCATATACACATTCATACCACTGAACACAAACCAGATGAAGGAGGGTGCCAGGTGCTTGTTCTGATCACATGTCCTGGTGTTGGAACCAGCATAAAGGCTTAAATAGGTTGTCCAGGAAAGGTTTAAAAAAACAAAAAAAAACAAAACAGAAAGATAGAAAAACAAAACAAACAGAAAATAAAACCCCATACACTCACGTGCCCCAGTGTTCTGCGGCCTCCTAACGCAGTCCAGTCCTGCTGTTCCAATGTTTTCTTGCAGCAAAAGTCCCTTAGGGAGCCTTCAGACGGAGTTTATGCTCGCTCATTCTGAACATAAAAATCATTCAGAGTGAGCGGCGTAAAAAACAGATCCCATTGACTTCAATGGGTGCCGGCATACGCGTGCATATCACAATTGAAAGCAATAGATAAAAAAAAAGCCTCCCATTGATTTCAATGGGTAGCGCGCATATGCTGGCACCCATTGAAGTCAATGGAATCTGTTTTTTATGCCGCTCACTCTGAACGAGTTAACGTTCAGAATGAGCAAGCGTAAACTCCGTGTGAAGGCTCCCTCAGGCTGCTTTTACATGACCGCTGAGGCCTCAGCCTCAGCAGTTACGTGCAGCAGTAACTTCCACTGGAAGAAAAAATTGGAGCAGCAGGACTAGAACTCGCTCGGAGGCAATGGAGGACTGGGGACAGTCGAGTAGGGAGGCTAAGAATGCTGTATTATGGACACAGTTTTCATAAGGCTCCTGCAATTAATACAAAAAACAAACATATCTTAACATTTATTATAGTTATCCTTCCAGTGACTGTGTATGCGTGTACTGAAAGAGATGACATGACCTGTATAATATTTATTGTTTATTGGTTAGGGTGGTAAATCTATGAGTGGTCAGATTGAATTGGGATATATTGTATGTGTATTGGTGGTAGCTTATATTGGTGTCAAGACAAGAGGTGTCTATTATCCCTGTGATGAAAGACGGGACTTGACCATTTCTATATTATTGGCAGAGCGGTTATGTCATACAAACTTTTAAAAGCTTCTTTAGGTTTGAGGTCCCACAATGTAGAAACAACTTCTTTGTTGCCGATTTTTTGAGCCAAAGCCAAGAATGGCCCCAAAAACAATGGGAAATGTATAGGAAGCTCTTATATTTCTACCTTGTCCTCAATCCACTCCTGGCTTTGGCTCATAAAACCGCACCAAAATCTGTAGAAAAAAAAAACCCTGCATTTCCGCAACATGGGGGTTTAGCCTTACGCAGTTTATTCCTAAGCGCTGAGGATGCATGTCTGGCGGAAACATGTTGGAGGGGCTTATAATCTCTTAGTTTTTAGCTTAGCAGGCAATATGATAAAAACCAAACCAAACAAATGTTGAGTAGCCTGGAGATACATCACTGTTTGATATACAAACTATAACTGTTGGTGAATCAATATATATGAAAGTATCATTTACAATGGCTTTACCATCTTGGATTTTTAACTCTAATAAATGTTGTTTTAAGAGAGAGTTTTCTATACCATATCCATATGGATCTCACATTTAGGTGGAATACAAGTGGGCAATTTATAATTGTATATGTTTCTATCTTTTATTCCACTCGGATCATTTTGCTATTTTTGCATACATCAACAAATTACCTGGTTAAGACTGTATGAAAATCTCAGGGATCTTGAGTTAAAACCATTCCTCTCCGACTCAGCAACATACACAGTCTGGTATTTTGAGGGAATCGAAGAAGGCATTCTGAATCCTTAAAGAAGAGTAATAAGTAAGGGAAAAGTATTACGCATATAGCAGTATCAATGTTTAAGATTTTACACATGTTGTATTTCAAGAGCACCTGTTACCACCTCATATCTGTGAAACTAGAGATATACCGCTATGCTGCACTCATGCCATTGGTGGTTTTCTTTTACCTCAACATTCCCTCACAAATCACCCCAGCCATTGATTCTGCAGCACTAGGCCTGGAGCACTTGTCTATTTACTACTATTAATGCTGAAGCTAAAAGCATATACATGGCATTGATGGAGGAGCAGTGTGAATATATGCCACTAGCTTCATTGATGTCATGTGGTAACACGTACACTTTAAAGGGAATCTACAGTTTGGGGTCAATATTAAGATTACGTCATTCAAGGCTATCCATAGCCATTTCCTTATATAAGTGGCCCTGTCAGTATACTACAACTTCCTGCCTACTGAATATTAAAGACTGAAAAACTGCATTGTACAGTTATGTAGACACTAGCCTCTGCCCGTGACTTCCTCTGCGGGTTGTTGGCGTCGATAATCCGCCTATATTCAACAAATTGCTGCCATCGGTGGTTTGCCTGCTCCGGCATTTTGGCAGCTGTTAAGCTGGTTTGCCACTGAACTCATTCCTCGCAGTATGCCCGTGATTGTTCCGGCATCTTAGCAGCTCGCTGGGACACCATATAATGAGCGTGTTGTTGGCGCCAATGATCCCCCTCAGCTCCGCTTGAGGAGAACTCTGTTGACTTCTGTCTACGTTCATTTGTCATGCAGCAAATTAGATTTTCTTTTTCCCGACATGTTTAAAAGTAGCAAACTGCCAATTTGGATTAAAGGTGTTTTCCCATCTAGTGTGCCAACATGTTGCCTGGAGCTGATCAGATAATATGCAAATGCATGTACAGAATCCTTGAGGGTTAGCGTGTGTTTACACATAGAGATAACTTTTGTTACTTTTTTTTTGTAGATTGTGAGCCCCATATAGAGCTCACAATGTACATTTTTTCCCCTATCAGTATGTCTTTTTGGAGTATGGGATGGAAATCCACGCAAACACGGGGAGAACATACAAACTTCTTGCAGATGGTATTTTGCCCTTGGCAGGATTCGAACCAAGAACTCCAGTGTTGCAAGGCTGCAGTACTAACCACTGAGCCACCGTATGGCCCCCTACACAGAGAGATAATAGACCTGGCTGAGATAAGGCTACTGCAAGAGCAGTGTAATGTGAACATAAATCCATAACAGTCATGAAACCATGTCATTTACCGGGATAAAAAGTAGCCTATGTTTTAATGGAGGTTACAAACTATGTATGTTGCAAATTTCATTCAAATCCGTTCAGCCGTTTTTGCGGGATTGACACACAAACCTTCACATTTATAATATTAGTAGGATTTCATGGACATCTTAACTTGAAGAGTATGTTCCTACAACTTTGTGGGATATATACTAAAGTGGGAACTAGAGAAGGTCACATACAGTCATTACAATAAGGTGACACTTTGTTTCTATTTCTACACAGTATGTATAGTGGAAAGGTTACATTCTAACTCTTGTCTCTTACTGGGGGGTATTTTCTATATCATGAGGCTGTATTTAGACATTCCTAATAATAAATCATACACCCAATTTGACTCATGACCCTCTTGCCTGAGGACAAGGTGTAATCTCACCTATCATACAGGCATCTTATAGTTTAACCTCGCCCTCTAGTGACAACATGGAGGAAGTGCAGGAATTGGCTACAATTAACTACAGGGAGGAATATTGCATTAGTCATTTTAGTAACTTAGACCTTGGTTTTTAACAGTGCAGAAGTAGGTAAGAGAGAAATGTCTGATAAGATGAAGCTGGAATACAAATGCAATAGAATATGAACGCTCATAAGGATTTTCAGAGAGAAAACCTAAGTATAAAATCAGATGCAGAGTATAAGCACAAAGATTTATATGCGTGCCACCATAATACAGCTTGGTGTCTAAACCCTATCCATAAGGATAGAGCTGAAATCTGACCAAAATTATAGAACCCTGACAGACCCGAAAATAAGTCAGCAAGGTCTGTAGGGTACAGATTGGATTTTTCATATGACACTTCTGGAAAACGTGCATGGCTTTAACTAAAATTCATTGCTTATAATCCATAGCTTCTTGATGCTAATGGAAGACATAGAATTAAAATGTTCAGTGAGGTCATCTTGACAATAGAGCCAGTGTGCACATGACCTTAAAGAGGACCTTTCACTTCCTGTAATACACCGCTAGAAAACCGACAGTGCGCTGAATTAAGCACACTATCAGCTTTCCCGTTCTGTGCCCCGGTGAAGAGCTATCGGTGCCGGTACCTTAGCTCTTCACTGTCAGAACGGTGTTTCTGACTGTCAGTCAGGAACATCCTTCCTCAAAGCAATGTCTATTGCGCTGTACTGAGAGAGGGGGCATTGCTTACCATCCAGGCGCTGAGCGGTGAGGAACGCCTCCCCAGTGCAATAGACGCTGCTGTGAGGAAGGGCGTTCCTGACTGACAGTCAGAAACACCTTTCTGACAGTGAAGAGCTAAGGTACCGGCACCGATAGCTCTTCACCGGGGACACAGAACGGGAAAGCTGTACAGCAAATTCAGCGCACTGTCGGCTTTCTAGCAGTGCAGTGTATTACACCGCATGTGCCCCAGGAGGTGAAAGTTCCTCTTTAAGTAAGGTTGGGCGATTAGGACCTAAATCAAAAATCACAATTTATTGAACATTTTACCTCAATTACAATTAACTCCTTGGTGTCACAGTCAGTTTTGGACTTTATGACACAGCCCCATTTTTCAAATATGACATGTGACACTTTATGTAGTGATAAGATAAAATGGGAGAGACACCGAGCACCAATATAGTGTAGTAATTATAAACACTCTTGGTGATGATATGTAGTTAGTCTCTTACCTATTGGTGTTGTGAAATAGTCACAACTCCATATGAGCATATAAAAGGTGTTAAAGCAGCAGATCTTTCCCTTACGCTGTGAAACAGCGTGATACAATGATAGGTGATTCCTCAGGCAAGCCCGACAAGAGTGGAGGGGTAGGGAGTAAGCGCGCACACCAAAGTATGATCTTGAACAGTTTATTAAACACGACGCGTTTCGTGCACCTGCCCTTTCTCAAGTGTGATACAAACTGTGTAGTGGTGAATACCAGTATGCTGCTTCGCTGCTACTGCTTCGCAGTAGGCGTAACCCCACTCCTGTCGGGCTTGCCTGAGGAATCACCTATCACTTTATGTAGTGATAACTTTGGAACGGTTTAACTTTTCCAGGAGATTTTGAGACTATTTTTTGTGACACATTTTACTTCATGTTTGTTGCAAATTTGGGTCAATATGTTTGTGATTATTTATGAAAAATAGGAAATTTGGTGAAAATTTTGAAAAAAAGCTATTTTTATTATACCACTCAAATTAGTTAATAAACATAATTTACCATATCTCTGCTTTTAACCCCTTCCCGACATCTGCCGTAATAGTACGGCGCTGCCGGGAAGGACTTCCTGCAATCCGCCGTACTAGTATGGCGGCTGCATAGTGCGCACACAGAACCTGTATGCGCACAAAGCATTGCGGGTGTCAGCCGTAATATACGGCTGACAATACCCTGTAACACCCACGGTCGGAACCGGGTCCGGTCGTGGGTGTTAACCCCTGAGATGCCGGCGGTCAAACATAAAAAAAAAAAAAAACCCTCATGCAGCTCTTTGAATGAAAAAAATATAAAACATAGCTTTCGGAAGGCAGGGAGTAAAAAAAAAAAAAAAAAAAAAGGCTGCAGTGGGAAAGGAAAGCTGCAAGTAATTGGTAGCACTAGCTATGTAAAAGAAAGAGTTTTTCTTTTAGCCTAAATGCACTTTACAGATTGGGGCCAGATCAAACGGTAAAATTTGGCACTGATTTTGAGGCAGAATCCATGAAACGCAGCATCAAATTTTACACTAAATCACTGTTTTTAATGGAGGCAGAAATCGAAGCAAGATGCTGAAAACATAAGGATCCTACTTGATCCTGCTCTGTTGAGGAGATGAGGACATCACAATGATCCATTATACTCAATGGTGCCTTGCAAACATCTGTAGCTTTTAATGGATATTTATTTAAACACTGAGAAAAAAATTGTGGCATGAACTTTTTTTTTTCATTCCTCTACCCAGTAGAGTAGAAATGTGGGACTACATGATGGAAAGGGAGTGATAGGATTGTTTTACATGGGACTGCATGTTGAAGGAGGCTGAGGGAAGGGAGTGATGTGTTTACATGGGACTGCATGTTGAGGAGTTGAAGAAAGAATTATGTTTTACATGGGACTGTATCCTGGAGGATTAGATTGATGTTTAGGGTGGAATAGGGGTCCCTGGGGTCCATTAGCATCAAGGGATACGGGGTCATTTGAGTTCGGCTAGTATCTAAAGAAGGGATGGGGTCTGTGGGGTGATCCTGGCATCTGGGGGGCAGGGGTCTGTAGGGTGCTGTTGGCAACAAAGGAGAAGTAGGGGTCTGTGGCGGTGCTGCTGGCATCTACGGGGGAGCAGGGGTCTGTAGGGTGTTGCTGGCATCAAAGGAGTTTGGGGTCTTTGGGGTGCTTCTGATATGGTAAGGGGATTAGGGGGTCTTTGGGGAGCTGTAGAGGGACATTAAACTGTGGGGTTAGCAGCTGAAGGAGGACATTAAAGGGGTTGTCCCATAACAAGCATCCTATCTATACTGCTAGTTTATGTGGATGAGTTTTCCTAAATACATTGCTTTATCAAAACTGCTTCATACCTCCCAACTTTTGAAGGGTAGAAAGAGGGATAAAATGTGCGGCGCACGCAGCACGCTGCGGCAAACTTGGCCCCGCCCACTTTTATGTTGACTCCGCCCATTCTCATTCCACACAGTATAATCCTCCTACAGTCACCAGTAACTTATATGTCCCCCCTCCATCTCTCCCCCAGTTTCATATACACCCTTCAACTGCCCCTAGTTTCATGTCCCACCTCCATCTCTGTCCCCAGTTTCATGTCCCCCCTCCATCTCTGTCCCCAGTTTCATATCCCCCCAATTTTATGTCCCCCCCGTCTCTGCCCAGTTTCATGCCGTTCTCCCCCCCTTCATCTTCCCACAGTTTCATGTCCCCACGTCTCTGCTCCTGTGTCATGCCATTCTCCCCCCCCCTTCATCTGCCCTAGCGTCATGCTGTTCTCCCCACCCTTCATCTGCCCCAGTGTCATGCTGTTCTCCCCCCCTTCATCTGCCCCAGTGTCATGCCAACCCCTCTTCATCTGCCCCAGTGTCATGCCGTTCTTCCCCCCTTCATCTGCCCCAGTGTCATGCTGTTCTTCCCCCCCTTCATTTGCCCCAGTGTCATGCTGTTGTCCCCCCCTTCATCTGCCCCAGTGTCATGTCGTTCTCCCCCCCTTCTTCTGCCCCAGTGTCATGCCGTTCTCCCCCCCCTTCATCTGCTCCAGTGTCATGCCGATCTCCCCCCCTTCATCTGCCCCAGTGTCATGCCGTTCTTCCTCCCTTCATCTGCCCAGTGTCATGCCGTTCTCCGGTGTCATGCCGTTCTCCCCCCCCCTCATCTGCCCCAATGTCATGCTGTTCTCCCCCCCTTCATCTGCCCCAGTGTCATGCCATTCTCCCCCCCCTTCATCTGCCACCAGTTTCATGGGCCCCCTACATTATGTTCCACCTTAATGTTTAACATAAACAAACAAACTCACCTTCCATTGCTCCACTGCCGCCCTCTCCCTCATACACATAGTTGTAGGTGCGATGTGACGTCATCACATCGCGGCTACAAATGCTGGAGCGCAGTGTTAAAGCAGGAGCTGAGCTGTGACAGCTCCTGCATTAAAGAGGACCTTTCATGGTCCGGGGCACAGGCAGTTCTATATACTGCTGGAAAGCCAGCACACTGTCAGCTTTCCAGCAGTATATAGAACTGCCTGTGCCCCGGACCATGTAAGGTCCTCTTTGCCTATGTATTCAGCTCATCAGCGTCCATAGGACGCCGATGAGTTGAAATCGGGACATAGCTCTCACCGACCGGGACCACGGGACAGGACACCGAAATCGTGAGTGTCCTGCGGAAATCGGGATGGTTGGGAGGTATGCTGCTTTGTTTGGCCGCTATCTTAATTTATTTACTTCATTGTTGACACTGGCCCTTGGGATTATCTGCTCATTTGTCAAGTGACTTAGCTGCCTGCTCTCGGGGGGGGGGGGGGGGGGGGCTGACAAGCAACGGAGCTCCTCATATAGGGGAAGGGGAGGTGAGAGCTCCAGGATTTCTGTGCTGTCTATCTTCCGCTTTTCCACTTATCAGCTGGTTTAATTGAATTTGGCTGATAAGGGCTGAGGGCTTACTAATCGGACTTCCCCTCACTAAATTCTCCCCTCTACAATCTATTCTGAATGCAGCGGCCAAGCTCATCAATCAGTCTAGACGCTACAGCGATGCCTCTGGTCTGTGCCAGTCACTACATTGGCTGCCTATTCACTATAGAATAAAATATAAATTTATCACTCTCATCCACAAGGCTCTCCATAATGCCGCACCTCCATACATTTCCTCCCTCATTTCTGTCTACCACCCAACCCGTGTTCTCCGTTCACTCAATGACTTAACACTTACATCCTCTATTATCAGAACCTCCCACGCTCGTATACAAGACTTCTCCCGAGCTGCACCACTTCTCTGGAATGCTCTACCCCGGACAATCAGATTAACTCCCAATTTCTACAGTTTCAAACGCAAACTAAAGACACATATTTTCAGACAAGCCTATCACAATTTCTAACATAAACCCTTAACCCTCTTCTGTCCCCGCTCCCACATTTCCCCACATGATATGATGTCATCTTATGCTAAATTCATAGGTCCAAGCTCCATCCACATGTTAAAGGACACGACTGTTGACGGCTCATGAAGTCTTATGTTTATGTAATGACAGTCACCTCTATTACAAAAGTGTCTGACCTCTGCATAAGCAATACCGCCCCTGCTACCTCGTGTCACCCCTTCTACCTCATAGATTGTAAGCTCTTGCGAGCAGGGCCCTCAGTCCCATTGGGTGAAATGACTTTCTTTGTAATGTATCTTTCTGTCTGTATTTGAACCCTACAAATTGTACAGCGCTGCGGAATATGTTGGCGCTATATAAATCAAATTTATTATTATTATTATTATAATAGATAAGGAGTCTGTTACCTCTGTATGTAATCCAAGCTGACTCAAATCAAGCTCTGCTACATCAGTTTCCACATCAGCGTCATACTGTGGATCATAGCAGATAAACCAGTGAAGCCCCGCCCACCAATGTGCAAGAAATCCAGGAAGTGAAGAGAGTACAGCGCTTTCAGGCTGCATAACGAGTTATGGGAATACCCCTTTATACTGTGGGTGCACCAGGAGAGAGACTTTATACTGTGAAGTCAATGTGAGAACATTATAATGTGGGGGCATATAATATTAGGGTAATTGTGTGGGAAGCAGAAATAGAAATGGATCGGAATGGGTGGAGTCTATTCAGAAGTGGGAGGAGCTATACACCACAGGGCGCTGTGAGATCCCCATATTTTGTCCCTCTTTCTGTCCTTTGAAAGTTGGTCAGTATGAGCAGGGAGTATACTCAGCTGGTAAACCTAGCCTATCTCACTCATTCTCTTCACCACTTTCTCTCATGCATGTCTATATACTGAATCTGTCTACGTATGATCTATCTAATATTGGTGATACTGCAATGTGACAGACAATAGAGTCTGCATTCATTATCATATCCACTGCAACCTACCAGCCTGGGCATAAGAACCTACGTTTCTAATAATACCGCTGCTGTAAATGCAGAGGGACAGGAACATGGCAGGATAAATAATCCCATGCTTATGTTTGGAGGATACTTGCCTTGCTCTCTGTGCTGCTCTATCTCAGTAGACACATGGCAGTAGAGCTGTGTACATCGGTTGCTTAGCTACCCTATACCCCCCTCCCCTTCTATGTTACTACTCCCAGCTTTAGCTCTGCGCACACCCTCACAGTACGGGCAGCCTATTGTTCAGGACACAATGTCACACACGTAACCAGCCCACGTGACTCGCGCCGCACGAACACACTCATTTGAAAACAGTAAGATTGCCTCTTATTATAGTGATGACGTCACGGCATGACTAGTTCAGCCAGAAAATCGACAGCGCCACTCCCAGTTGATACTTCCTGAATCTCCGCCCCAGCTTTGCTCAGCCCCATTTACTATTCTGAACCAATAGCGGAGCCCGCACTCCTGGCTAACCAATGGTAGTAAGCCTTCAAAGACGAAAGACAACCCCAACGACCAATCGGATGAAAGTCATTGGAATACTGGGGAGAATACAGCCGCAGGAAGGGAACAGGTGAGTGGGATGTATAGGATGTATTAACTCTTTGTATTTGCTATACTATGTTACAGTGGAGTGTGGTCAGTGAGGGCCTAGTGTACATTGGCTCGGAAGGAGGGAAGTATTTCAGTTACCACAGGAAACATACGTAGTATGCAGCAGGGTCATTAGAAACTAGCCAGGTATGGAGGAAGTCAGTGGAGAAGTCAGCTGTTATCTCTCCAGCCTGTGCCACTGCTCGGCCTCCTCCTCAGCAGAACAGGAGCTTCCCTCCCCCCTCTCCAGCTCACTGTCTGCTCCTGTGAGAGGAGCTGTTAACTCTTGAGCTGCTTCATCGCTCTCAGCCTAGCCTCCTGGACAGCTCGTGCAGGCTCCCCCTGAGTGCAGACTTCCTGCTTCATCCTCTGCGTCTCCCAGGATTGCAGCAGCCTCCTCCCTGGACTGTGCTTCTAACTCCAGGACCTGAGGTCAGTTTGGTGTCCAGCTCTCCTGCCTTGCCTCCTGTACCTCCACAGCTGCTGCAGAACCTCTTCGCATTGTATATGCTGCTCCCCTGGTGGCCTCCCCTCTCTCTGCCTTCACCTGTGCAATTATGGACTCAGGGGCTGATGTTGCCCTGAGAGCAACCCCCTCCCTCTCCTCCCCCTATGCTGTCATGGACCCCCCTATGCTGTCATGGACCCCCCTGGCCTAGTTTCTCCATTGTTACCTCCACATTCTTCTGCTAATGTCTCCTATTCTCAGTCTGCCATTCCCCAGTGGGCCCTGCACCTGCCCACGCGCCAGGATTTCCAAGTTCTCATCGCTGAAATTACTACTACTTTTCGCTCTGAGATAGCAGAGCTGCGGAAGGACTTTAAACATGTGACCACTAGAGTAGAGACCCTTGAGGAGGATCATCACCAGACCCGGTCCTATGTTTCACAGTTACAGGACCCTGTTCTTGCTCAATGCAGGGCTGTTCAGGATATGCAGCGCCACCTTTAGGACTTGGACAAAAGGGGGCGCCGCAATAATATACTAATCAAGGGTCTCCCTGAAGCTACCCAAGACGAAGATCTTTCAGCCTCCTTGGAAGCAAAATTTAATTCCGTTCTTCAGAAGCCCCCCCCCCCCTCACAAAATTAAATTGGACCGAGCTCTCCGACCCAAAGGCACAGGTTCCACTCCACTGATGTTCTATGCTGCGTCCATGACTTCACCCTGAAAGAAACTATCCTATCTAAGGCTAGGGGCCTCAGGGAGATTGACTTTGACGGGGCTAAGGTCCAGCTGTATCAGGACCTCTCCTGGATTACTTTGCAGAAAAGGTGCCATCTTCATCCTCTTCTTCAGCGACTTCGTGATCATCAAATCCCCTATCGCTGGGGTTTTCCTTTCGCACTGACAGCCCGATTGAATGGACGCTCTGCTACTCTACGCTCCCATGCAGACCTGCAACCTTTCTGTGAGACTCTCGACCTTCCACCACCTGACATCCCTGACTGGGAACTCTCCTCTTCCCCTCCGCCCCTGCCTCAAGTTTGTAGTTCCCCACCATCCAGGAGACGGCGTTTCCCCCTCCCAACTTTGACTTTCAATGGTGGGAAAGCTCTCTCCGATATCTTGGGATCCAGCTTTCCTCTTCTTACTCCACCCCCTATTCAGTTAATTACCCTAGCCTATTTAATGAACTGAGAGCCCTCTTGGACAAATGGCGTCCCCTCCATATTTCGCTTATAGGTCGTATTAATGCGGTCAAAATGTCCCCCCTCCCGAAGCTCCTCTACTATTTTGAAACTCTTCCGGTCGCAGCCCCTCACTCTGAATTGCGCTCCCTTCAAAAATCCATCTTTAAGTTTATTTAGAATGGCAAGCGTCACCGCATACCTCATTCGGTGATGCTGTCTGGTAGGGAGGAGGGGGGATTGGCGGTACCACACATATTGCATTATTATTGGACTGCTCACTTGCACTGCCTGCCATTTTGGACAGCCCCGCAGGCCTATACCAAATGGGTTGAGATAGAGAAACTCTGGTTGGCTCCGATACAACCCAATACTTTTCTGTGGTCCCATTCCTCCCCCCTTCCATCCACTCCCCTTTTGGGTCCTATACGCTTCACAAGGACCCAAAAGTCTTTCCCCTGGCCTCCCAGTGTTCATCCATGATTTCCTTTTTGTTGAACCCCCTCTTACCGGATGGACTTACGTCAGCTGACTTAATAGAACTGCTGACGTTGGTGCTCAGGCCCTTTGAGTATTTTGTGTCAGAACTACATCTATCCGCCACTGAATGGTTGCATTACCAGCAGATTGTCCATTTTGTTTTTACCCAGTTCGGCTCTTTGAAGCTGTCCCCACAGACTGTCTTTGAAAAACTATGTCGTGCGGGTACCTCTACTGCAAGTCTTATCTCTGGTATTTATGGTATCCTCTCCTCCTCTGGACATCAGGGCCCCATATCGCAAAAATATATGGAGAGGTGGTCTGGGGCCTTGAACAGGCAGTTCTCCCCAAACCAATGGCAAATTATCTGGTCCCATGCAGCTAAATCATCCACCTGTGTTACATTTCGGGAGACCCAGTACAAGCTACTTATGTACTGGTACCATAGCCCAGCCTTGCTTCTCTCCCTTAACCCTAACATCTCTTCCCAGTGTTGGCGTTGCCAGGCAGGAGTGGGTACTCTGTATCATATTTTTTGGGACTGTCCAGGGATCCACCCTTTCTGGTTGGAGGTCAAGTCCCTTACAGACGCTCTATTTATTCAAGGTGTCACTTTAGACACCCTCATCTATCTCCTCAATCTCCCCCCTGCTCATCTGGGTGTTTACCCTAAATTGTTTCTTTATCTAAATTGTTTCTTTATCCTAAATTACCCTAAATTGTTTCTTTATCTAAATTGTTTCTTTATCTTTGTACCGCAGCCAAAAACTCTCATCGCTCTTTGATGGAAGAGTGCCTCTCCTTCCTCTGGCTCTGATCTTGTAGCCCAAGTTAATGATGGCCGTAGCATGGAGAACTTGACGGCCACACTTAACCATACTGTTGAGGCGTTCCAGGCTATATGGTCATCTTGGGACGCATACTGTATTTTGAATGGTCTCTGACTCCTTCCCCTTCCCTTCCTCCCCCAACCCCTCATTTCCACACTCAGGTTTTTGTGATGTGCATACATTCCCAGTCTATTTGACGGTATGTGCATTGCTTCACGTTCATGTTTTTTATGTTTTCAACTCTTATATTGTATTTTACAAAAATTCTTTCAATAAAAATTGCAGTTCAAAAAAAAAAAAAGAAGGGGGTATATTACACCTTCTCAGCCTGCATGGGGTCAGCTGGTATACACTAGACTAGGATGCTGGCTCCTCATATTCTATATGGACATGTTACAATATATAAGTCCATTCACATAATCATGACTTGATGTGATTCCAGCACTTAGATATGTCAAGGCTTTAAAGGGTGAGAACTATTAACCTGCATTGGAGTCAACATCAAAAATACAGACTATAATATGAGTTATATTACATATACTTTACTGGATGACTTTCCCATAAGAAACTGTTCTGAGTGAAGAGATAAACTTCAGGGGTATAAAGATAACATGTACATGTGCATTATCACACTACTAGATACTATTCGCCATCTAAAGACCTGCCCACTGCTGTTCTAATGTCCTAAAGTTTACAATATAAGCAGCTGAATACAGGTAGAGGAGCAGAATGATTGGCACTTCACATTCTGGGATGTTACAGACAGTTTTGCAAATATAAGTACGGTAGTTTTATAGATATTGTTCACTCACCTTAGTGCTGACAGTCTGTTGTCTTGATTGGTTCCTAATAGATTCAAGCACTTTCTCTGGGCAGAACCCAACCATGATTTCCTTATTGTAGCTGGGATATATTTTCATGCACAAAATGTACCTGCCTGATAACTTGTCCACAATAAGGAAATTATTCCTGGGTTTCTAACAAGTCCCAGACCATAGAAAATTCCTTCTTTCATGATCTTATCAATTGGAAACCAATCAAGAAAAAAAGTCACCTTTAAGATGGTTAAAGAAGATCTCTAACACTACTTATATTTGCAAAAATGTTTCACTTTTAATTGTCTACACACTTAAATATGGTTATGTTCTTGAGAAATCCCCCTAAAGCTGACATCTGTTTTTGGTTTTTTTTAGTCTGTTTTATTTGGTTGTAAAGCTTATCTTAGATGATGCTTAGAATGCAGACAATATCTCTGATGGATTTCTCAAAAACCAGACTGAGTACATTGCAATGTTTGAGAATACATGTAGGTTACAGAAAAAAATGGAGTACTTTATTATTATAAATAATAAACAATTGCAAATATATTTTTAGCCTCAACACTGCCAATGCAAATGTAACAAATTGCTCCAAAGGTGTCCATAGCGTAAGTAGATACCCAGTTGAGGGTCTCCATAGATCCTTGTCAGGAACTGCTTTCTTCGACCATCCCAGATGGACTATTTCTAAGAGAGAATATCTCCTAAAACTAGAAACCTACAGTAATACAGTGTGGGTCCATAGGAAGGTACTGGTGCCATGTTTATGGAACTGCATGAACCCGTACAAGATCATAACTAGCTATGACTCTAGAAGTCACTGATTTAGCGAAAGTAAAAAATGTCCCTTACATTGTGTGTCAAATAAAGGTAATTGTACTATTTTCTATTTACAGTATGTGCTCTTTTTTTTTTTTTTTTTTTTTTTTTTTTTTTTTTTAGGACAAGATGCCTTTTTAGGCCACAATATGTTGCTCTAAATGAAGAATTTAGGATGAGAAGGCTGAAGTGCACCTTCTGCTGGACAGCTGGGATATATGTTTTAAAACTGAATCTGAGGATGCAGTAGACAAGGGACAAACTAAAACCAAAAATGGAGAAAGCTACCGTCCCCTCCATTCAGATGGAAAAACTTTCAACCACTGAGGAGACGCCTTCTGAAAATTACTTCTCATACATGGTAACACTACGGTATTTATAATGTATACACATAAACAGTTCTAGGGTTTTTACAGGATGCTGGACTATCCTATCCCAGACACCCTGCACCCATGCTGGTCAGCTGTTTGAATAGGCTGTGGCATTCAAAGAAGCACTGAAGCCTTGTTACTACATTATATACCAAGTACAGTGTTGTACATCATATGAGTGGAATACAGCCGTAAAAAGGCCACGTTACTAGTTACTGTGATGTCAGTGGGAGAAGAGGAAGCAACGTTTTACCAAACAGGTGTTTAAAGGGTTTTTTAGGTATCTGCAAATTGATGGGTTATCTTTAATATAGGCTATTGATATCAGATAGGAGGTGGCCCAGCTGTTGGTGCCACAGTATAATAGTCCTCGGAAATCCCTTTATTAACCAGGCCTTTTTGGGTGTCCAAATTCCTTTTATTTTCAGTAGAATCCATCCATCAGACCTTTATATAGTAGAACATGAAGAGTTTAGTTCCTATTTTAGTCACTATGTGTATAATAACATCCCTAGTCACATACACATAGGGACTGAAATAGGGACAGTTTGGTACTTCTCTTGTAAGGGCAGGAATTATTGGATTCCTGGTTAGGGTCACAGTGAGGGCTTTTGCATCACTAAACCCCACGTGAAAAACCTATGGATGTTATATTACTCTCTGTATGAGCCCAAGTTCTTCTAACTGGTAAAACTATTCCAATTTATATTTTTCTCTGTTTATGGAAATGAATGGACCCATGAATACTTTTTTAAATGATTTATTAAAAATTAAGTTTTATTAGTACCCATATTTAAGTGATTACGATCCAAGCTCTGTTGTTTTTGTGTCTACCATCTGAAAGTCATAAGAAAACTGGACTACCCTCACCTGCTTTACTACAGGGGTATCCTTAACTAAAAGGAGTTGCTTCCAAAGAGTATAGAATACCAAAGGCTACAATCACATTTGCGGTTTTGTCATAGATTTGTTGGGTGGAATCTGCTCTACAATGCAAGTATATGCGGTTTTCCAAATCGTCTCTATACTAAATATTTTCTTTTTATAGATCTTGTGGTTTATACCCAGATATCTCCCATTATCCTTAATAAAGTTTTAAAGGGGTTTTCCAGGCTTATAATATTGAAGACCTATGTTTAGGATAGGTCACCAATATTAGATCAGTGGGGGTCCAGGGCCCCCTCCCCCACCCCGATCAACTGTTTGAAGAGACCTCAGAATTCAGGTGAGAGCTGCAGCCTATTCACTGAATATCAAGCACACTGTTCCATTTTCTGGCATTGATGGGTTGCAGCCTTGGCACACAAACCTTTTTTGTGCCAAAGTTTTGTTACTTTGCACTTTCTCCCCCATGTTATGAAAATGGGTGGGGCAGGATAGGGACACTTCAACCATCATATAAAAAAGTGGTGTGCATTATACCTGAAGTTTAAGTCAGTCACTGACTGGCATGGAATTCATTTCTTGGGCACAGTACCTCCAATGGTGCACTAGAATTATTAAGAGCCTCTTATTGATTCCGTTGCATCTCGCATCAGAGGAGGACTGAATTAAAACTGCTGCACAAAACACCAGTTTTAATAAAATCCCCCCACTGTGTAGGAACATTTAATATTGTAACTTAGCCCCATTTAGTTGAATGAGACTGATCTTTAAACAGACAAATGACCTTAACATAATCATATCTATATTTGTAGATAATTAAAAGTTAAACATTTTTGCAAATATAAGTAGTTAAAAATTCTGCAGAGCTTTAAAGATTTTCTCCATCCATCTTAGTGATGATTTGTCAGGAACCCAGCTATGATATCCTTATTGTAGCTGGGTTATCAGGCAGGGACACTACATGTATCAGAAGATATCCCAGCCACAATAAAGAAATCATGGCTGATTTTCTGACCTTAGAAAGTTCCTGCATTCATGTGACCACAAGATATTTATAGAAAATCTTTAAAACTCTACAAAATGTTTAACTTTTAATTATCTACAGATTTAAAAATAGTTATGTACATACCCCTTTAAGATCTCTGGCCTGTGAAACATAAGAGAGTGCCACTGCTGCATTGAGCGGCTGATCTGTCCAGGATATCTGACCCCCACCTATTAGGTATTATCGTGCTATGGTATATCATCAATATTAAAATACCCATAAAACCCCTTTAAACCTACAGCATGTCAATTTATACTGCAGATTTTCAAATCCAATTTCATCTCTTTCTGATTTTGAGCTGAAATGGCAAGTCCACTGCAAACTCTGCAAGAAGTCCGCTTGTATCTTGTGAATGTTTTATGCAAAAACAATAGATGATACAGAGGAACACCTAGTTACACGTAAGGCCTTATTTTGTAGAACTCCACAAACTAATCCCCTATATTTCTTTTATAGGACAATCTTATTGGATCTTTGCTGGCTATATTTGGACATCTTATTATTAGTATTGGACTCAATTTACAGGTAAGAAGTCTAGAAGCAGAATCCAAGTAATATAATTTAGTGAAGATGAATTAATGGAAATTATTAGATTTAGCATCTGTTACTATTTGTTTTATGCTGACATTACTCACAGAAATGACTCTGTTACAGGTAATGTCTGTTGCTGTTTATCCTTTGACGGATTACATCAACTGACATTAACAATGATAGTGTGAATGTAGCCTTACTCCTGTCTTTTCAGTAGGCACTGGCTTTAAACATCCTGTTGGCACTATGTTCTCTTTTCCACTGCTTTTTATCTGTAGCCTTGTTTCTGGTTAAGCTTTATTTAACTAGTGTTTATTGTAGACTTTTCATATCACTTTTAAGTTCTAATAAGTCACATAGTTCCCTGAAGCTGGCTAGCAAAAAAAGATTGATCACAGAGATAATCTGTGCAAAAATAGATAGTGTTGTTTAGCTGGCATGACATTAGTTGGAAAATGGTCTGTTTCAGAGATGACAATAGTCAGCTCAAAAAAAATGCCTCAAAGAGGTTGTCCAGGCACTTTTTTGAATACCTAGACAACTGGAGGAGGTGAAAAAATGTTTTAAAAAATCATATTCACCTGTCCCTGATGCTCTGGTGTTCTCCCGGCGTGTTCCGGTCATTCTGCTCCGGCATCTTCTCCAAGTGAAACTATTCACTGACCGTATGTTATGGATCCCTTCTGCTGAAGCCGCTGATGTGACTACTGGGGCTTCATATTTAACTGCTAATTTTTCTGGGTATATGTGTGTCTCCAACATCTACCACTGTATTGCCATAGAGTGGCTTACATTGCCCATAGGTTCCCATGTAAAAAGAAAAAAAAAATATGATGGTGTGGTGTACATTTATTGTAATGTACACCTCTGCCTCTGTGTACAATAGCAGAGCAGACTGCACCACTCCATACAAATGAATGAAAGGTCGATTGACACCAGACTGACAGAGGTCATAAGGACCCTCTTTTGGATTCCTTTGGGTGAATGGGGACCTATAGACACATTTGATGTACACACTAGGAGCTTTCTTGGGGTGTGCACCAAATAGACACAGGGTGAATTCAGCCTCACTCTTTATTCTGGTGACAAGGAAAAGCATGCAAGTAACAGATGTAAAGTCCAGAGTACACTGTAAATGATAACTATCAATATTCAAGGCCTCTTCCATTGGTGCACACAGTGGATTGTAGGGTTATGACCAGGGTGTGTGAATACTTGTAAGGCCTTTCCATATGATTTCTGCTGATTGCTACATATACTCCATGTAGCAGAGGCAAGGTCATTCAGCTTTGATATAAGACAGATTACATCCCTGTTGCATCATGTGCTTACTTTGAATGTTTACTTAGGAACTATGTTACACAATTTTGATTACTTAGTGTAATAGTCACCTACAGTTTCTGCCCCACAGTCTGTGTCATCTATAATGCAAGATGTAAACAGCCCCCCCCCCCCCCAACTTCAGTACTAAGATGACAAGCCACGCACAAAATCAAGTAGTCACAAACCTTAAGGCTAGTTCACACGGGCACAGAGGGGGCGGATTATGGCGCAGAATCCACGTCATAATCCGCCCCCTCACAATGGTGGTCTATGGAGACCGCTAGTGTTCTGCTACTAGCGGAAAAAAAAGAAGCGAGCTGCCTTTTCTCGTGGAGCTGTGGCATCCGTCTCGTGGCAGCAACCTCCGGAGTCGGCCCATTCATTTGAGCCTACTCCAGAGGGGGAAGACGTGACTGTCGGATGCAGGAAGTTGTAGCAGGCGGATTTTGGCCCGAGAGTGCCAAAATCTGCCCTTCCACTCCCCGTGTGAACGGGGCCTAAATGTGACAACCTCCCATTGACAGCCAGCCTTATTGCAACATATAGCTACAGTAAACATAACTGCTCTCTGGCTAAATTTTTCCATATCGTTCCTCAAGTCACAGTACCATCACAACAGATTTCACAGCCAGGGTGTGCCCCTCCTCTTATTGTACCATCTCTGACATGCCATCTGGAGGGGTTAAACCATAAGCAAACAGGTGGCGTAGGAAATATTCACTCAAGAGGTTGACAGGTCCTTGTTAAAGGGCTGTCGAGTTTTGAAAACGCATTTTAATTTACCCAGCCAATGAGTTTTGAATGGGTTTCCCTGTTGAGGACCCTCTTGTTTTTTGGATGGGTGTTTGAAAGAGCAGTACTTGCATTACACAGACAGACCATTGATTTCAATGGGCAATATATCATACTTAATTTCCCTTGTGGTAGCAATTCAGTGAAACTGAGCACTTTCTGCCAGATACTCCAATAGATTACAATTAAGGAACCTTTGGGCTTTGCTTTTTATCATGGAACCCTTCTAACAGTTGTAGGGTATCTTAAGTGAATCATCCCATCTTTAAGACCTGTCTTATTAACATCTATGAGAGGAAAAGTAATAACAAACCACTTTATCTTCTGTTTAGAAATACAGCCATGTGCGGTTGGCTGGAACCAAAGACCCTCGTTCTTACTTCAAAACAAAGACATGGTGGCTTGGTCTCTTCTTAATGATATTGGGCGAGGCAGCAGTGTTTTCATCCTATGCCTTTGCTCCTCTGTCTCTTATTGTACCCCTCAGTGCTGTCTCTCTCATAGGTGAGTACTCCAGGCAAGAAACTTTGTCTTCTAAAATCTCTTTGGCAAAGATGTGCATCCATGTTGTCACAGTAGTTCCTGCTATTCTTGTTTTCCATGTCCGTGTGATGCAAAGGAGTTCTGCAGAGTATATCTTATGTAAGCAAATACTGTATGTTTCATGTTGTCATTCAGTTACCTGATCCAGACTAAAGCCTTCCATATGCACACTGCTGCAGTATATTTAGTATCTAACTGTGATTTATTTATTTGTGTGCTCAGGTTGCGCCTGAAAGTGAGTCTGTCACCAGAGCGCTCAATATCACACCAAACTGATACTGAGCACCATCATACCTTCAGATAGGCCAGTAGATAAACTATTTCCTGAAGCTGGTTTTAGAAATCTACAAATAAGGATAAAGTGCAATGGGGCTTGCCAGAGTATCCATATTTCGATCCTGAATGTAGAGCCCCTGGAGGGTCTGATTTGCCCATTGCACTTGAGCATCATCTACATATCTCTAAAAATGGCTTTTTCAATGAAATAGTGCATCTGTTGGACTCTCTAAAGGTATGATGGTGCTTTGCATAATGTCTCCTACAATGCGCAGTGACTGCTTTTATATTGAGTTTCCTTGCGACAAACTCCATTTTATGACACGACCTTTGTATAGATGTTCATACACAGACATGTCAATTGGCCACTTACAGTAAGGCTGGTCTTACACGACAGTAAGTTTAGTCCGCAAATGGTCCGCAATTGTGGGTTCTTAATTGCGGACCATTTGCAGACAAATTGTATTCAGTGAGGGGCCACACGGTGGCTCAGTGGTTAGCACTGGAGCCTTGCAGCACTGGAGTCCGGGTGCTCAAATCCCGCCAAGGGCAAAAAAAAAACCCATCTGCAAGGAGTTTGTATGTTCTCCCCGTGTTTGCATGGATTTCCATCCCATATTCCAAAAAAAAGACATACTGATAGGGAAAAATGTACATTGTGATCACTATATGGGGCTCATAATCTACATTAAAAAAAAAAAAAATCTATTCAGTGCGGCCTCTTACACCACTGGGTATTTTATACCTTCGTGACCGAGGTCCACACTGAATACCGCAGGTCCGCAAAATCACGGACATCATGGCACTGCACAGACTGTCCCATAGAACTGTATGGGTGCGTGTACCTGGATATGGACGTCTGCGGAATGCCTATTTAGAGTGAAATTTAGTGTTGCTGATCAGCAACTTGCAGACCGCAAAACCACTACGGTCGTGTAAGACCAGCCTAAGTGCCAGAGAAAGCTGGAAAAGCCAACAGGTTATTTTAATTGAGTTTACTATATAAATTGTATGCAGAAACTCTTTCTAGTGGAAGTCCCTAAGAATCTTGCTGTGTGAAATGAAGCAGGAGGATTTAACCCTTTGTGTTTCAGTGGGTATTCATTCTTAATATGTAAACTGCAATATATGTCAAACAAATGTGTGTTTTCTTTTTGGATTTTTAAAAAAATTTTATTTATAAATTTAAGTTATTGTCATTTCTTCTTTTTCAGCAAGCTCGATTATAGGCATTATATTTATTAAAGAAAAGTGGAAACCGAAGGAATTCCTAAGTGAGTATTGATTTCATGGGGTCAGTCAGTCTTGATAAATATATAGTAATAAATACACATTACTGAATTAAATTATAATTAGTTAATCGGAGTTAATTAGTACAGTCTCCACAGATATCTCTTTAAGGCTTAGGCCCCATTTTGCGGAAATGCAGCGTTTTTGGCTGCTGTGGAAACACGTAATTAAAAAATGCTGTGTTGTACAGTACTAGCAAAGCGAATGAGATTTTGGCAAATCCTATCCCCATGTTGCAGGAAAAAACTGCTGCAGTAAAGCAACATTTTCATAAATGAGCTGCCATGGCTCTTGGCTATCCTCAGTAAAAAAAAAACAACAAAAAAAAAACTACACAAGCAGCGTTACCATTCCTGGATTGGAGAGAAGTTGTAACAATGTATAATGCGGGGCATGGAGGAGGGGAATGAGCAAAGGATATTTTCAAAATGGTATATATTTAAAAATTAAAACCTATTTTTTTCAATCATGGGTTTTCCCAGGAAACTGGTTATCCCCTAGCCTTAGAATAACTCAGACCCCCACTCATTAGGATTGATGAACAGGGGATTGTTGTACTGTTCTTCGGCTATTTCCAGCACTCCCACTCACTGACTGCTGACCTATTTAGAACAGGGGAACTAAAGTCTCCAGATCACTGGGGCCGGAGTGGTCGAGCCCCCCCCCTCCCAGTGATCTTCCAGTTATCCCCTATCCTAAGGATGGAGGACACTTTTTTTTTTTTTTTTTTTGTGGAAAACCTCTTTCAGTTGGATAGGTGAGATGGACCTGTCCCTTTAAATTAGGGCTTCAATTAGATGTTCTTCTAACACTAAGCTTTTATGCCCACTGAATGGACCTCTAAGCTCACAATTCAAGGTGACATATTGTATATAAAACAGAACCACCTGACTAAAATTGTAATCCATCTAATTACTTGTTATGGTTTGCTTATTTTTGTTTTATCCTGACTGTCTATATCATTAAATAATATAATTCCCTATAGTATAACAATTCTTGAATATCTTTTTTTTAATAACTGTAATTTGTTCTATTCCTTTTATTGCTACTAAAATGGAAGAACATATAACAATAAGTTAACAACTGGATGTTATTAGTTGGGGTGTTTTCCTACAAAGTCTGACTTTGTCCATTCAGTGCTACCAGTGTCACACTATGTAGGGGACACACCCTATGACATTTGGTAATATGGTAACACCTAGGTGTCAATTTTAGAATTGACTAGAAGTAATATGAGAATGGTAAAGCACACAGAGCTTAGAAAAAATCCTCCAGAAGTATTGTTTTGTTGGGTATACAAGTAATTAACAATGAATAATTTTTGTTTGCTACATCACCAATTTCAATTATCCACGTAATTTTTGCATTGGCAATGCATAACAGTGTAGATGTGTGTTAAAGGCATCTGTTCACATAACTACATTCAGTTTATTGCTGCTTACTAAACAAGTGAGAAGTGTTCGAGCATTAATGCTTTTTGCTTTGCTAACACTTTCTATGCACACTCTCCATGAATCTAGCTCTACAACTCTGTATTTGGGTTTTGTCCACAACTGATTGTTTCTGTGGTTTACATGCATTTTTTTACAACTACTCCTATGAACACACACAGGTGATATTTCATTACTTCTGTCTATGTCATTATCCACTAGCATATGTGATACGGCGTACTGGTTTGACCTAGTTTTATTTTGACAAACAGTACACACAGATCAGTTTTGGACACAACTGATGCACAATAGGTGTTTGATTCCCCCTATATTTAAAGGGCTACTTGGCATGGCATAAACTCTAGAGATGAGCATTGATTTTCTTAGTAATCATCATGTTTTCTATTGTCCACTTTATATAATGCAACTTTATTCTTTTAAGGGACACTAAAGTTAAAGGAGTTTTCCAATTTTATGATATTGATGGCCTAGCCTTAGGATGGATCAATATCATATCAATGGGTGGCCAACACCAGGGAAACCCACGATCATCTGTTTGCAGGAGTCTCTAGCATCGGAACTATACAGTGTATATAGCCAGAAAAGGATGGCTCTGTACGCTGTGCATTTATCATGCTATGCTATTGCAGCTCAATTCCTTTTCACTTGAATGGTAACTGAGCAGCTGTAATCTAGCATGGCCACTACAATATACAAAGTCCTCTGCTTCTGGCTCAATATGCTGTATAGTTCTAGTGCTGGAGGCTGTTGTAAGGGTGCGGGTTGCTGGTTATTGCAGACTGGCGACCTATCCTATGGCTGGGTCGTCAACATCATTAGCCTGGAAAACCCCTTTAAAAGATTTTTTTTTTTTATTATTTATTGTTTTTTAAACCGAAGAATATTCTGTTCTATCATATAACTTATATATCATATACTGTATATTCAGTATATATCATATACTGAATTTCCCCATGGTGGGACTATTAAAGGATTATGTTATCTTAATGTGTAAAAATTATAAATATCTCTTAGCTATCACAGGCGTCTTCATTAGGTTTGGGAGGAGACCAGGATTTCCTGCTTTTCCTGCAAGATGTCTAAGATTATTTGTTTCAGAAAAAAGAAGAAAGTCATGCAGATGTAGAAGTAGATGTTTTGTATCTATATTTTCTCCATCATTTCTCGATTTTTAGTGTTCCTTTAAAAACTTTTTTGGGGGAAATTTATGAAAACTATTGCAAGAGAAAGAGCTGTTGCAATCTGATTGGTTGCTGTAGGCCCCTTGCACCCATTTTGATAAAGCTCCCCCCTTTTCTGCACAAATCACTTTCACTAGTTGCAATTCAAATATTTACTGATTTTATGATCATGTAACTTTTTTCACACATTTTCAGCTGCATGTTCACTAACCAAGCTTCTGATTTCTATGTATGTCTTCTTCTCCTTCTTTCATCCTCCAAAAGGACGTTATATCTTGTCCTTTATAGGCTGTGGCTTAGCTATCATCGGCACGTATCTGCTGATAACCTTTGGGCCCAACAGCCATGAGAAGATGACTGGAGAGAACATCGTGAGACATTTAGTAGGCTGGCCATTCTTGCTCTACATGGTAAGTTCTGCATCTACACATGAAGAGGCGCAAGGGAATATAAGACTGCCATTAAAAGGGTTGTTGGGGGTAAGAGGTAACATCCTGCTGCTTCTGTTCTGTCAATCACTGGCTGTAGGGGTGACCCACCTAGGTCAGAGATCAGGAAGTAGACCTAAAATTAATCCTCCACCTCTGCCCTTCTGTTTTTAGTATTTTTTTTTTTATTTTTTAATTCATCCACAACATTTAACATACATGGTAAATGGGCAGCAGTTAGCTCTGCTAGGACATATCTGTTCCTGTAGTCTTAGCAGCTACATGAAATCGTAAAACTGAGCAGCAAAAAGATGCCTGCCACTGTCGGACAGACTCCACAGAGAGAAGGCAGGGATGGTCTATTACTATCCCTGACTTCCCAATTGCTGCAAAGTGCTAATTGAACATTGTATATACAGGTATGGGAGACACCATAATGAGGCTTCCTACCAGTCTTGTGATCTGCTGGGTGCTGGGGAAACCATATCAGCTCTGCAGTAATTGCTAGGACGTTCTATTCCTTGTATAACTGGGGATAATGTATCAGCCCCAGTTATGGGGGATATCAGGAAAAATAATAAACGATATGTTGCCTATGTAAATATTTCACTTTATTTTTAAATATTTCATGAGAATATTTAAAAATATTTAAATGAGAAAGCAAAAATAAAAATTAAATAAAAATAAAGCCCAATGTATCATCACTGGAAAAAGACACTAAAATCATTTGAATAAATGAAAAACCTGTTATAACCCTCTAAATTACATATACCAATAGAATCGAGAATGGCCCGGTTAAAAAAGTGGATGATGACAATTCTTTACAAAGTTACTCTAAAATGCAAATTTAGCATACGCTGGGTTCACACCAGCGTCTGGACTCCGTTATCAGGTTTCCATCTTCTGCATGCAGAAGACGGAAACCTGTCATGCTGAGCCCAGCCGTGAACCGTGAGCACCGGTGAGCGTTTTATGCTCTCCGCGGCGAAACCGTTTTTTTTTAAACCTGACACACAGTATCGTTGGCAGAATCCCTTTAATATGATTCAAGCAATTCTGGATGCAGCAAACCTTCAGCCTAATGTTACACTATCCATGGACATTGTCATTGATTTTCATGACTGACATGAATAGTTAACTGTACATTTTTAAGTACCATATACTGGTTATTAGCAGTCTGCAGATGAGAAGGACCTTGAGGGTTTTGTAGTTTTTCACAGGATCATTTATTTTTGTGTTTCTCATTGTAGCTGGTGGAAATACTTGCTTTCTGCTCCCTGCTCTATTACTACAAACAGAAGAATGCTAACTATTTGCTCATCATATTAATGCTGGTTGCATTGCTGGGTAATTGCTTTTTCATTTACTTTTTTCCATTTTATAAGATCTAATCTGTGATATAATTGTAATATCCCTTATAACTGGAATTTATATCCTGAAACATTTTGACTATAAAATATATACGCATCCTATTTGTTGTATTTTTCTGTAGGGTCCACCACAGTTATCACAGTGAAGGCACTCGCCGGTATGATTATTGTCTCCATACAAGGCACCATGCAGCTGGGATATCCCATTTTTTACATCATGTTTGTGTGTATGGTTGCTACTGCTATTGCACAGGCATCGTAAGTACTTGCCTCATTTTTTTCATACTTAAATAGGATCTTTCTCTACCAACTCCAGGACTTTGCATTATTTAATAGGTGTCACTGCACTGTTTCTGGCACTGTTGGTAATTTTTCTCTAGTCCCCATTGTTCAGTGCACTTTTGGTTTTGGTGCCTCGTGCTAATTAGGCTGGTTTTTTTGCTACAACAGACAAGGGGGTGTGGTTCAAAGCACTGACAACACCCACCCAACAGCCTATCAAGTACCAAAACTAACTGTACTGATTGCTAAAGAAAAAAATTCCAACTGCAGCAGGATCAGTAGAGTGCCAACTGGTGAATGGTGCAAAGAACTGGGGTTGGTATAGGAAGTTTCTCTTTAAGCACTCTTTTATAGTGGTATGGTAATGAAATGGGATTGTCTCCTTTTGGTATGCTGAGTGTATAAAGATTTTATCAGGTTTTAGCAACTGTTGCAAAGTAACAAGAATCCGTACGTATTTATTGTGTTGTATGATAGTGAGATGTACTGTACATAGAGCCACCACACATCTTCCGTTAATAGGAAAAATACGAAAAAAACTAAAGGCAAACAAATTTTAGATGATAATCCAAAAAAATATAATCAAAAACATGGACAATGGAATCATCATATGTAAAAGTATGATTTATTTGAAAATATTAAAAAACATTGATACAACACAGTACAAAAGACATAACCATATGCATATAAGGGGACCAATGCTACCTGTCAAAGAACATACGTGGTAGTTGAAAAAATGTGTAAATGTATAACAAAAATGTAGTCCAGCAAAAAAGTATAGTGATAAACAATAGCCTTTAGCAGAGAAATCAACATAAGTGAGTGTTTATATGTAGTGAAGTCATAGTGACAGCTTTCATATGGGAGTGGATATAGTGAGCTCTGCATAAGGACAAGTGTAAAAAATACTGTGGATGCTGGAAAATAGTGAAGTAATGAAGTCAGATCATAAAGGATAGTACATACCACAATAAGAACGCGCCCCGATGCGCGTTTCGCCGTAAAGGGGACGAAGCCTTTACGGCGAAACGCGCGTCGGGGCGCGTTCTTATTGTGGTATGTACTATCCTTTATGATCTGACTTCATTACTTCACTGTTTTCCAGCATCCACAGTATTTTTTACACTTGTCCTTATGCAGAGCTCACTATATCCACTCCCATATGAAAGCTGTCACTATGACTTCACTACATATAAACACTCACTTATGTTGATTTCTCTGCTAAAGGCTATTGTTTATCACTATACTTTTTTGCTGGAATACATTTTTGTTATATATTTACACATTTTTTCAACTACCACGTATGTTCTTTGACAGGTAGCATTGGTCCCCTTATATGCATATGGTTATGTCTTTTGTACTGTGTTGTATCAATGTTTTTTAATATTTTCAAATAAATCATACTTTTACATATGATGATTCCATTGTCCATGTTTTTGATCTTCCGTTAATAGTCACAGCTCGACAGGATTTGTATGTCCTTCATTCACAATGAATTCTACTTATTTGGCACGGAATCCAAACTTCAGGTATATATTGTGACATTTGGGGGTAGTTTAGCATCAAATGTTGCGGTTTTCCTGGCTTTACAGAGATGTTGGTGGTGCTGGGTGCCAAATAAACAGCAGATCAGGTAATGCAAACCAAAATCAGGGGCTTTATTCAGCTTATAACAGGAACAAAAATAACAAACAGCCTAGCCCACACACAGGGCAATACCTCACTTCTTGTACCCTGACTAAGCTACTGAGGGCAAGATACTTTGCTGAGGTTTCTTCTCATCAGTCTGGCTCGCACTGAGCTTAATGAAGTCCCTTCTGGATTCCAGTCTTCTTGGGACAGACCAGCTGTCTGTCTCCAACTGGCCCACAGTGCACCTGCTCCTGCAGGACACCAGCAGCACTCCCTCTCTGGAGTTGGTCTCCTTTTGGATTCCAGTTCTCTTGGGACAGACCTCCTGTCTGTCTCCAACTGGTCCAGACCACCTAACAGCACTCTCTCCTGCTGTGTGCACTCCCTCTGGAGTTGAGCCCCTTTCTCTAGTATGGGTGTATATATATATATATATATATATATATATATAAAATTTTTATTGTAGATGTAGATCAGTTGTTTTGTTTTATATTGCGGTGAATGTCTTCTTTATGATTACTATTGTGAAATACATGACTTACATTAAATGTTTTTGGTTAAATGCAGATTTCTATCTCAAGCATCCCTCTTGTATGATTCAGCCCTGATTGCAAGTGTAAATTACATCTTGTCTACAACTCTGGCTATATCCGCAGGTAAAATTAGTAGGACTGTAGTTTGGGGTTGTCATCAACATTCAGATAGATATTTATATTTCTACTGTTATAAACCAAGTCAGGCTCTGGAATAACTAAAGGAAAGTCTAATTTACACTGATCAGCTAAGTGCCCCATTATGATGGGATGTTCACAAAAGCCTTTTGCATAGTGGGGGGGGGGGGAAGTGGTGTACTAATGCACGTATGCATTGGTAGAAAAATAAAAATAGACAAAGTATGAACTGCTACTCTAAAAAGCTAGGGGGCGTTCACACTGCCGTTGGTGTCCGACAGCTAGTGTCCGCTGCTAATGTCCGTTCAAAATCTTTGCGCGGACATTAGCAGCGGACACTAGCTGTGTCCGTGACATTTTACATTGATTTAAATTGACATTGGGTGCATTCTTTTACTGTCCGTGTCTGTCCTTAACTGTCCGTTCCCAAAGATGTCGGACTTTTCCAGTGGACAGCAAAAACCTTCATGTCTGATTTTGCTGTCTGCTTGAAAAGTCGGACATCTTTGGGAATGGACAGTTAAGGACAGGACAGCGGACACTAGTGTGAACGCCCCTTTAAATATAGTGAAATATCCATAAGCACGTTGAAGTTTTATTATTAGTATGTATTAATAGGACATGTATTGTTATAAAAATCATATCTGTTTACTTCACTTTAAATATAGGAGCAGTATTCTATGTTGACTTCCGCAATGAGGATGTTCTACATCTGTGCATGTTTGCTTTAGGGTAAGTCCTACTGTTCAGCCTAATGTTAGGGTAAGTCTAATGTTAAGTCTATTGTTTGGTCTTGCTTTTTGATTGAATTCTTAATCCAGTAAAATTGTGTTTGTCTACCATCCATGAAACCGTAGGATTCTGGGTCTGCAGATTTCTATGCATGCTCTCACCAAATTAAGTACGATATTGTATTCCACTATAACATTGTGGCTTGTCTAGCTCTGGTTTATTGCATTAGTCTCATATTCTAAATATATAGTGCTGCACTTGTGCGCTGGAGATGAGTGTGAGCAAACTAGAGATGTTATGTCAGCTAGTGGAAATGCATTCTGCACAACTCTATAGACGATGCAAACTCTGTATGAATTAGCAGAATTTAAAAAAATAAATAAAAAGTAACTCAGTTTTGACATGTTCACTGTTCCTACAGTAACAGATTACGCTAGGTTCACACTAGCATTCAGCTTTCTGTTCTTCGGGTCCGCTCGGGCACCTGACAAAAGGGAAAGCTAATCCGCTTAAAAAGCGGTTACCTGCAGAAACCCATGGACCCCATGGGCTCTGTCGGGATTCCCCAAATGTAGTTCCAATGCTGATGGTTTAGGACACAGATACAGTTGCAACCTGTCGCCTATGACAGAGCAAGACGTAGGGCTGAAAATCACGATTGATTAAACATTTTACCTTGATTACAATTAAAGAACAATTATTCAGAGCACAAACTTCTTTTTACTCCCCCCTATAGTCAATGGCAATATGAAACAGAATGGCATGAATCCAAAATAAATTAAATAATCAATGTGATTAGGTGCTCATCGATTTAGTAAGCTGACTGTCAGTTTAATTGCCCAGCCATAGCAGGGAGGCATAGGCTCCATAACCTGATAAACTCTAGGTCTTATGATCATGTGCACATATAGTCATAGTCCTGGCACACATCATGGGTTGATAGAATTATATTGGGCCACCTATGCCAGACATCTGTTAAGGAATTAAGCAATGCAAGTATAGAAGGAGCACTATAATAAGGGGCTACACAACCTAATGTGTATTGGCTAATTGTAACTGTGTGGTTGATACAGTATGTCAACATTTGGGGCCCTATTTTAATCTTGCCCAGGGACACACTTTGTCTACAACTGCCCCTGGTTTAGGTCACCACGGTGATTGTCTGTAGTGGTGACCTGAACGCAAACTGAATGTCATCAAGGAGCAGTAACAGTGGGATCAGGTTGTTGGAGCATGAATAGGGTGCCATATATATCTTTTTAAACCATTTCCAGCCTATGTGTAATTTTGTATCGCATCAAACAACTGTTTAAATATTAATCAAAGAGGTTGTCCACTTTAAAAGATATTTTATGAAAAAAAAATATATTCGCCTGTGCTTCGGTGTCCACCCTGGGTGATCCGGTCATGCTGCTCAGTTGTCTTTTTGCTGTGGAATTCCTTGCCGGTTTTGATGTCCCAGTTTCCTTCACAATCGGCCTCAGAAAGGAAACGGAAGAAGTCACAGGTTGTAGGTCATGTGGCGCGTACTTCCATCAACAGAGCTACAGGATCGGATCTCGATCGAAGGCAACAGAGCACCAACATGACTATGGTGGTTTTCTTTATTTTATTTTTTTCCTCACCTACCCCGGCCTAATTAATAAATTACATTTTAGCCTGGACAACCCCTTTAAGAGGCTACAACCCCAGAACTTTTCGATATGGTTAACATAGACAACATAGCACTATTTTTGCAGAGTTTATCTAATTGTGTTTGTATCCTGTACCTTTTTTCAAAGGTGCCTTATTGCATTTTTGGGAGTATTTCTCATCACCAGGAACAGAAAGAAGACCAAAGCATTTGAACCCTACGTTGCCATTAATTCTGTGCCAGGTAAAAATGCTACTTGTAAAGTTTTCAGAAACATCAGATTTTTTTTTTCTCAGAATAGCAAATATGACATTGAAGTACAAATTAAAGGGATTTTCCCATAAACATAACCATATTTAACCCCTTTTCAACATGTGTAATAGTATGGCTGATGTCAGGTATTTAAATATGGCAGCCACTCAGGAGCCATTTGGTCTCTGCTCTATTATACAGCAGGCATTAATGTCCCTGGCACATTAGCATTGTAATGCATGGCATTAGTGTTCAGACCTCATGGAGTTCAAGGCTCCTGGGGAGTCCAATAAATAAAGTATTAAACATTTTTGAAAATATAAATAATTAAACATTTTGCAGAGTTTTAAAGATTTTCTGTAACCGTCTTAGTGGTGACAGTCTTTTGTCTTGCTTCATTGCCCATGGATACGTCCATGAATTCAGGAACTTTTTAAATCATATTTAGCAAAACTTTAATTATCTACGAGGTTATGTTTGTGTGTATGTTTTTAACCTGCTTTATTTCTTTATGCAAATTAACCCCGTGGAGCCTTCTGGGCGTTCCCCAAGGCCTCCGAGTCCCCTCATGTCATACCTTTAATACCACCCCTCCACTGCTTGTGCTACGTCTGTACTCCTCCTCCCCAGATATTGTGCCCCGCTGTTCGAGTTCTAATCTCAGCTCAAAGCTCAGTTCTCCAGAGAACTACACCAAAATGGCCGCTCGGACATGTGGCACTGCACATGTCTGGGTGGCCATTTTGGTGCAGTTCTCTGGAGAACTGAGCGTACTAAGTACTAAACAATATGCTAAATTCTCCCGAACCCTGGCTTAGTGTATTAATCTAATATTCTTAACGTGCAGTTAGTGATGACAATTTGCTCTGTATTATATGCTTAGATACCCTGATGATAAAGATGAGCAAAGTAGTGGTGTCAGCTAGTTACCCTATACTGCATCTAACATGCAACTATGGAAAGAACCTGTCTCCCATAATAATGTCTAATTCTTTGCTGTAGGAGTGACCACCATGCATGACAATGGTAGCACAGTCCAACCTGACTTTGGAAGCTCATTTTCATATGGAGCTCTGCAAAGCAATGACAGTTTATCGGAAATCTATACACCAGCTACTCTACCTGTGGTATCAGAAGAAGCATCACCAGGACAAGCTTATAGGGTCTATGAACACAATAAGAGTGAATAGGCTTCATTATCGAAAAGACTGGACAAAAGTGTAAATGAAGACTTTTTATTGTCCCCATGTATATACAGAATTTCAACCCTAATGTTGGATACTTTTTTTTCCCCCACATTGGAAGTTGTCTCTACTTGGCAAATTGTAAGTTCCATTTAGCTCTACCTCTGTGGATCGGTTCCTAATTTGATGAGATTCAAGGATAAAACTGCATTTAATAGACATTTAACTTATGTTTTCTTTTTTTTTTTTTTTTGCACACAGTTATTAAGTGTTAAGTGAAGAAAAACTAATATTAAAGAGAATTTTATGCTGAAAAAGTTGTAGTGTTGGTTCTGTATTTATTTCCTTACAAAAAGTATAATATCAAGATTTCCATACAATGAGCAAAAGTTTTAGAATGCTTAAACTTTTCTAGTTTTTTTACTTTAACCCAGTTCTAGTACAGCAAATAACATGACATTGTTCATAGAACTTTTGAATCATATATATATATATATATATATATATATATATATATATATAATAATATTAATATTTAACCTCAGACAATGACAGTGTCTGATCTCTGATTTTAACCAAATGCCTTTTTTTTTGTTTTTTTTGTTTTTTTTTTACCAGAGAACATATTAAAGGGGTTGTCCCATGAAAAGCATCCTATCTATACTGCTAGTATATGTGGATTTAAGACTTTTGCTAAATACATTGCTTTATCAAAACTGCTTTGTTTGGCTGCTATCTTAATTTATTCACTTTATTGTTGACACTGCTTTTGTATGGCCACTGGGCTTATCTGCTCATTTCCCAAGTGAATAGCTGCCTGCTCTCAGGGGGGGAGGGAGGGGCTGACAAGCTCTTCAGATAGGGGAGGGGGGAGGTGAGAACTCCGGATTACTGTGCTGTCTATCTTCAACTTTTACACTTATTAGCCGGTTTAATTGAATTTGGCTGATAAGGGCTGAGATAAGGAGTCCGATACCTCTGTATGTAATGCATGCTGACTCAAATCCAGCTCTGCTACATCAGTTTCCACATCAGCTTTATACTGTGGTAATGCATTTACAACCAATCCCTCATTACTGACTGCAAGCATAGCAGATAGCAGAGCAAGTGAAACGCCCCCCCCCCCCCCCACTGTGCTGAGAAATCCAGGAAGTGAAGAGAGCACAGAGCCCTGCAGAACAAGAGTTATGGGAATACCCCTTTAAGGACACAGCAAGCAAATTATCACGTTTTCAAATAGGAGGTACAATATTCCTACAAGTGACTCAACTTTTGGAGATTACTTACAAACACTCTGACTCTATGTAACCAGTGTTGGAACAGACTGCATTACAACACCCTCTAGGGTAGTATTAGCACAGTATCGCACTTGGACATCCTACAGTGAAATTACCAAGAAAGCCAAGGTGGCAGTCTGTACAGTTCACACTGAGTTTTTTGGCAGCGGATTTTGACGTGGAATCCGCCTCAAAATCCACTGCCAAAACCGGCTCCCATTGACTTCAATGAGAGCTGCTCACTTCTTTTTTTCCGCTGGGAAGTAGAGGAAAAAAGAAGTGAGATGACTAGAGATGAGCGAACAGTAAAATGTTCGATATTCGTTTCGAGTAGCCGCTCAATATTCGACTACTCGAATCAGATATCGAATCCTATTATAGTCTATGGGGGAAAATGCTCGTTTCAGGGGTAGGCAACATTCGATCAAATTACTCTTACCAAGTCCACGAGTGAGGGTCGGGCTGGATCCTCTGAGAAGTCTTCTCCGTGCAGCGTCCCCGCGGCATCTTCCGGCTCTGAATTCACTCTGCCAGGCATCGGGCCTGGGCAGAGCCGACAGCACATGCCCGCACTACAAGAAAATGTAGTGCGGACATGCACAGTCGGCTCTGCCCAGGCCCGATGCCTGGCAGAGTGAATTCAGAGCCGGAAGATGCCGCGGGGAAGCTGCACGAAGAACACTTCTAAAGGTAGGAGAAGAACCAGCGTTGATTGGCCGACTGTATAGCATTCGGCCAATCAATGCTGGTTCTGCATCGAACTTTTTCATTCGAATAGCGAGTTGTACTCGATCAAGTACGAGTACAATATTCGATCGAATACCTACTCGATCGAATACCTACTCGATCGAATACCACTCGCTCATCTCTAGAGATGACCCTTCTTGCCGCGGATTCCGTGGCTGATTCAGCCGCGGCACAAGGCTCCCTCCCAATTAGGTCCATTCATTCGCGGAATGCTGCAAATGCAGTGCACCATCTCGTCACAGCTAGCCACGCGTAATGTTCACACGCAGAATGCAAATTCCGCCATGTGAACATACCCTTACCATACCATCAAAGGGCACTTGGAAACTCAGGAAGAGGTTTGGCAGCTCAAAATTTTCTTTGGGCTGCAGCTGTAGCTCAATAGTTAAAGGGGGTGTCGACTTTCAGACCAATATTAAGAGACAAATGTTATTGTTTGTATAATAGAAAGTTATACAATTTTCCAATATACTTTCTGTATCAATTCCTCATGGTTTTCTAGATCTCTGCTTATTGTCATTCATCCTGCTTACTTCCAGTGGATAAAATTCTATGGTCGTGATATAAGGTATATCACATAACCATGGACTACGGTGCATTACTATCACTTGACCATGGTCAGTATTTTATCTACTAGAAGTGGGCCGAAGGAATAACAGCAAGCAGAGATCTAAAAACATGAGTTGAAAGTACCGTATATTGGAGAATTGTATATCTTTATTATACAAACCATTGGTCTCTCAATATTGGTCTGAAAACCAATAGACTTGGTAACCTGTGTTCATAGGAATACAATACATTGAGTTATTATTTTCCAATACATTCAAGTGATTCCCAAATATCTCCATGCTGCACATTAGCTTGGAGGATAGAAAAACAATTTCATGTAATTTTTCCACTTTTAAAATTGGCATAGAAACAAAGAAATTTCAGTGATGTGTTTTCAAAATTACAGATGTATGTAATTATCACAGTTCCATAAAGAGTCTTAGATACACATATTTTTTATACACTGGCGTCTTTATTTTCCATTAGAAGGTCCTGATAATGATGATCGATCATTGACCCCAGAATGCGAGTGGAGGCCCAGAGGAGGTGAAGAAACATAAGCACTTAATTTCACCTTACCTCACCTCTTTTGTGCTCCCTCATAGCTGTTAATGCTCCCTTGAGGTCTTCTCTTGTCCTCCTGGCTGAGGTCACATGCCTCACACACAGGCTTCAGAAGTACCCTGGTTTTGTGACGTTGAGACCAAGATAGCACTGAATTGGACCGTACATGAAGCTCAGGAGGGATGACGCAAGGCAAGTTTAGGTGTTTGGGATGTTTCTGATTGTACCCTAGGCCTCTGCTTTTAGTTTAGGGTCTGAGGAGACCCCTGAGCATAATAGTGGTTTGTGGTTAACAAACCTCAAAAGTTTGGGATTTCAATTAAGCCCGAAACATTTACAAAAAATTCTGGTCAAATCCCTTTTGAACTCTACGGGTTCACTTACCTCTAACTAGCACTATCAGATCTACCAGCAATCCCTTCTTTTACAGAATTGTCCCATAAACTCAGACTAAAAATAAAGGCACTTATTCAATTTAAAGCATAACTAAACTTTTATATACTGCATTTATATATATATATATATATATATATATATATATATATATATATAAATCAGTAGTGCAGGTGAAGAAGACAATCTTTGTAATCCAATCTTTGTAACCAAAGAAAAATGCCAGTGTTTTTAAGTATTTTTCCTGTCTTTATTCCTTATATGATTCAATCTGTATGCACAAAGTAAATCAGTTTACAATGGGCTTTATGGAGAGGGGAGGGGCATGAGGAAAAGGAGACAGACTGAGATATTACTTTAAATCCATAAACAACTTAGGCCCTGACTACGTAAAAGATCTTCTGCAGCTCCATAATACTTGCTGACCTCTCAGATCAGCAGGCACAAATATACTGTCCATGACTGGAGCCATCTGTTAACCATTGGACTGCACTTTGAGTCTATTGTGAGAAAAGAACATTACAAATTTTTGTTGTTGTAATGGAAGACAATTGACAATTCTCTGTCCACCCTCAGTATTATATAAGATAGTTTCCCACCCCCTTATCTTTCATATTATCTAAGGAGACTCTTTCCCTACCCCAGTATTCCCCAATATTTTAGTATACCCTACTTATGAAATAATAACCCTTTTGTGTTCCTCCATCTTAACCGGTTAGCACCAGTGCTAGGGCATGGCCATTGATGACACTCAGTGTTTAGAAGAAAGCCAGACCACACACCAAAAGGCGAAGAAGACGGGGGTACAAACCTCAGTCATCTTACATGTAGATTAGAAGACATTTACATAGTTTTATTTCTGCTATGAACAGAACCTGATATTTCTACTATTGGCTCCAGAGCCCAGGTAGTTGATGCATTGGCCCAAGGCCATAGTAAATATAGAGCAAATTGTGCACCTGCACTGGAGCATATGGCAGACAGGGGGCTCCCTGTGAGCATTCCCAGACCCAGTCCCACATTTTGGACACTGTCCCAGACAACCGGTTTTCATTTCAACTCCATCTGCATCCTTCTGTGCATATACAGTCCTATGAAAAAGTTTGGGCACCCCTATTAATCTTAATCATTTTTAGTTCTAAAAATTTTGGTGTTTGCAACAGCCATTTTAGTTTGATATATCTAATAACTGATGGACACAGTAATATTTCAGGATTGAAATGAGGTTTATTGTACTAACAGAAAATGTGCAATATGCATTAAACCAAAATTTGACTAGTGCAAAAGTATGGGCACCCTTATCATTTTATTGATTTGAATTCCCCTAACTACTTTTTACTGACTTACTGAAGCACAAAATTGGTTTTGTAACCTCAGTGAGCTTTGAACTTCATAGCCAGATGTATCCAATCATAAGAAAAGGTATTTAAGGTGGCCAATTGAAAGTTGTTCTCCTATTTGAATCTCATCTGAAGAGCGGCATCATGGGCTACTCAAAACAACTCTCAAATGATCTGAAAACAAAGATTGTTCAACATAGTTATTCAGGGGAAGGATACAAAAAGTTGTCTCAGAGATTTAATCTGTCAGTTTCCACTGTGAGGAACATAGTAAGGAAATGGAAGACCACAGGGACAGTTCTTGTTAAGCCCAGAAGTGGCAGGCCAAGAAAAATATCAGAAAGGCAGAGAAGAAGAATGGTGAGAACAGTCAAGGACAATCCACAGACCACCTCCAAAGAGCTGCAGCATCATCTTGCTGCAGATGGTGTCACTGTGCATCAGTCAACAATAGAGCGCACTTTGCACAATCAGAAGCTGTATTAGAGAGTGATGAGAAAGAAGCTGTTTCTGCAAACACGCCACAAACAGAGTCACCTGAGGTATGAAAAAGCACATTTGGACAAGCCAGCTTCATTTTGGAAGAAGGTCCTGTGGACTGATGAAACAAAGATTGAGTTGTTTGGTCATACAAAAAGGCGTTATGCATGGCATCCAAAAAAAAACAGCATTACACGAAAAACACTTGCTACCCACTGTAAAATTTGGTGGAGGTTCCATCATGCTTTGGCGCTGTGTGGCCAATGCCGGCACCGGGAATCTTGTTAAAGTTGAGGGTCGCATGGATTCCACTCAGTATCAGCAGATTCTTGAGAATAATGTTCAAGAATCAGTGACGAAGTTGAAGTTACGCCGGGGATGGATATTTCAGCAAGACAATGATCCGAAACACCGCTCCAAATCCTCAGGCATGCATGCAGAGGAACAATTACAATGTTCTGGAATGGTCATCCCAGTCCCTAGACCTGAATATCATTGAACATCTGTGGGATGATTTGAAGCGGGCTGTCCATGCTCGGCCACCATCAAACTGAACGGAACTTGAATTGTTTTGTAAAGAGGAATGGTCCAAAATCCCTTCATCCAGGATCCAGGAACTGATTAAGAGCTACAGGAAGCGACTAGAGGCAAAAGGAGGATCTACTAAATATTAATGTCACTTTTCTGTTGAGGTGCCCATACTTTTGCACCGGTCAAATTTTGGTTTGATGCATATTGCACATTTTCTGTTAGTACAATAAACCTCATTTCAATCCTGAAATATTACTGTGTCCATCAGTTATTAGATATATCAAACTGAAATGGCTGTTGCAAACACCAAAAGATTTAGAACTAAAAATGATTAAGATTAATAGGGGTGCCCAAACTTTTTCATAGGACTGTAGAGTTTGGTACATTGATATAGCACAGAACCATTAGCTCCATGCTCTTCCATTCATGTGACCTAATACTGTCTGCACTGAGCTGGAGAAAACACTGCAGACAGAGCCTGCAAACAGCTCCGAAGGAATGTAGCTAGGAAAAAATGTATGTATTATACTGTGTGGCCATAAGGAGGCATTATACTGTGCTGTGGTCACTGAGGGGACATTACATTGTGTACAACATTTAGGAGATGTTACATAGTGGGGACACTAAAGGGTATGTTACTGAGTGAGTGACACATAGGAGCAGTGGCGTAACTACCACGGTAGCAGTGGTAGCAGCTGCCTCAGGGCCCTACTCCTTAGGGGGCCCGGGCCTCCTCACCAGTTAATATGCCAAAAAAATAAATAAATAATAAATTTTACTTTTTGAGACCTGAGGCCACCTAAGGTGTCGGGTCCCAGGCGGTGGAGAGCCTCAGCTGGCGTCCTGACAGTGGGAGAGGGGCAGAGACATCTCGTGCAGGAAGAAGATAGTGCCGGGGGATGGAGTGAGCAGCGCTGAGTGAGTGCAGTCTGGTGTTTAACCTATGTGTGCAGGGCAGGCTGTCAGCACACAATACTGTGCTGGCAGCTGCCTGGAGATGAAGGGGGTTACAAGTGCCACATTCAGTGTCTGTGAAGAGTGTTTTAAATGAGAACATTCTAAACTGACACTGAATGTGGCATTGTAACCCCTTCTTTCCCAGGCAGTGAACTTATTACAGTATTATGTATTACAGTACATAATACTGTGCCACAGGGGCCACTATAGGGCATAATAATGTGTGCAGGGGCCACTATAGGGTATAATACTGTGTACAGGGGCCACTATGGGGCATAATAGTGCCTACAGGAATGCGGGGGAAAGGACGGTTAGTTGGGGTCTTTGGAGAGGAGGCCCCATGTCAAAGGTTTGCCACGGGGCCCCACCATTCCTAGTTACGCCACTGCATAGGAGGCATTATAACTGTATCATGTATTACACAATGGTAGACATTATTACTGTATTGAGGTCACAAAGGGACTGGGTGGGATTGGGAGGTAAAAAGACAACATGGGCATGATAAGAGCTTTTCATATTTTGCTTATAATACTAGGTTCACACCTGCATTCGAGTTGTTTGGGTCTGCCTCCTAAAGATCTGAAAAACTGAAACCCAATCCGCTTAAAAAGCAGTTACCTGCAGAAAGCCATTGACCCCATAGATTATAATGGGTTCTGCTGTGTTTCCGTAGAATGTGGAGACAAAAGTCCTGCTTGCTTTGAAGATGAATGGTGAACGAAATTCCCGAATGCTCACCGAGCGCAAATGTGAATCCAGCCTTACAAAGAATTGGTAGAAAGAATAGTAATAAATATACAATAAGTCTTATTTTATCCTCTGCTCACTGTTATATCTTTAGTGCGAACAATTAAAAGAAAGGAAATGGAACATGGTAATCCATGGGAAAAAAAAAAGGAAACATTCTCCATTTATAGAGAACTAGCCTCTGCCCACGACTTTGTCTGCGGGTTGTTGGCGTCGATGATCCGCCTATATTCAGCAAATTGCTGCCATCAATGGTTTGCCTGCTCCGGCATTTCGGCAGCTCTCAAGCTGTCCTGCTGCTGACCTTGTTCCTCACACCGTGCCTGTGATTGTTCCGGCATCTCAGCAGCTCGCTGGGACACCACATAATGACCGTGCTGTTGGTGTTGATTCTCGCCTGCTTCGGCGTTTCGCTAGCCGTCAAGCTGGCCTGCTGCTGAACTCATTCCTTGAGCTGTGACCGTGATTGTTCCGGCATCTCAACAGCTCGCTGGGACACCACATAATGAGCTTGTTGCTGGTGTTGATGATCCACGTGCTCCAGCGTTTCACCAGCTGTCAAGCTGGCCTGCTGCTGAATTCATTCTTCGAGCTGTGACCGTGATTATTCCGGTATCTCAGCAGCTCGCTGGGGCACCATATAATGAGCGTGTTGTTGGCGCTGATGATCCCCGTCAGCTCTGATTGAGGAGACCTCTGTGACTTCTGACTCCTTCATAGCTCTCGTTGTTTGCGACAAATTACATTTTCTTTTTCCAGGCATGTTGTAAATTAGCAAACTGCCAATTTGGATTAAAGGTGTTTGCCTGTATCAGTTTTTCAGCAGTGCCTGGAGCAGATCAGATAATATGCAAATGTGTGTTTACACAGAGACATAACAGCCCTGGCTTTCTCAGAAAGTGAGATAAGAGCAGTGTAATATAGTATGTGGAAAAAATTCATAACAGTCGTGAAGCCATGACATTTACCGGGATAAAAAGTAGCCTATGTGTTAATTGAAGTTACAATCTATTTGCTGAATTTAATCCAAATCCATTCAGCCATTTTTGCGTGATTGAGGAACAAACACCCAAACACATAAACTTTCACATTTATAATATTAGTAGGATAGGATTAGTAGGATAGGATTATAATATTAGTAGGAAGTAGGATGGGATTTGGCCTAGTCACTCTTTCGCAGCTATATGCTACTATAGATCAGGACCTGACAGATAGGGTCAAAATAATACCTAGAATTAATGGGAAATGGAGACTTGGCAGTGGCGTAACTAGGAAGGAGAAGCGCAGGCGGCCAGGAGCAGGAGCTGGGATCGATAAGTAAATGGGGCCCGTTACCTGCTGGAGTTACTCCACAGGTAACAGCTTATTAATAAAAGAAAATGCAGCTGTAGCCGGGCCCCCTAATGTCCCTGGCCCCCCTATTGTCCCTGGCCTGGTGACAGCCACTAACCCATTAGTTACACGCCTGAGACCTGGTCCTTATGGAGTATGGGTCAAATCACCGTGAGCTGGCTAAATACTACTTTCCTTCAGGTCCTGGCCACTAGGGGGCAAAAAGATGATTATTAGTGATGGCAACTAGTGGCATATCGGGACTTGTTGTCACTGACAGGCACCACGTGACTTTACCCTCTCCATTCTATCTACCACCAGGTGACCCTCATGGTTACTGTAGTGACTTGGCCGTAAAGCACGCTCCCTACTTCTAAACTCTGCTGTGCACAGACCTAAAACCTGCTCTCAATGACAACAACGGCTTCGCGGCCAATCATATATCAGACAATCTCCAGCAGCCAATCCGATTACGGAAGACAATAATCCAGTCAATCCACTTCACTGTAACAATGAGCCAATAGCGTCCAGCCAGACAAACGTCCACGGATGTTGTGAAACTGAATGGTCCGAGAAATCAGCTCTGCTCCTGTAAAGTGGCGCTTCCGCTGATTGGCTGAGGAGAGTAGAGTGGAGCTTCTGATTGGCTGCCGGCGCTGTCAGTCGTGAGGGCTCTTGACAGCTGTCAGTGTGCAGCCAGAGGACGCAGCTGGGGGATGAAGTGCAAGGGGCGGGCCTGCAGGTGTGGGGTTATCAGGTAACTGCACTGCATGGGGCGGGTGACAAGGTCATTGCTGTGACTGATGCTGTTCGCTGTGTGATGGCGCACATAGTGCTGTAGGGCTGGAGCTGTGCTGTGACTGTGGCCTGATCTTGTCCCAACTGTTCCAGTTTACAGCTCAGTGTATGGTGCGGGTGGCTGTAACCCCATGTCACCCCACTAGCTGTGTGTCTACAGGACTTCATCCCTATAGAGACATGGCTGTGGGGATGTTGATGATCTGTTTCACTGCAGAGATCTCTGATGCTTTGTATAAGTTGTGTAATGTGCTGTACTGAATTCTTAATTTATTCTCTAGGTACCTCCTAATCCTCTTTTTTTGTAAATTTCCATTTAGGCTGAGGTTGCTCACAGACTCATTTTTGTACCATGACAGCAGGGGTAGTTTTTGATACATCGCGTTGCGTTTGCACATTCCTTAAAGGGATTTTCTGGCCCTAAACACTGCACTGTCCAGCTGTTGCTGCAGTCTGAGGGTGCAGAAGCTGCTACTGGATGGGGATTGTGTGTGGGTGCCCCTATTCAGTAATAGAAGTAGCGCTGTAATTCTCCAGGACCACCACTATCCAGTAGATAGGGCTGCTCGAAAAAAGTAAATATGCAACAAACTATGGATTTAACTAATTATACAGTCCCAATAATTGTTTAATATAATTTAAAATAACGAATCATTTTATTATGAAGCTGAAGGCAACTCCACTCGCAGCCTTGGCATTAAAGGGTTTGTCCCATCTAAAGGATCCTGTCTATACTGGTAGCTTATGTAAATTGAACCTTTTTCCTAAATATGTTGCTTTAGAAATTCTGCTTTGTTTGCTTGGTATATGAATTTATCCCTCCCATTGTTTACACAGCATTGCTATAACCACGCACCTATAGGACAAGTGATGTCACTCACTGCTCTTGCCGGGAGGGCAATCTGTTCAGATAATTGCAGTTATCTGATAAATCCGAGTCTATTATCTCTCTATGTACACACACAGATAACACGGAGTCAGTTCTTTATAAGCATCTGCATATTATCTGACCTGCAGAAGTGTTCTGTGTCCTGTTCAGCAGGAGGGTGGAGAGAAATACAGGAAGTGAGAAGCAGACACTGCACGCAGCCTGGCTGAGATGGGAGAACCCCTTTAAATATGCATTTCCACCTTGTGAAGTGATGGCATATTGAATCGAAATGCTGGCCTTTTATTATTGGTGGGGTCCAACCTCTAGGAACCCCACTAGTCCTGAGAGTGAAGCTCCCACAGTACTAGTTTAGTCTACCTATTATTTTTTACATGGTTACCCATTGTACAGGGAACTGCACTACAGCTATTCTACCTACTAGAATAGTCAGATAAGGCTAGGTGCACATCTGTACCGGAGTCTCCTGCACAGATGACTTTTCCATCTGCTTGTATCAGTCTGAAAACAGCAGAAACCCGATGGACTCGTGTGGACCCCGCTATCAGTCTGTGGGGTCCGCAGGTAACCACTGTTTTAGTGGTCTGTCTCTCCATTGTTCCTATCTCCGGTGGACTTGAATGACAGAGACCTTTGTGTAGATGTGAACCTAGGTAACAGATACAAAGTTGTTTGTAGGAAAGCAGATGATACATTTTCAGAGAATTCATGATCTCATGTAGTTCCTGTTTTAACCACAAGATGGCTCTGGTATTGAAATTGTTGCCTATAAATGGTTTTGTCAAACACTGAACATATAATTTACCACAAAATGGTATAAAGCATTTGTAAGGCTGCAGCTCATAATAAAAATTGCTATTCATATTTGATAGGGCATAGTAAAAGTTACAGTACTATGTAAAAGTTTCAGGCAAAGTAAGAGTGCTTTCAAAATAAAAGGGTTAATAGTTTATTTTTGTCTGTTGACAAAATTAAGTAAATGAGCAGCATCGATTCTTCTAGATACACTTGACACAGTTATTGAAGGAACTCAGAAGGGAGGATATGGCAAACATCTTGGAGAACTAACCACAGATCTTCTGTGGCGCCTTCTCTAATCCTTCTATCTCTTCATGTAATCCCAGACAGACTTGATGATGTTGCGATCAGCTATATGGGCGATATAATCACTTCCAGGACTCCTCTTCCATTGGGTGGTCATACCAAATATTGATGCGATTTAGATTGCTCTTTTGCATAATCACTATATTTTGTTAATTGCCAAAAATAAACTACTAACATATGGTATATTAGTAGAAGCATTCTTACGTTGCAGTATTTGTTCCGGATATGCCTAAAACTTTTGCACGACGCTGTATCTTTACAGAGTATTGGGATTAGATAAAGCCACATTCCTGAAATCTGGCACACGGTGCCAATGGGATCAGATGCAGGTGAAAATGACCTAATCCAGTTATTGGATGGCAGGTTTTGCTTAGGCAGCAGTCAATGTGACCCTGTTTATTTGCCTACCACCGCTGGCTTGTGCTCTGCGTTTCTGTTACCTTGGAAACTGGCCAGACAGTCCTGTAAATTCCGCATTTCCAGTTGTTTTGATGCTATATATCTAAAGTATATGTCTGCATTTTTTCACATTTGATAGTATATTCTCCCAGAATTTTTTGTGACTACCAGCTACATAGGTTGATTGCAGCAGGAGCATACTACAAGACCTTGCAGTATAAGACTTATGGCCATATGACTGGTATATAGGTGTATGGTCCTTTTATATGAGCACAGTATGGTAATGGCACACACTGCAATAAAGCTTGTACTGGCATCATAGTTGCTTTTTACGCTTTGAAAAACATCTCATGTATGATAATATGAGCGAGACTTTCTACAATGTCAACACCTAAGCTCTGACAGATTAGGGTAGTTGTCTGGTATATATAACAGTGGGGTCTGAAGGCCTGTCATGGCAAAATAACTATGACTTTTTTGCCTATTAGGCATCCAGACATCTAACAATGCCCAAAGTATAAAAATTCTAAAATGTGCATCCCTTATGGCGAACACCATAGCAGTAAAAGTGGTCAATATACCAAATCGTTGTTTTGCCTCCCAAGAAGAATTGTAAAAAGTAATCAAAATGTTAGATATTCCCCAAAATGGTATAAATAAAAATCACAACTTGTGCTGCAAAAAAACACTTTTCTTGCACTTTTTAGTTTGGGGTTTTTATAAAGGTATTAAAATATAGAAAGGGTCCAAGCAATTTTAAACAAAATAATTGTGATCAAGGCTCCGAGTCCAGATGGATTATACCCATGAGTAGTTAAAGAACTCAGTCTAGTCATTGCTGTACCCATATGCTTAATTTTTAGGAATTTTCCAGTGACTGGTACAGTGCCAAGGGACTGGCACAAGGCAAATGTGGTGCCTATTTGCAAAAAGTACTCTAGGTCCTCCCCAAGTAATTACAGACCAGTGAGCTTAATATCCTACTATATACAGCAGTATGTGACGTAATATTATAAGTGACAGACAGAATGGTTTTACTAAGGGTAGAAGTTGTCAGACTATACTGATTGGCCTTTATGAAGAGGTGAATAGAAGTCTGGACGGAAGGGAGGCGGTGGATATTGGGTTCCTGGACTTTGCAAAGACGTTTGACACTGTCCGTCATAGACGTTTAATGGGTAAAATCATGATATAGAAAATTATATTAATAGCACTGTCTCTATTTTTAAAGATGACACTAAGCTTTGCAGTACAGTTCAGTATATTGATGTACTTAGGTTAAAGACGACTTAGACAGTGTATGATCCTCATTTGCCATGTGGATGCCCAATGTGGATAAATGTAAAGTTATGCATCTGGATAAAAATAATCTACATGCAATATATGTCCTAGTGGGTGTAAAGCTGGGAGAGTCACTGGTGGTGAAGGACCTGGGGGTATTTGTAAATCATGGGTTAAAGGGAGTCTGATATTGGTAAAATTGATTTTTAAGTAAACACATTTCTGAATAGCCTTTAAAAAGGCTATTCTACTGCAGCCTTTATAGTTTTAAGACACCCCGATGTTTCATTATAAATCCCTATAAACAGTTATGCTAATAAACCCCACGGAGCACCCAGGGTGTTTCCCAGGGCCTCTGAGCACCCCCCCACACACACACACACGTCATACCTCTCTTCACGCCCTCCACTGCTTGTGCTCCGTTTTACCCTCCTACTGCCTGGATGTTCGTCTGCCCAAATCACGCTCCTGCAGTTGAAATCTCGGGCATGTGCAGTTCCGCTCCGTTCAGTATTATTTATTCTGCCTCATTGTGGACCACCCATGAACAATTATTATACTCTGAGGTCTTTTCAGACCCCAGAGTATAATAATCGGAGACCAGGGGCCCGGGGAGGATACAAAAAAAACACAGTTACAGTACTTACCTCTCCCTGGCTCCGGCGGACTCCTCGCAGATACATGTCGGCCATCTCACGGGATGTCACGGAAGCAGGGTCTTGTGTTGCAACGCGTAAGGACGCAACCCCTGGCCCATGTGCATCTAGGATGTCACCCAAGTAGGCCTGACGCTTTCTGGAGCAGGGAGAGGTAAGTAACAGTGTTTATTATGTGGAAACTAGTAGGATAAAAAAGAGGGCAATCGTGCTTCCTTTGTAGTGGAATGAAGCACTAGTAGTTGGAGAGTTAACGGCTGGTTGTTCTCCTCTAAAGAACCAGATGTTCTCGATGGAACCTTTATGGTTTTTTGATAGAATTATATATATTGATATGGCTCTGAGGTCGTATATGGGGTTCGCCTTCACCCGGAACAACAGCTGCCTCCTGAGGACAGGCTGTAAGTAGACCAACAAAAAGTGAACTGGATTCACTGGAAAAAACCTGGTGAAAGCACAATCCCTTGTAGATGGAATGATTGAAACCAATACATGAATTACAGCAACGGTTTATTGAAGGACAAATTTGAGAGTAGATAACGCGTTTCGGGGCCTTTGGGCTACAAAGCCCACCCCTTCATCAGATCTTGTTCAAATCAAAGTCCAAAATCAGATCTATCCTAATTGTACTGGAACCCTGACAGACTTTTTTTTTAAATTATGCCGGAACCGAGTTCCGGCGCGTTCTGGCCCAATTTAACCACTGTGTATTGACTTGCACAAGATATAATTATAAATTGCATATATCGTCAAATAGGACATTTGCATTGTTTATTAACTAAACGTATTCCACAGGTTTTCTTGACCAGAGTACAAGACCACAGGATTAGAATATTAAACCATGCTGAGAGACACCATGAAGTCCTGGAACGAAAGCTCGGATATATACAGTAGTGATCAAGAAGAAGAAGAGGAAGAAGAAGAGATGATCTTTGGTGAAAATGACGATGATCTTGAAGAATTAATGGATTTTAGTGACCTTCCAACATCTCTGTTTGCATGTAGTGTACATGAATCCGTATTTGAGTTAGAGGATCAGAAGGTATGTATGGCTATGGAGTCCTTCTCCTCAATGTATAATGAGCAATTTAAAGGGAACCTGACATATAGAAAGTGCTGTTCTATGTGCAGGCAGCATGCTATAGATCAGTGGTCAGAAACCCCTGCCACTGGTGCCAGTCAGCACCCCAGGCATATCTACTTGGCACAGACCTCTCTGCTGTTTTAAACACATGACTGTGCTGCTCAGGGTGGCACCCTCTCTAATGGACCATGGAAATACAGAGGGGAGGGAGGCATGGTGTCATAGTGTCTAGGCAGCGAGGGTATGTGCAAAGTATAATATGGCAGCTAAACTTGTCATTGTTCATTTCAATAAAGGTAAAAACATTTGTTTGGATTTCTTTAACAAAAAGACTAGTCTGTGTGAGGAGTATCTTCTGCCCCCCCCAAGCAGGATTACTGCTGACTACTCTTAGCCCCCTGTTCAGTCAAAATTTGTATCCACAAGGGCAATCTATGCTAAAGAAGTCAAGGACAGGGATCACACTTAAATGTAAGTTTGAGCGACTAATAATTGGTTGTGGTTATGGTTTGCATTATATGATTTGTCATATAGAGGGTTGATATCCATGCAAGTATTGTATGTCTACCTGTATACTTCATCTTTGTTTTTTCAAAATCGGCACCTTGCAAGGGGCAACATGGTGGCTCAGTGGTTAGCACCGCAGCCTTGCAGCGCTGGAGTCCTGGGTTAAAATCTCGCCAGGAACAACATCTGCAAGGAGTTTGTATGTTCTCCCTGTGTTTGCATGGATTTCCTCCCGTTATACAAAGTAATACTGATAGGAAGAAAAAAATGTACATTGTGATCCCTATATGGGGCCCACAATCTACAAAAAAAAAAAAAAAAAATTGGCACCTTGCTGTGACCCCTGCTATAGAACAAGAGGGGATTTTCTATTTAGTTTGTCATGTGTTCATTGAAATCCCTGATCTTTCTGTGTTGGAAAGTCAAGGAGGTGGTCCTATCGGCGACTAGAGATACCTGTCAGTCACTGATAGTGCCGCCTGCCTGACTTTTCAGCGTAGAAAGAGCAGACATTTTTGTGCATGCAGTTTGGGGGTATTCTAAATAAATGAGAACAGTGAGCAGGGCAATCTTCTAGGTATACCATAGACTGCTGTGACTGGTAGGATACTGTTTTGTAATGGTTAGCTATAGGGACTTTCGTATGTATAGTATGCTAGTCACTATAGGAGTTACATCTAATTACTTGAGTTAGCTTTGTTGGCTTGTGTTTTAGTTTGTGGTTATTTCTGCTACATGATGCTTCGCAATGCAGTTTCTACTACACTGAACACAACATGTGCACGTCTTTTTACACCACTACATTCTCTCTAGCTTCAACGTCACTCCATTTTCTTGCTTCCTTTGTTGACACAACAGTTCCAGCAAACAAGCTGGGTCGATAACCCCCACCCATTCCAGGTCCTGATCATCTTGTTTTTGTGTTTTTTTTTTTTTTTTTTTTTTAATAACCTTTGTCTCAATGCCCATGGAGGTCTGTATAGTGGATATTCTAACACCATTGTGATCCTTTTTTAATAATACTCTTAACATCCTCTTCACTGAGTACCCACATCCTTTTGAATATATGCTTACTGTGTACGGTTCAGGCCCTTGCTTCATCCCATAGGAACGATTCCTTGATGCCCTTTCAGGGGAACTGAGTTGACAATCTGGGAATCCCCATTTCTACTTAGAAATGGACTAAAGCCTTCATCCTAGAACATAGGATGCCTACTGCCTATGCAGGAATGAAATTGTTGGTACTGCTGCCCTGTATTATTACATAAGCTTTGTCCTATGGTGTCTTATGTTTGCGATGTGGCTTGGCATCAGGGACTATGCTGCATTTCTAGGGGTGTGGGTTCATTGATCAGGAGCTTCTGGACCCACATTAGTCTCCTGATACCTGATATTTCTCGTTCTCTCTTTATTTCTCTGTTTTAGTCATTATCAAGGCTTTCTAATCATTCTCCATATAAGAGTATGCCATTCCATTATGTCTTGTTCTAGTTGGTTGCATAAATGACCAAACATCATCATCTGCATGAATTTATTGCTTGCCTTGCTATATCTGTTATTCAGTGATCATAAAGGCTTTGGATTCATCTTGATCTTTCAGAAACAGTACTGTGTAGCTTGATGTTTTGTTATGTACTGTCCATAGTTTTTTTTTAACCTTCACATGTACTCAGGGCTACTTGCGCTAAAATGCGGAAAACCAAATTTGCATTTTTACAGACTGTTTGGTAAAAAAGTTAATCTCCTCTAGTTTTTATTGGAGGCAAAAATTTCTGCAAGGTCTCCAGATTGAAAGAGAAAAAATATTCCATTCCAGTTACTGCAAACAATAAACTAAATTAGCATATCTTAATTGTATGTATAGTGAAACAATGTCACTTCTGATTTGTCTCAGTACCCTCTACTATCCACTGAATTGGCAATTTTTTTGGTTTAGGTAATTTTCTTCAGATTAGAGGAATTCCAAGACTATTATGTGGTAGGTTGGAGGAGGTTCATTGTATTATAACTAGTTGGGGCTACCTGTTTAGTTTTGGCTTACTCTATGGTCTGAAAAAAACTAAAGTTCTTAGAAATTATTAATTTTTGTTTGGCTTAAAATATTCAATTGTTCAAGGTCCAATAACCAACTTTTTTTTTTCCCCACTCTTTCATAAATGGCTGACCGCTGGGGTCAGACGGAAACACTAAACTTTCCCTAACGCAGGAGAAAATCTAATGATTGCTGATGGGAAATCTAGTTCATTTTGGAGATTAGTTCCTTATGATCTACTTCATTCAATACTTTAGTTCCGAACATTAATTCACTTAGTTCATTTTGTACATTGTGTTTCTGGCTCTAGAATACTTCTGAGAACATAGATTTAGTCTATTACACTATGTCAGTACTATCTCCTTGTATGAGTTATAGTTCTATTAATAATCAAATGTATTTAAGTGGATTTTCCAGTCTAAAAATATTGATAGGGAAGTGTTTCATCCTCTCCCTGGGTTCTAGTGTGTCTTCCCTTTTACAACTATGGTTCATGATATGTTTGATCATTTTCACTGTGTAGTTCTCTGTTAGTGGGGCTTTACCTGTGCCTGTTTGACTACTTGGTGTATATATATATATATAACTAGGACGGTTATTATTTCCCATATACATTTTGTATTTCACTCAGAAATTGAGCTACATGCACTTGTTAGCCTTCACATAGGTTGATAGATATTCTGACATACTATATTTTGGCTAGTCTATTACTAGAATTGACATTATGAATTTTGAGTATGTATTTTGAATATACTGTATGTATACGGGGATTCGTCCCTTTGCTCCTGGGAAAGTGGGGTGTTTTTCGTGTCATCTAGTACCCTTGCTTCAGTTTCTCTTTTTATATTTACATTTATTATTATTGTATTACTATCTTCTAATAAAATATTACTATCTTTTTGATAATAAAGGTATCTCCATAGTTTGTGTTGGGAAATAGTACTTTGATTTATGGGGTCCCATTGATATCACTTATATCCCATTGATATCTATTGATGGCCTACCTTACAGATAGGTCACTAACATCAGTTGTGTGGAGGGTCTGCCAAGTCTTTCAATTAGATGTTCTCCACAGCTGATGTACAGAGAATGGAGAAGGAAGCAGACAGGTCTGTTCTCTGTGTAGTGGCAGGACTGAGCAACTGCACTTGAATGGGAACTGATTGGCTGTACCTTATCTGGCCACTGTACAGAAATCAGAGCTATCTGCTTTGTGCTCCATTCTCTGTGTATTATCTGCTGAAAACAGCTCATTTGTGGAGGTGCCTATTGTCAGACCCTCACCAATCTGATATTGATAAACTATGCGTAGGCTAGAGCTTCAATAATTTTAGCCTGGAAAACTCCTTTAGTGGTACTGTGTTGAAAATCAGTGCGGCAGCACTTTGCATATTTAGCACAGACTAGACTGTGCCTCTAAATTAACAAGATAATAATTTTATCACAAAAACAGATGAGTTGCAAGAAGCTGCACACACAGACTGTCTCTCACTCACACTTGAGTTTCCTAACATTAGGAAACTAAAAAAAAAAAGCGAGTGGTTGTATGACTGTGCTGTATCACTCACTGTCTGACTCCTCCCACTTGCCTTAGTATGTGATGAACTAACCTTCACCACTCATGTGAACTGAATGACTTAGTTTACTATTAGAATCATTTCATTTTAAACTAATCGTTCATTTCCACATGTGATTAAATTTCTATGAAAGCAAATATGCAAAAAGCTATGGATGTAATTAATTATACATTAATAATAATTGTATATTATATCTTTAATATTTTTTTCTGACTCCACTTAAAACTGTCCCTGACTTAGGGCTGTGTGACAAATGGAAAAATAACCCGAAATGAACATCAATCAGGATAACCGACATGATTTAGTGTACATTGGTTATTTTGGTTCAGTTATTACAGTATTTGCGAGTTTCTACCTTCCGTTTTGCTTGGGAATGCTATTATACTCTGAGATGTCTTCAGAATATAATAAGTGGAGGTCCAGGGTAGGTGATGAAGCATACAAAAACAGTGTTACTCACCTCTCCTGGGCTCTCTGCTATCTTTGGTGCTTCTTACTGACTTCAGGGACTGATGAAGCCTATGATTGGTCCTCAGTGCGTCACATGTCATCATGAAAGATGGGCACAAGAATCACAACACTGCAGGATCCTTGTAACAGCTGAAGCCCATTCACAAGCCTCAGCGATATCTGATGTCAGTCAGAAGTGCCGAAGACAGCAGGGAGTGACGCTGGAGCCCAGGAGAGGGTTTTTTTCATGTTTGGTCACCTGAGATTCCATTCATTATACTGAACACTTTGGAATGAAGCTGCCAGGTGAACCTCCCGAGACTCATCTTGCGAGCTTGTCCAACACATACTCATGCTGTAAAAGGGGCGTTATTTAAAAGAGGTGTGACCTAAATAATTGCTATTAATCGTAATTAAGGTAAAATGCCTGATTAACCGAGATTTTGATTTAGGTCATAGTCTCCCGATGCTACCATGACTCTGGTTCTGAGGCCTGGTCGCTGCTTAACCTTACAGATTGGAAGGGATCACAGTGATGAAATGAAATATACCATCGAAGTTTCTCCTAAAATAGCCTCTTTAATCATCAAAACCTGGTTCGACTCTAGCTATAGACTTGTATTATCATTGTGACGCCAACTTCTCCAATGTTTTTTGAAAAATATTGTGCTAATTTTTCTGATGTCTCTACTTTCTTGCAGGAAAGATTTAAAGCTCTTTTTACTATATATGATGACCAGGTTTCTTTCCAGTTGTTCAAAAGCTTCAGGCGAGTGAGAATTAATTTTAGTAATCCAGAAGCAGCAGCTAGAGCGAGAATTGAACTGCATGAGTCAGACTTTAATGGAAAGAAGTTGAAATTGTATTTTGCACAGGTACAGTATAATCCATACATGTATTTGCATTATATTAGGGGGCATCTTTACATTATGTTTCTCCTTGGGGAAACCATTTTTTTTTAACTGGACACAAACTCCTGCATGTCCGACTTTGTGTCTGGTTGAAAAAGTGGTTTCCCCACAGACAGGCACAAAGACGCACACAGGCGGTCAATTTGCAAACCCATTCAAGTGAATGGGTTTGAACACTGACCGCCGGGTTTCCGTCTCTTGTCCAGTTTCTCTCGGCAGAAGACGGAAACCTAAAAGTGGAGAGAGGACGCAGGTGTAAACCCGCCCTAAGAGAGCTCCCTACATACAAATTTCAACAGCTTGCAATGAGCCTAGTGTGATCTGCATGAAATTGTATGTTGTGAGCTCCTTCTAGTGGTTGTTACATCATAGCTAATAGCAATAAACTTATCACTATCAAGCCTTACCTGAATTGTCGTCACTAACCTGCTAAAATAGATAACTGAATTTTGCCCAAATATTAGGGCATTTGGGCAAAATGTCTATACTGCGGGTATCGTGTTTGATCCTGCATGGGTAAACAAGATGGTAATAAATTATTTCCTCTAGTTTAAAGGGATTTTTTATTGTAACCTAAGTGCTATCTAAACTCTCCATTGCCCTGTAATGCTTATGACTTCCCTTCTGTTCCCTCCTAGGCCCAAGTATCTAGTGAAGAAGGAGAAAAATCCTTTCTGTTACCTCCTCAGCCTATGAAACAGTTTCTGATATCACCACCAGCATCTCCTCCTGTAGGATGGAAACAAAGTGAGGACCCGACTCCAGTGATCAACTATGATTTGCTCTGTGCTGTTTCCAAGCTTGGCCCAGGTAAGTCATTCATCATAGGCAAAAATGACACACATGGCCACTTCTAATACATTTACCTCTAAATATGGTGAATGTAGGTACAGAGAGGTGATACAAAGTGCACTATATTTGTGCTGGATGTAAGGATTGTATTATACATATGTGTGTGCCATGGTCTTGACACCGCATTACTCCCATGAGCAGTAAACCATGACTATCAGGCCAAAACCACACAAGACAATAGGTGGGTGGTTGTAGCAATATATTTGTATTGACTGTTGCCAGTCTGGTTATGATTGAAAGTGACTAATGTGGTTTGTTAACCCTGGTCTTTTTTTTTTTTTTTTATAAATGTAGATTGTGAGCCCCACTTAGAGCTCACAATGTACATTTTTCCCTATCAGTAGATCTTTGGAATATGGGATGGAAATCCATGCAAACACGGGGAGAACATACAAACTCCTTGCAGATGGTTTTGATGGATTTGAACACCATAACTCCAGCGCTGCAAGGCTGCAGTGCTAACTACTGAGCCACCGTGTGGCCCCTTGTTAACCCTAGTCTTGTACTTGTCATTATATAAAGATACTCGTATTTTCAGACTATCAGATCTGACTATAAGATACACAGCAAATGCACAGTCTGCTACTTAGCACAGAGAGATCATCTACAAACAGCACTGCTACACAGTCACATATCACATATATATATATATATATATATATATATATATATATATATATATATTATTAGTATTTTCCTATTTTACCTTTTTCCATAGCCTTACCCACTGTTCAGACTTTCATACCTTACAAGAAGCATGTGACTTACAGAGTCCTTTAGACCTTTGTCTTGATTTACTGTTGCTTCTTCTTCTTGTGAGATATAAGGACCTGCCTGATGCGGAGAGCTGTAGCTCTCACAGTTTCCTCCATGCTGAACAAAATGTTCAGCTTCATCCCCTGCCTGCACTGGTCTGACAGATTGGTATCGGGCAGGGATGGAGAGAATGTGCAGTAGTAGCAGCAGAATGGCTCTCTGTAATCCGGTAAAGCACTATTTCCACTATCATTATGGAATTAGTCATATATGGCACTGCTGGACACCCTGACTTATAAGGCAGAGACAATTTTTAGCAAGATTTTTTTTTTTTATTGTGTCCTACAGCACAAAATACACTAATTAAAATTGATAACCCTGTAATGTTCAAAGTGGCACACTTACTTTTAAATGCATGTATCATGGACCCTAACCCCTCACCATTTATCCTATTTGGTTTGCTTGATCCTCATTTTCTAAAGGTTCTTTATCATATTGATTAGAGATCCTGTAATTGTAGCCCCTTCTGGAGACTCTATCATACTATTGCATCTCTTATAGTATCACTTCTTTAGGCTGCATTCACACGGAGTAAACGCTGGCGTTTTTTGTGTGTTTTTTGCACATAGCGCCGCGTTTACGCCGCGTAGCGCCGCGTTAACGCCGCGTATACGCCGCGTTAACGCCGGGCAACGCCACCGCTAAATAGCGCGGCGTTAACGCGGCGTATACGCGGCGTTAACGCGACGCTACGCGGCGTAAACGCGGCGCTATGTGCAAAAAACACACAAAAAACGCCAGCGTTTACTCCGTGTGAATGCAGCCTTAACCTGCTTTGTGCTTTTTTCAGGAGAGAAGTATGAACTGCATGCAGGCACCGAGTCTACTCCTAGCGTGGTGGTCCATGTGTGTGAAAGTGAAAATGAGGAAGAAGAGGATGAAATGAGAGGACCAAAACAAAAAATTGTTCAGACTAAACGTCCTGCACCCACCGCTTCTTCAAACTAGTTTTACACATTTTATCTGTTTAAAAAAAAAAATAACAAAGCAAAAAAAAGTAAAGAGAACCATAAATTGGTAAACATATCTAAAAAGAATTGTAGATCTTAATATTGATTTTATGTATATAGCTAAAGACAATCTAGATCATGTTATCAGAAGTGGTGTAAATGCTGTATTTATTTTATGTACTTTTTATTTACTATTATGTATGTATTACATCTTATCAGTGTTTTAGCCATACTACTGCAAAGGAAAAGGTTGACATCAGTAAATGTATTTGTGTCCCATTCCACTTTTTTAAAGAGGCAGCCCCTCATAGATTGGGTTCTCACTACCGTTGTTACTGTCCTTTGCTGTCTTCTGTCATAGGATGATAACTCAGTCTGTGCCCGAACCCATTGATCCTAATGTAAACAACATTACAAAGATGGCGTCCGTCATTTTGTTTACATTAGTGTCAATGGGAACAGACACAGACTCAGTCTGTGTCTGTTCTCTGCAACAGGTAATATTAGTTGCTGTCATCCTATGTTGGAAGGCAGCAATGGACATTAACAATGGTAGTGTGAATCCAGCCTTAGCAAGTAAGTTAGAAGGAGTCTACCACCATCGCTTCTAAACCACGTACATGCTGTTGTAGGATTAATAAGTGATATAGTGAACATACTTTTTTGTGTTTGAAGTGTAATCTTGCTGCTGATAAAAAAAAAATATTAACTTTTAATCTGTATGCAAATGAGCTGCCGTGTGCACCCATTTTCACCTGTGGTTTCTGCACATTGGGATCTGTCAATTTTTATGTCCGGGGAGGGTGGTGGTAGATTCCATTGTTTAAAGCTGAGTTCTGTTTTTGTTTTTTTTTTGTTGCAAATATTACTACCATATATACTCGAGTATAAGCCGACCCGAATATAAGCCAAGGCCCCTAATTTTACCACAAAAACTGGGAAAACTTATTGAATCAACTATAAATCGAGGGGAGGGGGGGGGGGGGCTGGGGAATGCAGCAGCTACTGGAAAATTTCAAAAATTAAAATGGTCGGAGTTTTTGGGTACAGTAGGTGCTGGGAAAGGGGAGGGGGTGTTTTGGTTGTCTGTCTGCCCCTTCCCTGAGCTTGAGGACTGGGTTTTTTTTACCCCCACTTGGAATTCAGCCTGGCTGAATATAGGGTAACTGCAGTGCTCCTATTAACCCCTTCCCCACGGAACAAGAGCACCGCAGATACCCTATATTCAGTAGACTGGGCACTGTCAGACACAGGGATACCTAATGTATTTGTATTTCACAGTAACTTTCTACTTTTATATGTATTCTACGGAAAGGAGTGATTTAGAACTTTTTCAATTATATTTTTTAAAGCTCCTTTTTTTCACTGTTTTATGTGAGATTCTATACATTACTATTGCGAATGGTCTTGCCCCCCCCCCCCCAATAAATAAATAAATAAATTATTTTTTATTTTTTTTGCTCGACTCAAGTATAAGCCAAGGGGGGCTTTTTCAGCACAAAAACTGTGCTCGAAAGCTCGGCTTATACTCGAGTATATACGGTATGTTATTTTGGCTTGAAACTTGATATGAGCTGCTATACTTTTAGCTTAAAAAAAACGCAGCAAAATCTGCAACAAAAACACTGATTTTCCAAATGTGACCTCAGCCTCAAGTAGGGTTGTATGTTAACATTGGGAGGAATTAGGGTAAATTCACATGAATGTTTTTTGGACCAGAACCGCGGCGGGGGAGGCCGCCTCAGGTTCTGGTCCAAAATACGGGTAGCCGGGACTGGATGCCAGTACACTGCATCGCAGTCATGCACTCCACTCCTGATTAGGCCCAAATGAATGAGCTTAGTCAGGAGGGAGCATCTCGCTTCTTTTTCCAGGAGCTGGAACAAACAGCTCCCAGAAAAAAGAACTGACCAGCTCCCATTTATTTCAATGTGAGCCGTCTTTTTGGTCAGGATTTTGAGGCGGATACAGCCTCAAAATCTTGACAAAAAAACCCTGTGTGAACTTGCCCTTTGACTGTTTGGCTAAAGTATAAGAGTATAAGCTATTTAGTATGGGGCATTTCCATCCAAGTTTCTTACTGCCTCTGACGGTCCAGTATGTCTGTGCAGCTTTTGGCATACATGTTTTTGTCTCGTGCAGGTTGCAGCATACAGTATTGTTGATGTCTTTTCCAAATGATTGTTCTTTTCACATCTGAAAGATCACAGGAAATAAACCTCAGTTATAGTGGTGTCTGTCTGAAACCAAGCAAAGTGCAGAGGAAACAGTGGTAGGTTAACGGTAGGCATCAGAGGTTGCCTAAGTAATGGCAATGCCACAATCCATTCTTCATGGATCTACTAGTTGCATAACTTATATGAATATCTTAGTGCAAATGATTGTCAGCTTTTATTTCTTATGTTATTAAACCAAGTATGTGCATTGCTAGTAGCTCTACATTTTCAGGAGCATTATTCATTTAGCATATGTGGTAGTTCCTATAAAGGCCAATGGGACACTTTAAAGTGGCAGACTTTTGCAATGATGGTGAATGTATTTTCTAGCCTGCTACGAGGGATGCAACCTTTAAAAGGCACCTTAAATAACATGTTCTAACATTATTATAACCTGATGCCGATGGTGTACTGTTTAGTTTGTTTATATAAGCCATATATGGTGAATGTTAAACTGTGTCTTGTATTGTGTGGACTGTAAGTACACATATGCACTTACTGTAGTAAAATAATCACTGTTTGCTACATTGCATTGCAGTCAAAGGAGTTTGGAAACAGAAATATAGATTAAATGATTAAATTTTTAAGGTAGAACTAGAAACTTCTCTTTTAGTACAACTTTTCCAAAATACCCAAACCCCTAAGTTATTGTAGGCCAGGATTTCCCACCGTATTAGGCTCTCAGGCCCACTACACGTGGCTCTCCAGTTATTAGCTGCAGAAAAGTGGCACCAGGGGTGACATTACTAAAATGTACCAGAGTCAAACTATATCTCTGACAGCTAACTGTAGTTTAAGAGCCTTATGGCTTGGTCATATCTTTAATGGGCTTTTTTGATATTACTATTCATAGTACCACCTGCTATAGAGGAAAGTAGCTTGTGACCTACAAAAGACAGGATCTGTGCCTTAGGTAATGATTTGTGTTCTGTTGGATATATTTCCCCCCTTGTTTATGTAAATCAGTCAGTTATTGCACATTTTTCTGGCCATATGTGATATCTGAGCTGACTATTGATCCATGTGTAGTTTAACCATCCTCCAGTTCAGGCAAGCTGAAGCTCTCACTTACGCACAAGGAGATTTTCCAACATAGGCTCAAGCAATCCTTCCCTTTTGGCAAATGATCTCATTGTTACTATTCACATATTGAAGGGTCGCAGATCATAAATGTCAGTGGACATCCCAACATCTATGGACAGCTTTAGCCTTTCTGATTTACTGCCTGATAAGATTGACGATTTTTTAGCATTGTTGCTAGCAGTAATACAGAGTGAGTTTGCTGAGAATTATTCCTCTTATTGTAGCAAAAACCCAACAGTTTGTACCGCTACGTCCTGTATTTGTCCATGCGTAGTTAAGAACCTTACGAATACTCTTTAGTATTGGGTGCTATCTAGTCATTTTGCAGTGTTCACTGTCAGATCCTGAATATATTGTTTTAATAGAATTTTAATAGAATTTTTCTGTATTTTTTTTCTGATTTCATTTATTTGAATTAGTGTAAATAGTAACAATATATTTTACAGTGTAGTTTCTATAGAAATTTTATAGGTGTGTGAGTTTTTTTTGCCTTTTATAGGGTTTCAGAATATTTTCCAAGTCAAGTCCACTATGAATCTAGGTCCCCTGTGGGGATTTTTAAATAAACAGTAGAACATGAAGGGAATTGCAAAGGGAACATAATGTAGAGTCTAGTAATACAGTTTCTTTATATTTTCCAGTGTATTTGTAGAACACTTGCTGTTTGTGCCTGTGTTTGCCTTTGCTTCATAGACCTATGCTGAAAGCTGAAACACAAAACAAGGCTATATACACACGTGGATAAAATTATTGGTACCCCTCGTTTAAGGAAGGAAAAACCCACAATGGTCACAGAAATAACTTGAATCTGACAAAAGTAATAATAAATAAAAATTCTATGAAAATGGACAAATGAAAGTCAGATATTGCGTTTCGCTTCAACAGAATTAAAAAAAAAAAAGCTCATGAAACAGGCCTGGACAGACATGATGGTTCCCTTAACTTAATATTTTGTTGCACAACGTTTTGAGGCAATCACTGCAGTTCCTCTGTCAATCTTGAGACTTCTGCACCTCTCAACAGGTATTTTGGCCCACTCCTTATGAGCAAACTACTCCAGTTGTCTTGGGTTTGAAAGGTGCCTTTTCCAGATGACATGTTTCAGCTCCTTCCAAAGATGCGCAATAGGATTTAGGTCAGGGCTCATAGAAGGCCATTTCAGAATAATCCAATGTTTTCTTCTTAGCCGTTCTTGGGTGTTTTTAGCTCTGTGTTTTGGGTGATTATCCTGTTGCAAGACCCATGACCTGAGACCAAGCTTTCTTACACTGGTCAGCACATTTCTTTCTATAATCCTTTCATAGCCTTGAGATTTCATTGTACCCTGTACAGATTCAAGACACCCTGTGCCAGATGGAGCAAAGCAGCCCCAGAACATAACAGAGCCTCCTTCATGTTTCACAGTAGGGACAGTGTTCTTTTCAAGATGTGCTTAATTTTTCCATCTGTGAACATAGAGCTGATGTGCCTTGCCAAAAACTTCGATTTGTGTCTCATCTGTCCATAGGACATTCTCCCAGAAGCTTTGTGGCTTGTAAACATGTAGTTTGGCTATTACTACTTTTGTCAGATTCAAGTTATTTATGTGACCATTGTGGGCTTTTCTTTCATTAAGCAAGGTGTACCAACAATTTTGTCCTCTAGTGTGTGTGTGTATGTATGTATGTGTGTGTGTGTATATATATATATATATATATATATATATATATATATATATATATATATACATTCCAGTCACTTTAATGTGACCACCTGTCAAAATCCAGAATAACCACCTTTCGCAGACGTGCAGGAAGAGAGGGGATGTTGTGATGATGTTCACTGGGATGTTAAGCCACGCCGACTCCCGTGTTGTGTCCAGCTGCACAGGTTACACGGTTGAGCATCCATGGCACGAAGAACCTGATCGAGGTGGTCCCACAGATTCTCGATTGGGTTCAAGTCCTGGGAATTTGCTGGTCAAGGGAGTACGGTAAACTCATCCTGGTGCTCCTCAAACCACGAACGAGTGAGTCTTTATGACACATCGCATTCTCATGGTGGTAGATGCCATCATCCTGAGGAAAAATAATTCGCATGTAGGGGTGAACATGGTCCGCAAGGATAGATGCATACTTGTGCTGATCCATTGTGCTTTCCACAATGATGAGTACACCCAGGTGGCTGATGACACGTGCCTTCTGCGATTGGTTATTTAACATTGACGTCAAAAGTAGGCGGTGGTCACATTAATATGACTAGAGTGTGTGTGTGTATATATAAATACACATATTTCTAGTCCAGTAAAAGTGACAGGAAATTTTTAAATGCATCAGTTTTCCAAGATATCCGTGTGCAAGTGACAGTTTTTTTTTGTTTTTTTTGTTCTTTTTTTTTATTTCTGAAGAACAATATAGTAAGTGGAAGTTTCAGTTCTTAAATGCTTAGACAGTCACTAAAAGAATCGCAGCTGGGGGTTCCCAAAGACTCCCCATCTCCATTTAGACAATGGGCTTCAGATATGAACCTGCCCCTGTAAATTGGGTACATATATAGTCAGCCTCACAGACCAATCCTATTTAATACAAACATAATCCAGCCAATAGAAAATGATCAATCCAAGTATGAAGGGTTTCTTTGTGGCTTCTTTGTAACCTGTTTGTGATGGCATAGGATGGATTACTACAGAAACACCAAGTTTATTGGTGCGTATATTTTTACACCAACGTATTTAATATTGATCTGAATTTTTGAAGGAATGTATCATCTGTATTGTATTCTCATTAAAACATGCTGAAATGTATTCTTTTTTCTAATCTGTTTTTATTTTCTGATGACATTTATTGTATTCTAATTTGTGTACATAACACTGGGCAGCCATCTTGCTTAACCCTTTGTGAATGTGTTAATTTTAGGGATAAGTGAATGTATTATTGAAGAAAAATGCAATGTCCAAATTTCACCTCCATATTGTTTTAATTCCTGTGAAATGCTTAAAGGGTTAACAAACATCCCAAATGCTATTTTGAATTTTTTGAGGGGTGTAGTTTTAAAATCATGGCGATGTATGGGGGTTAATAATAATAATAATAATAATAATAATATATAAGCCTTTATAATCCTCTTCAGAACAGAAGTGGTCCCTAAAAAGTGAGTTTGGGAAATTTTCTTGTAAATCTAGGAAATCGCTGTTACACTTGAAAGGGCTCGTTCACATCAGCGTTGTGAACTCCGTACTTGAGGTTTCCGTTTCCTGCCTAAAACAGAGGCAGGAGACGGAAACCTGCAGGAGTCTCTCTCACCCATTCATTTGAATGGGTGAGAGAGATGTCCAGCCGTGAGCGGCGGTGAGCGTTTTATGCTCTCCGCCGCGAAACCGGGTTTTATAATCCGGACACAGAGTCGGACATGCAGTACTCTGTGTCCAGATAAAAAAAAAATCCGGTTTCGCGGCGGAGAGCATAAAACGCTCACCGCCGCTCACGGCCGTACCCGGTCTGTGCTTTCCGTCTTCTGGCATGCAGAAGACGGAAAGCACAGAACGGAAACAAGAACGCAGGTGTGAACATAGCGTAAGCCTTCTAACATCCAAAATAAATGAAAGGACCATTAAAAGAAGATGCCAATATAAAGCAGAGACAAAGTAGATAATATTTATCAATGTATTTGGGTGGTATGACTAACTGCATGAAAAGCAGAGCATTTCTCATTTTGAAATTGTGATTTTTTTTCCCCCAAATTTCCATCAAATTTCCAAATTTTTTATAATTAAATACAAAAATTTTGATGAATGTTTACCTCTAACATGAAGTACAATGTGTCATGCAAAAACAATATCAAAATCACTTGTGTAAGTTATAGCGTCTCAAAGTTATTGCCATATAAACTGACATATGTCAGTTTGGTAAAATGAGGCCTGGTCCATAAGGCACTTTTAGACCTGATCCTTAATCGGTTAGGCTGGTCTTACACGACCGTAATGTAAGTCCGCAAATGAGGGTTTTCAATTGCAGATCATTTGCGGACACATTATATTCAATGTGGCCTCTTACACCACCAGATATTTTATCCGTGGTGTGGCCGGGCCGCAACCGTGGTCCGCAAATTATAGAATATGTCCGTAATGGCAGTGAATTGCGGCACTGCACGGACTTGCCCATAGAACTCTATGGGCGAGTGCGGCAGGACACGGACATCTGCGGAGCCTATGTTGCCGATCAGCAACCTGCGGACTGTACATTCAGTACGGTAATGTAAGACCGACCTTAAGGTTTTACCAAGAAGAAAGGAAGTATCTAGACATCCATCAGGAAATAAACAAGAGAGAAGTAATAACAAACATCCCATCAACTGGCAAGGAACAATAACATTTATTTCAGTTGTTTCTTAGCTCTTTTCTTAATGGTCTTTCTTCCTCCACAACAGCTCACTCTATAGGCCTTCCAAAGTCTTCTACAATGAGCATGTTTCTTCTTTTTGCGTTCTTTGGCAGGCATTGGTTTTTGGAACTGTTGGATCTGAACTCTTTGGATTCTTTGTGGGGGTTGTCCTGGCCTCATAATGTATTCCCAATTGTCAACCTCGTCGTCGTTATCTACAAATAGAGAGTCCATAATGAGAATAGTTTCAGATATTCGATGTCCTTCATAGTAGATCACTTGAAGTTTTTGGATTATTTTGGACATTTGAGGTGGGTTTCTGCTCTTCATATGGACTATTATCAGGAGAAGCCTTATAGGTCATATATCACAGGGACAGTCTGCTATATATTGGAGTCACACACAACCTTCTCAGGGTTATTAGTGATTCTTACCAGGTTCAGGAATTGCAATGGCCTTTACATCCGCCGGGCTTATCTTCTCCGCTAGAACAGCTACAACATAAAATAGAAACCATCAAAAGAGGATAGACATGTGTGTCCATTATAAAGGACTCTGGGCTTGTCTTTATGTTTAGTTGTCTTCTTTATACTCTGCTCTTTGGTATCAATAAGTGTCGATTATTAGTACTGGCCAATGGGTGGGCTTATAGATGTAACAGAGCTGACTGGGTAATCTGGAACATCTCCTCATGGCGCTATAAAGTATTATTACTGATTGTACATGCAGTGTTAGCCAAAAGTATTGGCACCCCTGCAATTCTGTCAGATAATACTCGTGTTCTTCCAGAAAATGATTGCAAACACAAACTCTTTGGTATTAATATCTTGATTTATTTTGCTTGCAATGAAAAAACACAACAGAGAATGAAAAAAAAGTCAAATAATTTTACACAAAACTCCAAAAATGGGCCGGACAAAGTATTGACACCCTCAGCCTAATACTTGGTAGCACAACCTTTAGACAAAATAACTGCAAACAACCGCTTCCGGTAACCATCAATGTGTTTCTTACAATGCTCTGCTGGAATTTTAGACCATTCTTCTTTGGCAAACTGCTCCAGGTCCCTGAGATGTGAAGGTATGCCTTCTCCAAACTGCCATTTTGAGATCTCTCCACAGGTGTTCTATGATATTCAGGCAGGGCCGCCGATAGGGCAGTACTACTGGTACTGGCGTCAGGGGCCCGGCCAAATTGAAAAATGGGGGGGGGCCCGGTTTTGGCCCGCCACCGTGTGCCGGCCCCCTGGCGCCCGTAGCAGTCATTCTGTATGTCCTATTTCAACTCAGATCTGCATCCAGAGGACGCAGATCTGAGTTGAAGACATACGCGGCTGAAGCAAGGAGCTGACACAGGTCAGCTTCTCGCTTCGCCGCTGTGCGCCTCTCTCCCTGACACATATGCGGCTGAAGCGAGGAGCTGACATGTGTCAGCTCCTCGCTTCGCCGCCGCTGCTACTGGCTTGTAGACGCGTTGTGATCACATCGCATCTAAAAGCCAGTAGCCGGCGGCGAAGCGAGGAGCTGACACAGGTCAGCTCCTTGCTTTGCCACTGCGCGCCTCTCTCGCTGTCACATATGCGGCTGAAGCGAGGAGCTGACCTGTGTCAGCTCCTCGCTTTGCCGCCTCCACTACTGGCTTGTAGACGCGATGTAATGACGTCACATCGCGTCTATAACTGCGCCAGTGAGAGAGAGGCGCGCAGAGAGCTGCGAGGGAACGAAGGAGAAGGTAAGTCAGTCAGTGTAATGTGGAACGTGAAACTGGGGGCAGAGAGAGGACGGCATGACACTGGGGGCAGAGATGGAGAGGACGGCATGACAATGGGGGCAGAGATGGAGAGGACGGCATGACACTGGGGGCAGAGATGGAGGGGACATGAATATGGGGGCAGAGATGGAGAGGACGACATGACAATGGGGGCAGAGATGGAGGGACATGAATATGGGGCAGAGATGGAGGGGACATGAATATGGGGGCAGAGATGGAGAGGATGGCATGACAATGGGGGCAGAGATGGAGAGGACGACATGACAATGGGGGCAGAGATGGAGGGGCATGAATATGGGGCAGAGATAGAGGGGACATGAATATGGGGGCAGAGATGGAGAGGACGGCATGACAATGGGGGGCAGAGATGGAGGGACATGAATATGGGGGCAGAGATGGAGGGGACATGAATATGGGGGCAGAGATGGAGGGGACATGAATATGGGGGCAGAGATGGAGGGGACATGAATATGGGGGCAGAGATGGAGGGGACATGAATATGGGGACAGAGATGGAGGGGACATGAATATGGGGACAGAGATGGAGGGGACATGAATATGGGGGCAGAGATGGAGGGGGGACATGAAACTGGGGGCAGAGATGGAGGAGGGGGAACATGAAACTGGGGGCAGAAATGGATGGGCGGACATGAATCTGGGGGCAGAGATTGGGTGGGAGACATGAAACTGGGTGCAGATGAAGGGTGTATATGAAGCTGGGGGAGAGATAGAGGGGGGACATATAATGTACGGGTGACTGTAGGAGGATTATACTGTGTGCGGGCACATGAAAAATTAATGAGAATGGGTGGAGTCAACACAACGGTGGGTGGGGCTAAATTTGCCGCGCTCAAAGCGTTTTGTCCCTCTTTTGGTTCTTCAAAAGTTGGGAGGTATGGGTACAGGGGGCAGTGGAAAGATGTTAGAAGGTGGACGGGGGGGATTGTTGGGGCATCGGGTGTGTGGCACTGCGGAGAGGGAACTGGGGCAATAATATATAAGTTTTTAGCTGGAGAACTACAAAGCACACAAGACCTCCAAAGGTATGTGTGCTTTGTATTAATAATGATGTAGGCGGCCATGTTACTAGCATAGCAGCCTGTTTGGGGGTGGGACTTTCACTTTAAAGGAGTATTCACGTTGCGTTTTTGGCCTCCCTTGCCGGGATACGTTGGTAACCAGTCACAATCAGCTCCCCACTTATCCCTGCATGGAGAACTGCAGGCCCCCCCTTTTTTTTTAATGGCCAGTTCTTCGTGCAGGGATAAGTTGACAGCTGATTCTGACTGGTTACCAACGTATCCCGGCAAGGGAGGCCAAAAACGCAATGTGAATAAGCCCTGAGGATTTATTAGGAGAGCTCTCTGGGGGGGGGGGGGGGGGGCCCAGACACTTAGGCTGTATGGGGCCCCAAAATTCCTGATGGCGGCCCTGGATTCAGGTCTGGACTCATTGCTGGCCACTTTACAAGTCTCCAGTGCTTTCTCTCAAACCATTTTCTAGTGCTTTTTGAAGTGTGTTTTGGGTCATTGTCCTGCTGGAAGACCCATGACCTCTGAGGGAGACCCAGCTTTCTCACACTGGGCCCTACATTATGCTGCAAAATTTGTTGATAGTCTTCAGACTTCATAATGCCATGCACACGGTCAAGCAGTCCAGTGCCAGAGGCAGCAAAGCAACCCCAAAACATCAGGGAACCTCCGCCATGTTTGACTGTAGGGACCGTGTTCTTTTCTTTGAAGGCCTCTTTTTTCCCCCTATAAACTCTATGTTGATGCCTTTTCCCAAAAAGCTCTACATTTGCTTTTGCTGTACTTCTGCCTGAGATCAAACGCCTAGGAGATGGAGAATTGCTGGGAAGAGGCGCATGATGGTGCAGGCGAAGGAGCAGAGGAAGGAGAAGGGAAGGATGAGGGTGAAGTCCCCAGAGAGGCAGAGGCAGATATGGAGGTGTCCTGGCTGGTGGTCTGGACTGCAGCACCAGCACTGGAAACAGTGGAAGAGGCAGTGGCGGAAACGCCCAAATACCTCTGTATGTTAGAAGTATAGGCTGAGCTCAAAACAGGTATATAACAGGAGATGGGTAAGGTATATAGAGCCCAAAATCCTCTGTATGTTAGATGTATACAAGCGTACTGTATAGCAAGTATACACCAAGCTTACAACAGGTATAGGACAGGAGATGGGAAAGGTAGATTGGGGGGAAAAGGTGGTACAGAATTGGAGCCCTAACAAGGGCTTTTGGGAAAATTAGTTGCAAAAAGATTGTATATACAGATGGTGTATATACAATCTTCAAGCAGTGGTAGATCTAAGTTTAGCTCTTATAAGAGCTGTTGGTGTAATATTCCTGCCTAAATAATTCTAATCGCTAGCTAACCCTGACAGAACATCTATCCCTGTCTAATTCATAGTCGCACCTGAACCGAATCTGACACCCACTATTCTTATAGAGTGGAGGTCACCTGATTTAGCCAGCCAATGACTGCATACATTTTTTTTCAATGCCTATGTTGTCCTACTACCTGTCCCACCTTCCCTGCACAGTTATTGGTGTAAAAAAAGCGCCAGGGAAGGTGGGAGGGGAATCGAATTTTTACTGCGTTTACCGCGTGGTATTCGACCAAACATGAGTATTTCGAATACCGTAGTATTTGATCAAATACCTACTTGATCAAATACTACTCGCTCATCTCTATCCATAATCAATTGACACACAATTATCAGATGAGAAATCACAGAATTAGCCACAAGTACATACCTACAGACATGTTGTCAGAATCACAATAGGCTAGTTCAGGGGAGAACTCCGAGTATACCACCAGTGAGATGAATAAACTGACGCCAGACGCGCATTTCGCCTACATAGTCTTCAGCAGGAGGCGGAACACAACATGTGGCGACACAGTATATATATATATATATATATATATATATATATATATATATATATATATATATACACTCACCGGCCACTTTATTAGGTACACATGTCCAACTGCTCGTTAACACTTAATTTCTAATCAGCCAATCACATGGCGGCAACTCAGTGCATTTAGGCATGTAGACATGGTCAAGACAATCTCCTACAGTTCAAACCGAGCATCAGTATGGGGAAGAAAGGTGATTTGAGTGCCTTTGAACGTGGCATGGTTGTTGGTGCCAGAAGGGCTGCTCTGAGTATTTCAGAAACTGCTGATCTACTGGGATTTTCACGCACAACCATCTCTAGGGTTTACAGAGAATGGTCCAAAAAAGAAAAAACATCCAGTGAGCGGCAGTTCTGTGGGCGGAAATGCGTTGTTGATGCCAGAGGTCAGAGGAGAATGGCCAGACTGATTCGAGCTGATAGAAAGGCAACAGTGACTCAAATAGCCACCCGTTACAACCAAGGTAGCCAGAAGAGCATCTCTGAACGCACAGTACGTCGAACTTTGAGGCAGATGGGCTACAGCAGCAGAAGACCACACCGGGTGCCACTCCTTATTTAATAGAAGTCATATTTTGTGTTCTCATATTCGACCACACTCACAAATAGTGCTGTGCTGGTCACTGGCGTAAGGGAAGACTGAAAAGGAGGCTGCGGAGCATCAGGCTGAGAGAAATGCCCAGCTAGACATGGCCCAGCTGCAGAAGAGTAGAAGTTCTCTTGAACCCAAGTCCAGGATACCCATCCATGGAGGCCTCACTTGAAGAACTTCCCAACTAAGGAGAAAGATCAGACTAAAACATTTTTCTGCGGGGGTCTGAAAAATCTGGCGTCAATATGATCTGCTCTATTAGTAGTGGACGCAGTATTTAAAGGGTTTGTCCCATCTCAAGGATCCTATCTATACTGGTAGCTTATGTAAATTGAAAACTTCCTAAATATATTGCTTTAGAAATTCTGGTTTCTTCGCCTGCTAGGTGACCTTCTTGCTCCCATTGTTTACACAGCATTGCTATAACCACGGACCTATTGGACAAATGACGTCACTTAGTGCTAGGCAGGACAATGGTTCAGCTGGTTGCAGTCTGTTATCGCTGTATGTAAAGACACAGATAAAACAGAGTCCATTCTGTACAGACATCTGCATATTATCTGACCTCCAATCCGTTAGCAAGAGGGGGGAAGGGGAAGGGAAGAAATACAGGAAGTGAGATGAAGAGAATTACAGGCTGAAACAGTGAGATGGGAAAATCCCTTTAACTCCAGGGTTAAAAGGCAAAGCCCTGAAACTTTTTGCTGATCTTCCAACTGAGCTGGATGGGGACTATGACACTATTACGGATGATATAAAAAAATAGAACCTCACCTTGGAGGTGTACCACTAAAAGTCCCAAAACACATCAGATTGCTATGCAGATGTTTTACGCAGCATGTGGAATACCTCTAGGCATTAGATCAGAGGCCTTTCTTTTACCTCCTTTGAAGGCCATGAGAATCTTATGATCAAGGACGAGTTCCAGGACATGACTGTAATCTGGATGTATAGCACTTTACGTGTGACTGGGTGCCTAAAACAGCGGACCAAGCTACACTGGTCCTGCAAGGACCGTATGCCAGAAGCCAAGGAGTCCCCAAGCTAGAAAGTCTCCACAGCCTCCTATCTCCAAGCAGGGTGAGAATGTTCCTGTGGTGAAACACAAGCTTGTGGGGGATTTACAGAAATGTTTTGCATGTAACAAAGTGGGCCATGTAAGGTCTGCTTGCTCAGAGAGAAGGGCAGTGGTCACATCTACCCATATAGTAGATAACATAACTTGCACCACCATATTCAGGCAGTGAGGGAGTGCAGTTACCGTATATACTTGCGTATAAGCAAACCTGAATATAAGCCAAGGCCCCTAATTTTATCACAAAAAACTGGGAAAACTTATTGACTCGAGTATAAGCCGAGGAGGGGTGGGGTGGGGGGGATACAATAGCTAATGGAAAATTTCAAAAATTAAAATGGCTGGAATTTTTGGGTGCAGTAGATGCTGGGTTCTGGGGGAAGGGGTGGGGGTGTTTTGGTGGTCTGTCTGCCCCTTCCCTGAGCTTGAGTACTGGGGGGTTTTCCCCCTCAATTGGAACTCAGCCTGGCTGAATATAGGGTATCTGCAGTGCTCCTATTAACCCCTTCCCGACAGAATAGGAGCACTGCAGATACTCTATATTCAGTAGACCGGGGACTTTCAGACACATGGATACCTATTGTGTATGTGTTTCACAGTATATTTCTATTTTGCGGGCAGGTTCACATCAGCGCCCAATCTCCGTTATGCAGGTTTCCGTTTCCTGTCCGAGAAACTGGGCAGGAGACGGAAATTGGCAGGCAGTTTTCAAAAGTATCCGCCGGTGAGCGTCTTTTACTCTCTGTAGCAAAGCCGTTTTGTTTTTTTAACCAGACACAAAGTCGGACATGCAGGACTTTGTGTCTGCTAAAAAAACCCAAAAAACGGTTTTGCCGCGGAGAGCAGAAGACACTCACGGGCACTCACCAGCAGACACTGAATGCCGGTTTCCGTCTTCTGTTGACAGAAAATGGAAACCTGCATAATGGAGATCGAGTGCTGGTGTGAACCCACCCTTGTATTCTAGGGAAAGGAGTGATTTACAACTTTTATTTATTTTATTTTTTATTACATTTTTTTAAAAACTTGTTTTTTTTCACTATTTTATTAGCCCTCCGTAGAGAACTTGAACCTGCAATCATTTGTGTATTGCCGTCTATGGGTGATTCTCTACACTACTATTACGGATGGTCATAGACCAGCCGCAATAGTAATATAGTGATGACAGGCCTGGGAACTTTCATTAGGCTGTCATTGGAACAGGTCGGCTCCAGCGAGCTCGTCGCGCAGGAGCCGGCCTGCACCTTTTTACTTTAAACCACCAAAACTTTAAACCATCAAAACCTTAAACCACCAAAAACTCTTTTTTTTTCTTTTTTTTTTTTTTGGGGGTGGGGGCAACATCTCCTGACGGCATCTCCGCTGTTAACTCTTACAGTGGAGATGCCGAAGCTCGTGCCTGTGATCTCTGTTTGCAGGCATAAGCTTCGGTATTACTGCTGTAAGCATTACAGCGTAGGTACCGGTTGCTATGGCGACCGCTCTGCAGAGCGGCGCCATTACACTTACAGGCCCGGCATACAGACACCAGGGCGAGTGCCGGTGCCCGCAGCATCCCCACGCTCCAGGAGTGTGGCGATGCTGTACATTTCAAACTGCAGAAGTACTTACGGTACTACTGCTAGCACGCCAATGCGGGCCTGAGTGTACGTGGCCACGTAACCCAGCGTGTGATGGAGTGGTGGGGGGAGCGGGGTCTGCGTTCCTGGCCTGCTAGCAGAAAATTACCGTAATGACTCTAGTATAAGCCAAGGAGCACTGTTTCAGCACAAAAACTGTGCTGAAAAACTCTGCTTATACTCGAGTATATACGGTAAGTTACTAGGGGATTAAGACACTTGGGAGCATGTTGTCCTCTGGTCAAGCTAGAAATGATAAACACTGAGGACATTATTCCTGGAAAGACTTTGCCTGTGATAGAGGTGGCTGGATGCCATTCTGGAGGACCAGTCACCAAGCTTCTTATGGACTGGGGTTCAGGCAGCAGTGTCAGAGAAGTGGAAGTGTCAAATGCATTACCTGTTGATGTGTTGTTGGGAAATAATTTGGGGAAAACTATTTCTGTATATGTGCACAGTGTACCATTATCACCCACACCACGGGCATTAGCTCTGGGTCTCTGCTGTACAATACAGCAGAGACTCAATAGCTATGGTGGCTGCTATGCAATAGCGCAGCCCCCATCTTTAAAAACCTAGGATCCGCTGCAATAGTAAAAATGGATGACATGGCTTCGCAAACCATCAGTGATTGTGGAAACTTCACACTAGACGCTTGGATTGTGTACAACCTCTCCACTCTTCTTCCAGATTCTGGGACCTTCATCTGCTTTTTTGCTTTCATCTGTAAACACCTTTGACCACTGAGCAACAGTCCAGAACCTTTTGAAGATATTCAAATTATTGAGATGCGCTAGTAGATGCTATTTTATTAGAATATAGAGGTAAATATAAATCAAGAAAAGCCAAGTCACTGAATTATTGAAGATTATTGAAGATTTTTATATTTATATTTATTTATATTTCTTTCTCTCTCTCCCTTCTCACTTAGTTGCATTATTGTATCACTTTTTTTTGGCACTATTTCACTATCATTGTGGTTTATTGCACTTAAACTTTTGGTTATAATTGTCATATTCATCACTGCTTATTTTATATTTTTTCTCATTGAGATTCTGATGTGTATGTTCTGTTTGGGATCTTATTATCTACACTTCACTAATTTTCACTGTATTTTATTTGATCGTTATGTATTACACTGAGTATGGACTGTATGTAATATGATATGAATTTTATTGATTCATGTATATATTAGGTATATGTATATTTTATATGTATATTATGAATTATAATTATTGGATGGATCATGCATTTTTTTATTTGTAGAGTATATTCATCATGATTATTTCTAATCTTCTGTAGTTGAGGAGTATATTTATAACCATATAACTTCATGTAATTATGCTATTCTTGTTACTATTATTCAATAGAGCTTGGGTCCATTTATACATATAATGTTGTGGAATTAATATCTTATAAACTGACTTTAAATTCATCCATTGGTTTAAGAAATGACTCATATGAAAGCTGAAACCCTCCCATATGTGTTTTTTATTAAGAAAATAAATTGGCTTCAATGGTGAAATATTGATCATTTAATGAACACAGAAAAGTCAGATTTTGGTAAGACAAAAGTTTTGTCACCTTGTCATATAATGCCCCCAATCCTAGTGTACAGCCTCACCTGTGCTCAATAATTGATTGGTTAATTAGTGGGTGTGTATAAGAAGAACTCCAGCACCCCAGACCTCCACTTGAACTGCAACTTCACCTCTGACAACAAGCCAAAAATCAACCCTGTGACCAAAGCCTTCATTATCAAGAGGTTGAAGACCAGATCCACTGCAGAGGTGGCTGCACCTTTAATGTGTCTCAGCCTTAAGTACAAAGAATTAAAAAAAGATTTGACCAGACCGGAGATGTTTTTGACAAGCCCAGGTCTGGCAGACCCCGCAAGACAACTGCTCAGGAGGAACGTTTGTTGGTTAGAAAATCAAAAACCAGCCCCTCCTCCACTGCAGCAGAGCTCCAACAGGCCTGGTCACCTCAAGTCCATATGTCAATTAGAACAGTTTGTAGGATTCTACCTGGAGATGTCCTCCATGGTGGAATCAGTACCCAGAAAACAGCACTGAACAAAAGGCAAATAAAGGCCCACAGCCTACTAAACGGATGGACAATGGAAAAGTGGCAGAAGGTGGATTTCTCAGATGAATCTTCAGTTGAATTACACCCCAGCCACCGCAAATACTACAGGAGACCTACTGGAGCCTGTATGGATCCAAGATACACCCAGAAAACAGTTAAGTTTGGTGGTGGAAAGATCATGGTCTGGGGCTACATTCAGTATGGAGATGTGCAAAACATTTGCAAAGTGGAAGGCAATATCAATAGCCTAAAATATCAAGAAGTATTAGCTTCCTCTTACATTCCCAATCATAAAAGGGGTTAAATGTTGCCGCAGGATGGTGCTCCATCTCATCCATCCATCTCTACATTAAAGTTCCTCAAGGCAAAGAAGATGAAGGTGCTCCAAGACTGGCCAGCCCAGTCACCAGACATGAACATCATTGAGCACGTTTGGGGTAGGATGAAAGAGGAAGCTTGGCAGACAACTCTGGGAGGCATGTAAGACTGCATTCTGTGGTATTACTGATGACTTCATCAATAAATTGTATGAATCATTGTCGAAACGCATGGATGCAGTCCTTCAAGCTCATGGGAGTCACACAAAATATTAAATCTGGCTCTAATAGCACCACAACTTCATTCACCAATGTTAGGAAACATATCTTTGTATTTGCACTGAATTATTGGTTTGATTTTCACATTACTTTATGTGAGTGACAAAACTTTTGTCTTGCCAAAATCTGACCTTTCTGTGTCCATTAAATGATCAATATTTCAGCGGTGAAGTCAATCTATTTTCTTAACAAAAAAAACATTTGGGAGGGTTTCAGTTTTCATATGAGTCATTTCTAAAATCAATGGATGAATTTAAAGTCAGGTTATAAGCTTTGGATTCCACAAAATGGATAAGCGACAGAACTTCTGTCAGGGACTGTATTTTTAGTATCATGTGATATGTGATACAACGACACAGTGCTCTGCTTCATTCATATATATATACGGTCATGTGACTCAGCGCTCCGTCTCCATGGCTGCCGTTACACTGGGATTCTCCGGCACTTTGGGTTTATTCTTTATTTTGGCTGACACTTGTACGCGTGCGCATTGGCCAAACTTTATTAGTACATAGTTTTGGAGCGCAATGACGTCGCCCCGTTACGCGTGCATGGTGACGTCATATGCGACTCGCGGCTACCATTGCAAGTAAAGCGCTGTTTTTTGGAGCTGAAATTGATACCATCACAGTTGAATCCTATTACTTATTAGTTTTGGGTGTATATTAGAGATGAGCGAACACTAAAATGTTCGAGGTTCGAAATTCGATTCGAACAGCCGCTCAATGTTCGTGTGTTCGAACGGGTTTCGAACCCCATTATAGTCTATGGGGAACAGATACTCGTTAAGGGGGAAACCCAAATCCGTGTCTGGAGGGTCACCAAGTCCACTATGACACCCCAGGAAATGATGCCAACACCTCTGGAATGACACTGGGACAGCAGGGGAAGCATGTCTGGGGGCATCTAACACACCAAAGACCCTCTATTACCCCAACATCACAGCCTAACAACTACACACTTTACACATTCAAAAAAACCTCTATCAAAGTGGGAAAATACCTGGAAACCTTCTTTACTCCCCAAATGGATGGACACAAACCCCAATTTAAGCTCAACAAACAGTAACAACCACCCCTTTAAATCACGTTCCCCATGACAACCACAAATGGAATAGGCAATGGGAATTCCAAAAGCCCTCACCCTTAACTGTCATTTTGAGTGTGTGTGTGTGTGTGTGTGTGTGTGTGTGTGTGTGTGTGTGTGATGTGGTAAGACCTTCCAAAATTCACTTTTCTAGCCCTTAACATGAGCCCTTCCAAACAAAGTTACATGACCTTAAGCTGAGCTACCAGCAGAGATTGAGGCCCTTGGCATGAGTAGAGCCTTGCACCAGCAGTGTTTTTGGCACTTAGGGTGAGTTGAGCCTTGTACCAGCGTGTGTCCCTTAACATCAGGCGGGCCCTAAGTTCTGCGCTTTGCACAAAAGTTCCACATTAACTAGGCTGAATGGTACAAAGATTAGTAGGCCCGAGAACCAGGAACAGGTCTTGCAATGGCTGTCGGATAACGCTTAAAGCACATTGTCCACCAGCCAGTCAGCCTCTACCTCCTCTTACCCAACAGTCTTGTCCTCCTTCCACCCAAAATTCCCAATCTTCTCAGAACAATAACCCCAACTGTCCCTGCTCCCCAGAGCTGTTCTCCCTTCCTTTGACTGTACCGCAACCTGCCCCTCCATTTCGCGATTCCACGGACCTAACAGACGAGTATCTGTGTCCAGATGCTCAAACACTAGAGTCTCCTCCATTCCATCTCCGGTCGATTTGGTGGCGGATGACCAGCAACCCACCCTCATCGACGACGATGAGACACAGTTGCTGTCAGGGCAGCCAGTTGACATGCGCATTGTGCAGGAGGAGGAGGCGAGACAGGAGTTGGAAGAGGAGGTGGTGGACGACGAGGACACCGACCCCACCTGGACAAGGCAGATGTCAAGCTGGGAAAGTAGTGTGGATGTTGAGGCAGGTGCAGCACCAAAAAGGGTAGCTAGAGGCAGAGACATGTCCAGAGGCAGAGGTCAGCTGCTTTGCCGAAGCCAGGCCAGACCCGGAATGTCCGAAGATGTTCCCTTTTGTACCCAGCCCAGAAAAACTCCCCCATCGAGGGCACGTTTCTTGAAGGTGTAGAGTTTTTTCAAGGAATGCGCCGAGGACAGATATAGTGTTGTCTACACAATTTGCCTCTCGAAATCGAGTAGGGGCCCTGAGAAGAGCAACCTGTCCACCACTTCAATGCACCGTCATTTGGAATCCAAGCAATGGAATCAGTGGCAGGCAGCAACGGCAGGACAAACGTCGCCCGCCGTTCATGCCACTGCCTCTGCTCACAGTGCTGGCGATGCACTCCAGAGGACGAGCCAGGACATCACTTCATCTGCCTCCGCCACTTTGTTGACTTCTCCCTCATCCTCCCCTGTTTCTGTCTTATCTCCTTCTCCTGCACCATCAAAGGCACCATCAGGCGCTTCTTTACAACAACCCACCATCTCTCAGACATTGGAGCGCCGGCAGAAATACACCGCTAACCACCCACCCACGCAAGCCTAGAACGCCAACATCGCTAAACTGCTGGCCCAGGAGAGGTTGGCGTTCCGGCTTGTTGAAACTCCCGCCTTCCCGGACCTGATGGCAACTGTGGCACCTCACTATGCCGTCCCTAGCCGTCTCAACTTCTCCCGGTGTGGCGTCCCCGCCTTGCACCAGCACGTGTCACTCAACATCAGGTGGGCCCTTAGTTCCGCGCTTTGCTGCAAGGTCCACTTGACCACCGACACTTGGACAAGCGCCTGTGGTCAGGGATGCTGCAGTGCTTATCTTTAATGACAGGCAGGGTGAATGTGGTGGAGTCTGTTCCCCGGGTGCAAACTGGGGTGGCCTATCTCCTCTCCCAGGCCAAAATTCATGGCAGGAGTAGACTGAAACCCTACGACGCTGCAACCTCCACCACAGCTACTAGCGGCAAACGCTAAAACACTGGTGTGGGGAGACGTCAGCAGGCGGTGCTGAAGCTCATCAGCTTGGGGGACAGACAGCACAGTGCCTCCGAGGTCAGGGATGCCATCCTGGCTGAGATGGCATTTTTTTTTCCCTGCTACACCTGGGGCCTGGCATTTTTACGCCTGTGATAATGGCTGGAACCTGGTAGCGGCTCTGGAGCTTGCCAGCCTCCAACACGTTCCATGTTTGGCCCACGTCTAACCTAGTGGTGCAAAGTTTTTTAAAAACATACCCAAATGTACCGAAGCTACTGTTGAAAATGCGGCGCTTGTGCGCCCACTTTTGCAAGTGCACAGGAGTCGCTGCTAGCCTAAAAACACTCTAGCAAGGCCTACATCTGTCCAAACACAGGCTGTTGTCCGTCATTCACACACGCTGAAACCCTACAATACCATATCTTGAGCAGGGTGTGTGAGCTGCACAGACCTTTGATGGAGTTCCATCTACAAAACCCAAGGGTTCCTCAAAGTCAGCAACCAAAGTTTCTGCACCATGAGTTTCCAGGGGTGGCAGAGTTATGGCTAGGGGAAGAGGCATGGATAGGGATGATGTCTAGGGGCAAAAGCAGTGTGGATGTGGAGGCAAGCTAAGCAGGAAAAACTGGGGGTACAAGCTAAGGCATGGACTGGGGTGATGTCTAGGGGCAAAAGCAGTGTGGATGTGGAGGCAAGCTAAGCAGGAAAAACTGGGGATACAAGCTAAGGCATGGACTGGGGTGATGTCTAGGGGCAAAAGCAGTGTGGATGTGGAGGCAAGCTAAGCAGGAAAAACTGGGGGTACAAGCTAAGGCATGGACTGGGGTGATGTCTAGGGGCAAAAGCAGTGTGGATGTGGAGGCAAGCTAAGCAGGAAAAACTGGGGGTACAAGCTAAGGCATGGACTGGGGTGATGTCTAGGGGCAAAAGCAGTGTGGATGTGGAGGCAAGCAAAGCAGGGAAAATGGTGGCTAGAGGCAAAGGGATGTCCATAGGCAGCAAGGACAAAGATGCAAAACTCTCCCGTTTCAAGAATTTTCCTGACTTGTTTCCCCACAAAACATTCCTGGGAGGAGGGCTGAAACACCACCCTCCTCCTCCTCCGCTGTTAGATTTACCCCAGCTACGAGCTGAAAACGCTGCAACACTGGTGTGGGGAGACGTCAGCAGGCTGGGCTGAAGCTCATCAGCTTGGGAGACGGACAGCACACTGCCTCTGAGGTCAGGGATGCCATCCTGGATGAGATGGCAATTTGTTTATCCCCGCTGCCCCTGGGGCCAGGTTTTTTAGCTTGTTGGAGGGCTCTGGAGCTTGCCAGCCTCCAACACGTTCCATGCCTGGCCCACATGTTCAATGTAGTGGTGCAATGATTTTTAAAAACATACCCCAAATTAGCTGAGCTAAGGGTGAAAGTGCGGCACTTGGACACCCACTTTCCCAAGTCTACAGTACCTGGAGCTAGCCGCAATACACTCCAGCAAGGCCTACATCTGCCTGAAGCACCTACTGTTGTGCGAGGTCACCACACGCTCTAACCCTAGATACCGTATGTTCAGCAGGGTGTGTGAGCAGCAGAGACCTTTGATGGAGTACCAGCTACAAAACCCAAGGGTTCCTCAGAGTCAGCTCCCTCACTTTCTGCACCATGAGTTTCCATGGGTGGCAGACTTATGGCTAGAGGCACAGGCATGGATAGGGGTGATGTGTAGGGGCAAAAGCAGTGTGGATGTGGAGGCAAGCTAAGCAGCAAAAACTGGGGGTACAAGCAGCCGGTGACATCATCACTGACAAGCACAGCTGTCTGTCAGCTGACAGGCTGACTTTCACCAAAATGAACAGACAATGGATAGACTCATCATATACATGTCAGTTACATGACAAATTTAGTGCAATTTGCAAGTCCAAGATGGTTTGGAGATCTGCGGAGAGGAATCTCACCACCTCTTGCGGGTGCCATCATTTGGAAGGCAAGCCCTGGGCTCAGTGGGTGAGAGCAAGCGCAGGATAATCGTCGTTTGGCCTGGCGGCCACTGCCTCTTCCACTGTTGACAGGGCTGGCGCTGCAGTCCAGACCAGGAGCCAGGACACCTCCACATCTGCCTCTGACACTTTGGGGAGTTCACCCTTATCCTCACCTTTTCCTGCCATTTCTCCTTTTGCCCGCGCCATCATGCGCCTCTTCCCAGCAACTCCCCATCTCCCAAGCCTTTCATTTCATGCTAAAGTACAGCGCAACCCACCCACATGCCCAAGGCTTCAACGGCCTCATCTCAAGAAATCTGGCCCAGGAGATGTTGGAATCCCGGCTGGGGGACACTCTGCCCTTTTTGGGCAGAGTGTCTACTGCGCCACCGCACTGTGCCGTCCACACCAGCACTTTCCCCCAAACATGAGGCGGTCCCTAAATTCAGCGCTTAGCCCTAAAGTTCCATGTGACCAGTTACGAATGGACAAGTGCATGCGGACAGGGACGCTACCTTTCAATTTGGGCACAGTGGTTGAATGTAGTTGAGGCGTGGACCGGGTCGCAAAATGTGGTGGCCTGACTTGTCTCCCCACACAACATTCCTGGGAGGAGGGCTGAAACACCACCCTCCTCCGCTGTTAAATTGACCCCAGCTACGAGCTGGAAACGCTGCAACACTGGTGTGGGGAGACGTCAGCGGGCCGTGCTGAAGCTCATCAGCTTGGGGGCCAGACAGCACACTGCCTACAAAGTGAGTCATGCCATCCTCGATGAGACGGCAATGTGGTTTTTGCCACTGCACCTGGGCCCAGGCATGTTGTCATGTGTGATAATGGCCGTAACCTGGGATTGGCTCTGTAGCTTGGCAGCCTGCAACATATTCCATGCCTGGGCCACGTTTTTAACTCATTGCTGCTAATCTTTTGAAAAAGGTACCCCAATGTTCCTGAGCTACTGGTGAAAGTGTGGCACTTGTGCGGATAGTTTTTAAAGTCTATAGTTGCCGCTGCTAGCCTCTATGCACTCCTACAACGCCTGTACCTGCTGGAACAACGGCTGTTGTGCGACGTCTCCACACTGCTGGCACTAAACATATCATGTGTTGAGCAGAGTGTGTGAGCAGCACAGACCTTTGATGTAGTTCCAACTCCAAAACCCTCGGGTTCGTCAAAGTCAACTCCCTCAGTTGCTCAACCATGAGTGGCCATGGGTGGCAGACTTATGTGAAATCCCATCCCATCCATTGCACTGGACACGAAACATTAGCATGCGCTCAGCACAACTTCGGATATGGCAGATGCGTTAAGCAGGGTGCAGGGTACAACACAGACCAGGCCCGAGCACCAGGAACAGGTGTTAGAAATACTGCAGCATCTGCCATTTCCTTCCAATTTTGGGGTTTTGGACCCGCCACCGACTTGTCTGGACCTAAGTGGGGATCATGAGACACAGTTGCCATCAAGGCAAGCTGTGGTCATGTGCGGTTTGCAGTAAGGGGGCAGTGCGCAATTGGAAGAGGAGTTGGTGGATGACGAGGCCACCGACCCCACATGGACAGGGGTGATGTCTAGGGGCTAAAGCAGTGTAGATGTAGAGGGAAGCTAAATCAACAAAAAACCTGGGTAGAAGCAAAGGCATAAACTGGGGTGATGTTTAGGGGTGAAAGCAGAGTAGATGTGGAGGGAAGCTAAGCAGCAAAAACAGTGGGTAGAAGCAAAGGCATGCAAAACTCTACCCTGTTGGAAGACTTATTCCTAGGTCTGGAACACGTTAATGGCCCCCCTGGACAAATTACTGCCACTCAGGGGCCTAGTGTCACCAGGAGGGACAAGTATAGGCGCATGTTGTGGGAATACCTGGCCGACACCAGCTCTGTCCTCTCCGATCCCTCTGTGCTCTACAGCCTAAACTTATTTTCTCATCTTTTTTTCTGAACTGCACATCTCTTGCCTGCTTCCTTTGGGATCTTAGAAATGGTGGTCCACTTCCACAGATGGTAACTTCAATAGACAGTGTAACGGGAGTAGCTGAGGGATCGCTGTCTTAACCACTTTTTGGCACAAAATTAACTTCCAAAGCCAAATATGGTGCAAGTATATGATGCAAGGACACCTACACACCTATCTCTGACACATTGGGGAGTTCACCCTCATGCGCCCTTTTGGCCTGCACCATCATGCGCCTCTTCCCAGCCACTCCACATTTCCCAAGCTTTTCATTGCAGGCAGAAGTACAATACAACCCACCCCCATGCCCAAGCCTGTAACAGCCTCATCGATAAACTGCTGGCCCTGGAGATGTTGGTGTTTGTTTATGCTTCTGGAGACCCAGGCCTTCCGTCAGCAGATGGCAGCTGGGGCACCTCCCTATGCTGGGCCTAGCCGTTACTACTTCTCTTGGTGTGCTGTCTCTGCCTTGCGCCTGCATGTGTCCCATAACATCAGTCGGGCCCAGAGCTCTGCGCTTTGCTGCAAGGTCCACTTGACCACCGACACATGGACAAGCGCCTGTGGTCAGGGATGCTGCAGTGCTTATCTTTAATGACAGGCAGGGTGAATGTGGTGGAGTCTGTTCCCCGGGTGCAAACTGGGGTGGCCTATCTCCTCTCCCAGGCCAAAATTCATGGCAGGAGTAGACTGAAACCCTACGAAGCTGCAACCTCCACCCCAGCTACTAGCGGAAAACACTGTAACACTGGCATGGGGAGATGTCAGTAGGCCGTGCTGAAACTGATCAGCTTGGGGGACAGACAGCACAGTGCCTCCGAGGTCAGGGATGCCATCCTGGCTGAGATGGCTTTTTTTTTTTCCCTGCTACACCTGGGGCCTGGCATTTTTGCGCCTGTGATAATGGCTGGAACCTGGTAGCAGATCTGGAGCTTGCCAGACTCAAACACGGTCCACGCATGGCCCACGTTTTCCAACTTGTTGGTGCCATGTTTCTTTGAAACCTACACCATTGTGCCTGATATACAGGTCAAAGTGGGGCCATTTTCGTAAGTGAGAACTAGCCTCTGCTAGGCAGAAAACATTCAGAGCACACTCCTCTCATCTTCGCACCGTTGGCTGGCGGAGGAAGACGAGGGGGTTGGAGTGGCATCTGATGTCCCTATCCCACACGAGGCTAGAGGGTGCACTTCAGTGCATCCCATTGCTTCACCACAAATGGTGTGAAGGGGAGTGGAAAATGGAGGAAATGGAGAGTGACCCTTACAGTTGGGGCCAGCAAAGGCATGCCAAGTAACACACTGGCACACATGGCTGACTTCATCTTGGGTTGCTTTTCAACACATATTTCACATCATGAAGAACAAATAATACTGGATTTTTTCAAGCCTCGAACCCCGGTCTAGGTCTAATGTCTGTTCCTTTCTTATATTAGGGGAGAGGGAAAAAAAATTACTTCAGTGATACGTTTAGCGTACATAGACTGACTATTAATGTGTATCCCACTTAGTGTTGTTAGGGTTACACACCGTCACAACCTGGCTAAAGCTTCTATAGCTGTTAATAAAGTCAACATAACTTTACGGTATCCAAAAAGACAGCTGGTACCGACAGAGAGCAAGACAAATGTCACCCAAAGCTGTGAGCTCTGAACACCCACAGTGACTTTGGCGTCATCATCATTATAAGGGAGCGGGTGGTAATAAATAACTTGGCAGTGCCTAAAACCCAAAAAGCTTATACAACTATATTTACATTAAGATACACAAATGAAACTTTTCAGTAGCATGTCATGAGACAAGCTGATAAGCTCTTCCTTTGTGCAGTGCTATTTGAAAGTTAAACGCTGCCTTTATTTTAATTCTGGAGAAGGTGCAGACATTAGATTTAGAACATGTTGTCTTCATTGTCCAAATCCTCTATATAGGTAACGTGTTTTTCGGGCCGAGCTGTCTGGGAACGAGCTGGTGCAGCACTGACAACCTGGGTGAATATGGCAAGAGCCTGAGATGTAGGGTGAATGAATCCCCAAATTATTTGTGGAATTCCCAGTGAGACAATGGCACTGTATACCAGTATTAAAAATTGTGGGTGCACATAACCCCCATATATTCTTTGAATTCCCAGTGAGACAATGGCACTGTATACCAGTATTAAAAATTGTGGGTGCACGTAACCCCCATATATACTTTGAATTCCCAGTGAGACAATGGCACTGTATACCAGTATTAAAAATTGTGGGTGCACGTAACCCCCATATATTCTTTGAATTCCCAGTCAGACAATGGCACTGTATACCAGTATTAAAAATTGTGGGTGCACATAACCCCCATATATTCTTTGAATTCCCAGTGAGACAATGGCACTGTATAGCAGTAGCAAAAATTGTGGGTGCACGTCACCCCAATATATTCTTTGAATTCCCAGTCAGACAATGGCACTGTATACCAGTAGTAAAAATTGTGGGTGCACATAACCCCCATATATTCTTTGAATTCCCAGTCAGACAATGGCACTGTATACCAGTATTAAAAATTGTGGGTGCACATAACCCCCATATATTCTTTGAATTCCCAGTGAGACAATGGAACTGTATAGCAGTATTAAAAATTGTGGGTGCACGTAACCCCCATATATTCTTTGAATTCCCAGTCAGACAATGGCACTGTATACCAGTAGTAAAAATTGTGGGTGCACGTAACCCCCATATATTCTTTGAATTCCCAGTCAGACAATGGCACTATATACCAGTATTAAAAATTGTGGGTGCACATAACCCCCATATATTCTTTGAATTCCCAGTCAGACAATGGCACTGTATACCAGTAGTAAAAATTGTGGGTGCACATAACCCCCATATATTCTTTGAATTCCCAGTGAGACAATGGCACTGTATAGCAGTAGCAAAAATTGTGGGTGCACGTCACCCCAATATATTCTTTGAATTCCCAGTCAGACAATGGCACTGTATACCAGTAGTAAAAATTGTGGGTGCACATAACCCCCATATATTCTTTGAATTCCCAGTCAGACAATGGCACTGTATACCAGTATTAAAAATTGTGGGTGCACATAACCCCCATATATTCTTTGAATTCCCAGTCAGACAATGGCACTGTATACCAGTATTAAAAATTGTGGGTGCACATAACCCCCATATATTCTTTGAATTCCCAGTGAGACAATGGCACTGTATACCAGTATTAAAAATTGTGGGTGCACGTAACCCCCATATATTCTTTGAATTCCCAGTCAGACAATGGCACTGTATACCAGTATTAAAAATTGTGGGTGCACATAACCCCCATATATTCTTTGAATTCCCAGTGAGACAATGGCACTGTATAGCAGTAGCAAAAATTGTGGGTGCACGTCACCCCAATATATTCTTTGAATTCCCAGTCAGACAATGGCACTGTATACCAGTAGTAAAAATTGTGGGTGCACATAACCCCCATATATTCTTTGAATTCCCAGTCAGACAATGGCACTGTATACCAGTATTAAAAATTGTGGGTGCACATAACCCCCATATATTCTTTGAATTCCCAGTGAGACAATGGAACTGTATAGCAGTAGCAAAAATTGTGGGTGCACGTAACCCCCATATATTCTTTGAATTCCCAGTCAGACAATGGCACTATATACCAGTATTAAAAATTGTGGGTGCACATAACCCCCATATATTCTTTGAATTCCCAGTGAGACAATGGAACTGTATAGCAGTATTAAAAATTGTGGGTGCACGTAACCCCCATATATTCTTTGAATTCCCAGTCAGACAATGGCACTGTATACCAGTAGTAAAAATTGTGGGTGCACGTAACCCCCATATATTCTTTGAATTCCCAGTCAGACAATGGCACTATATACCAGTATTAAAAATTGTGGGTGCACATAACCCCCATATATTCTTTGAATTCCCAGTCAGACAATGGCACTGTATACCAGTAGTAAAAATTGTGGGTGCACATAACCCCCATATATTCTTTGAATTCCCAGTGAGACAATGGCACTGTATACCAGTAGTAAAAATTGTGGGTGCACGTAACCCCCATATATTCTTTGAATTCCCAGTCAGACAATGGCACTATATACCAGTATTAAAAATTGTGGGTGCACATAACCCCCATATATTCTTTGAATTCCCAGTCAGACAATGGCACTGTATACCAGTAGTAAAAATTGTGGGTGCACATAACCCCCATATATTCTTTGAATTCCCAGTCAGACAATGGCACTGTATACCAGTATTAAAAATTGTGGGTGCACATAACCCCCATATATTCTTTGAATTCCCAGTGAGACAAAGGAACTGTATAGCAGTATTAAAAATTGTGGGTGCACGTAACCCCCATATATTCTTTGAATTCCCAGTCAGACAATGGCACTGTATAGCAGTATTAAAAATTGTGGGTGCACGTAACCCCCATATATTCTTTGAATTCCCAGTCAGACAATGGCACTGTATACCAGTATTAAAAATTGTGGGTGCACATAACCCCCATATATTCTTTGAATTCCCAGTGAGACAATGGCACTGTATAGCAGTAGCAAAAATTGTGGGTGCACGTCACCCCAATATATTCTTTGAATTCCCAGTCAGACAATGGCACTATATACCAGTAGCAAAAATTGTGGGTGTATATAGCCCCAATTCTATTGCTAGGGGACTTGCAGGGTATTTCTGAGGTGAAGGTGGGGGGGCACACCGTTGGAACGGGGATTTGGGGTGTATATATGGGGTATACGGGAATACACTGTCAGTGTGTTCCATTCAGGATCCTGGGAAAGCTGGGTTGCGGCGATTGAGCCCGTCAGTGCCACGTTACACTGACAAGCTTCTCCCTGGAATTGAAGTTATATGTAAGCCCAATATATTCTTTGAATTCCCAGTGAGACAATGGCACTATATGGCAGTAGCAAAAATAGTGGGTGTATATAGCCCCAATCCTATTGCTAGGGGACTTGCAGGGTATTTCTGGGGTGAAGGTGGGGGGGCACACCGTTGGAACGGGTATCGGGGGTATATATCGGGTATACGGGAATACACTGACAGTGTATTCCATTCAGGATCCTGGGAAAGCTGGGTTGCGGCGATTGAGCCCGTCGGTGCCACGTTACACTGACAAGCTTCTCCCTGGAATTTAGCTCTTATAAGAGCTGTTGGTTGTCTTCTCCTTCCTATCCTAGCCTGTCCCTGCCTACCCAGAATCTAACCCCTAGCTAACTGGACGGAAACCTCCGTCCTCGGTGAATTGCAAGCTCAGAATGACGCGAAGCTGGGCGGCGCTGTTCTTTTAAATTAGAGGTCACATGTTTTCGGCAGCCAATGGGTTTTGCCTACTTTTTTCAACGTCACCGGTGTCGTAGTTCCTGTCCCACCTACCCTGTGCTGTTATTGGAGCAAAAAAGGCGCCAGGGAAGGTGGGAGGGGAATCGAGTAATGGCGCACTTTACCACGCGGTGTTCGATTCGATTCGAACATGCCGAACAGCCTAATATCCGATCGAACATGAGTTCGATAGAACACTGTTCGCTCATCTCTAGTGTATATATACTGTGTATATATATATATATATATATATATATATATATACACTCACCAGCCACTTTATTAGGTACACCATGCTAGTAACGGGTTGAACCCCCTTTTGCCTTCAGAACTGCCTCAATTCTTCGTGGCATAGATTCAACAAAGTGCTGGAAGCATTCCTCAGAGATTTTGGTCCATATTGACATGATGGCATCACACAGTTGCCGCAGATTTGTCGGCTGCACATCCATGATGCGAATCTCCCGTTCCACCACATCCCAAAGATGCTCTATTGGATTGAGATCTGGTGACTGTGGAGGCCATTGGAGTACAGTGAACTCATTGTCATGTTCAAGAAACCAGTCTGAGATGATTCCAGCTTTATGGCATGGCGCATTATCCTGCTGAAAGTAGCCATCAGATGTTGGGTACATTTTGGTCATAAAGGGATGGACATGGTCAGCAACAATACTCAGGTACGCTTTGACGTTGCAATGATGCTCAATTGGTACCAAGGGGCCCAAAGAGTGCCAAGAAAATATTCCCCACACCATGACACCACCACCACCAGCCTGAACTGTTGATACAAGGCAGGATGGATCCATGCTTTCATGTTGTTGACGCCAAATTCTGACCCTACCATCCGAATGTCGCAGCAGAAATCGAGACTCATCAGACCAGGCAACGTTTTTCCAATCTTCAATTGTCCAATTTCGATGAGCTTGTGCAAATTGTAGCCTCAGTTTCCTGTTCTTAGCTGAAAGTACATTATTCCAATCTTGTTACCTGATGTTCTAGATGAAGAGGGTTTTTCATATATTAACTCCAAAATGTGTTGAGTGATTTATATGTTTTTAGACTGGATCGACTTATTCTGATTTTATTAAGTTGAAAAGTAAGGGTCTTGCTGCCAGCATACAACTAAATAAATAAAATGCAATACTTACTGTGTGTAGTAAGCTCTCTCCAGGCAGCCAGAAACATATGGGTTACCGTTTGGAGCTCTGTTTAAGAATAACTGAGATCTGATTGCTATCTGACCCTGGAATTGTAACCTCAATTAACACATAGGCTACTATTTATCCCAGTAAATGACATGGCTTCACGACTGTTATGAATTTATGTTATAAATATACTATATACAACTATATTCAACTGCTCTTGCCAACAGGACTCTGTCAGCTAATTGGAGGTTTCTGATAAAGCTGCTCTGTTATCTCTCTATGTAAACACACAGATAACACTGAGGCCATTGTGTGCAAGCATTTGCAAATTATCTTAATTTGTTGCAAAATTCTAAAACCACGAAAGCTATGAAGGTAGCCAGAAGTCAACAGACTTCTCCTCAAGCGGAGCTCAGGAGGATTGAGCAAGCTAGGTGTCAAGCGACTCTTAGAGCAGCTGAAACACTGGAGTAGGCGGATCATCAATGACAACAACACACTTATTATATGGTGTCCCCGCGAGCTGCTGAGATGCCAGAACAATCACAGGCACAATGCGAGGAACAAGTTCAGCGGCAGGCCAGCTTGACAGCCACTGAAACACCAGAACAGGTGGATCATGTGGTGTCCCAGCCAGCTGCTGAGATGCCGGAACAATCACAAGCACAGTGGAACAAGTTCAGCAACAGGACAGCTTGAGAACTGCCAAAATGCTGAGCAGGTGTCAGGACCTGAGTACTTTAATAAAATTTGTGTGTTTTCTGGTGGGGTTTGGTTGGGCATTTGACCCGATGTTCTGTGACTCTCTGGTGGTTTTCTTACCACTAGGCTACTGATTTGGGTGTTGAGTATCTGCCTTCAGTGTACACTTGAGGTTTGCTTGATTTGAGCCTCAGGTGTTTGTCATACTCATCATCCTATCAGATTGTTCCGGGGCCTGTATAAGGCACATTTGGGATCAAGGGCTTCTCTACAAGCCGGCCACATCTGACATACTATCACATTAAAAACTTATTCAGCACAACAGAGCAAAAATGTCTTCATTTTTTTTAAAATTAGAATTTTTATTTGGAAATGATAAAACATAAAAAACTTTCCTTATTATAGCACCAGAAAAGCAGGTAAGTGAAAAACAAAATTCATCTGACATACTACCCGTGACATCAGTCCTGGCCCTCCTGAGTGTTACATAGATACCAGCCACCTCAGCGGAAGGTACCTGCCATCTACCACTTTTCCATCTGCCTGTCTACAAAATTTTTTTATATATATATATATATATATATATATATATATATATATATATATATGCAAAATAGAAAAAATAAGGATGGCACTGCTGAGCTTCTGTGTGATATGGACTGTAGGTAGGCTGGAGGTAAATTGGAAGGAATACAACCTCTTATAGATAGAGCCGTGGGGGTGCTCGACAACCGATAAGCAGCATTAGTGAACAATAGCAAAAAAGAGGAAAATATACACACACATGCACACACATATAGTTGTATGCCTGTTTCTCCAGAATGCTAGCATGGCTATCCTCATAGTGACATATACATCTAGTTTTAGCATGCTCAACAACCAATATGTAGGAACCTGTCATAAATACCTAGAGTATGAATCATCTCTACATAGAAACTAAAGACAATAGAACAATATGGTGACAGTATTACTGTATCACCCATGGCCCATTGTATGTTAATATATGATGTGACTTACCCCTGCTAAGGCTCATCTCACCTGACATGTCTGTTTTAGTAAATACTTATATTCCCTATGAAATAGCAATTGGAGAACCTTCTTAGATATCTGCATTGCACCTGTTGTGCACCTGCTTTTTATACTACAACGAGCCTCTACCCGTGACTTCAACCGGATACTGAATTTCCTCTAAGGGAAAGGAGTAGGAAACTTTCCCTGGCACTACAACAGCTGACTAGGCCCAGCCTGAGGGTGATGGTCGGCTGTTTCCAAGCTAAGCTTGGCCCTGACAACTTCTGGCTCTCTAAACACGAAGACCTAACGGATAGGTAGGGAGAGAGCTGAAAGAGGCTAGGGACTGGGATACTAGAGGTGGTCACCTCTAGCGAAGAACAGGTGCAGCTGCAAACAAAAACAACTAGGACAGAATGTGCCGGAAAACAAACATGCAGCACAACATAAACATACAACAGGAGTATGAGGAGAGGAACAGTGAGGAAAGGGTTACACAGGACAGGGGCAAAATAAACCTGAAACCCTAAACAAGGCCCCCTGTGTGGGTGTCTGAACTCCTCAAAGATCAACTGCCTTCGGGTGCCAAAAGCTGCTAGTGGACCGGAAACGTGTGTAGCAGCGCTCCCATACAAGTAATAGGAGCCCCGCGGATGCCCTGTCCACTGCATAGTGGTACTTCCAGGTAATCTCTAAAACTTAACTTTTAATAAAAATACTGTAAGAACCAATTAGCAGAGTCCTCAAATTGCCACACAAAAAATAGATATGTTTTACCACTTGTTTGATCAATATGTATTTAAGTAAGGGAAAAATGAGTCGCACCAAGGATTCTCGGGGTCTAACATTAGGGTAGAGAATATAATAGTGATAATTATATCCTTTACTCCAGATCTAAGAAACCGTCCTTACAAGGACAGTACCAATCTGTAAATAAATTAACCCTATTATAGACTCTAACGCAGGGGTCCTCAAACTTTTTAAACAGTGGGCCGGAGGCAGAGCAGGTCGCACAGACATCGGGAGCGGTGCCCTCCAATAGGTAAAGTGAAGTGCGCTCCATGGCCTGGCCCGAGCTCCCCAGGAGCTTCATTATAAATGCACACCTGCCGGCGTTGTCGGCGGGTCCAGACAGAAGTGCTTGGCGGGCCGCAGTTTGAGAACCCCTACACGCATTTCTTCCCTATATGAGGGTACTCATCAGGGGATCTACAATAAATCAATAATAGGGAAGAGCTTAATAATATATTTAACACACAATGGCCTATAGACCAAAAGTACAGGAAGTGCAAGAAGAATTTTTATCTCGCTTTAAAGTAACCAAATCAAGAAACTCACACGATCAAATGTCAATATAAAACACATATTTAGTAAGTTAAAAATAAAATGAGTAAAAGATAGAAGATAACCACACAGGAACAACATCATGGATGGAAGGTAAATGAAAATAGAATCAATACTTCATAGTGTATGGAAAGTGGAATACACCAATATATATCAACGGTATGTCAACAGTATCAAACTGCCCAACAAGGCCTGCAATGTTTAGACAAGTAATTGATACATTGGCACACTACATCAGAGTAATTTAGTCTTACCAAATATGTAACATACTACCAACCATGCACGATGCGTGTTCCCCAATGCTCCATTTCACCACCAAATCTTCATCAGGGGGAATGCTGAGAATATGTCTATACTAGAGATGAGCGAACACTAAAATGTTCGAGGTTCGAAATTCGATTCGAACAGCCGCTCAATGTTCGTGTGTTCGAACGGGTTTCGAACCCCATTATAGTCTATGGGGAACAGATACTCGTTAAGGGGGAAACCCAAATCCGTGTCTGGAGGGTCACCAAGTCCACTATGACACCCCAGGAAATGATGCCAACACCTCTGGAATGACACTGGGACAGCAGGGGAAGCATGTCTGGGGGCATCTAACACACCAAAGACCCTCTATTACCCCAACATCACAGCCTAACAACTACACACTTTACACACTCAATACCACCTCTCTGACAGTAGGAAAACACCTTGAAACATGTGTATTTGGCACTTGCAGTGAGGAGAGCTTGTCACCAGCAGTGAATTTGGCCCTTGTAGTAAGTTGAGGTTGGCACCAACATTTGTTTTGAAAATCAGGGTGGATTGAGCCTCTAACCAGCAGAGTTTGGGCAAATTCATGGTGGAGGGAGCCTCTAAAAACCCCAGTTTGGACCAATTCATGGTGGAGGGAGACTCTAAAAACCCCAGTTTGGACCAATTCATGGTGGAGGGAGCCTCTAAAAACCCCAGTTTGGACCAATTCATGGTGGAGGGAGCCTCTAACCAGCCCAGTTTGGGCAAATTCATGGTGGAGGGAGCCTCTAACCAGCCCAGTTTGGACCAATTAATGGTGGAGGGAGCCTCTAACCAGCCCAGTTTGGACCAATTAATGGTGGAGGGAGCCTCTAACCACCCCAGTTTGGACCAATTCATGGTGGAGGGAGCCTCTAACCAGCCCAGTTTGGACCAATTCATGGTGGAGGGAGCCTCTAAAAAACCCAGTTTGGACCAATTCATGGTGGAGGGAGCCTCTAAACAGCCCAGTTTGGGCAAATTCATGGTGGAGGGAGCCTCTAACCACCCCAGTTTGGACCAATTCATGGTGGAGGGAGCCTCTAAACAGCCAAGTTTGGACCAATTCATGGTGAAGGGAGCCTCTAAAAACCCGTTTGGACCAATTCATGGTGGAGGGAGCCTCTAACCAGCCCAGTTTGGGCAAATTCATGGTGGAGGGAGCCTCTAAACAGCCCAGTTTGGGCAAATTCATGGTGGAGGGAGCCTCTAACCAGCCCAGTTTGGACCAATTCATGGTGGAGGGAGCCTCTAACCAGCCCAGTTTGGGCAAATTCATGGTGGAGGGAGCCTCTAAACAGCCCAGTTTGGGCAAATTCATGGTGGAGGGAGCCTCTAACCAGCCCAGTTTGGACCAATTAATGGTGGAGGGAGCCTCTAAACAGCCAAGTTTTGGGAAATTCATGGTGGAGGGAGCCTCTAACCAGCCCAGTTTGGACCAATTAATGGTGGAGGGAGCCTCTAACCACCCCAGTTTGGACCAATTCATGGTGGAGGGAGCCTCTAAACAGCCAAGTTTGGACCAATTCATGGTGGAGGGAGCCTCTAAAAACCCCAGTTTGGACCAATTCATGGTGGAGGGAGCCTCTAACCAGCCCAGTTTGGGCAAATTCATGGTGGAGGGAGCCTCTAAACAGCCCAGTTTGGGCAAATTCATGGTGGAGGGAGCCTCTAACCAGCCCAGTTTGGACCAATTAATGGTGGAGGGAGCCTCTAAACAGCCAAGTTTTGGGAAATTCATGGTGGAGGGAGCCTCTAACCAGCCCAGTTTGGACCAATTCATGGTGGAGGGAGCCTCTAACCAGCCCAGTTTGGACCAATTCATGGTGGAGGGAGCCTCTAAACAGCCCAGTTTGGGCAAATTCATGGTGGAGGGAGCCTCTAACCAGCCCAGTTTGGACCAATTAATGGTGGAGGGAGCCTCTAAACAGCCAAGTTTTGGGAAATTCATGGTGGAGGGAGCCTCTAACCAGCCCAGTTTGGACCAATTCATGGTGGAGGGAGCCTCTAACCAGCCCAGTTTGGACCAATTCATGGTGGAGGGAGCCTCTAAACAGCCCAGTTTGGGCAAATTCATGGTGGAGGGAGCCTCTAAAAAACCCAGTTTGGACCAATTCATGGTGGAGGGAGCCTCTAATTAGCCCAGTTTGGACCAATTAATTGTGGAGGGAGCCTCTAACCAGCCCAGTTTGGACCAATTAATGGTGGAGGGAGCCTCTAACCACCCCAGTTTGGGCAAATTCATGGTGGAGGGAGCCTCTAACCAGCCCAGTTTGGACCAATTAATGGTGGAGGGAGCCTCTAAACAGCCAAGTTTTGGGAAATTCATGGTGGAGGGAGCCTCTAACCAGCCCAGTTTGGACCAATTCATGGTGGAGGGAGCCTCTAAACAGCCCAGTTTGGGCAAATTCATGGTGGAGGGAGCCTCTAAAAAACCCAGTTTGGACCAATTCATGGTGGAGGGAGCCTCTAATTAGCCCAGTTTGGACCAATTAATTGTGGAGGGAGCCTCTAACCAGCCCAGTTTGGACCAATTAATGGTGGAGGGAGCCTCTAACCACCCCAGTTTGGACCAATTCATGGTGGAGGGAGCCTCTAAACAGCCAAGTTTGGACCAATTCATGGTGGAGGGAGCCTCTAAAAACCCCAGTTTGGACCAATTCATGGTGGAGGGAGCCTCTAACCAGCCCAGTTTGGGCAAATTCATGGTGGAGGGAGCCTCTAAACAGCCCAGTTTGGGCAAATTCATGGTGGAGGGAGCCTCTAACCAGCCCAGTTTGGACCAATTAATGGTGGAGGGAGCCTCTAAACAGCCAAGTTTTGGGAAATTCATGGTGGAGGGAGCCTCTAACCAGCCCAGTTTGGACCAATTCATGGTGGAGGGAGCCTCTAACCAGCCCAGTTTGGACCAATTCATGGTGGAGGGAGCCTCTAACCAGCCCAGTTTGGACCAATTCATGGTGGAGGGAGCCTCTAACCAGCCCAGTTTGGACCAATTCATGGTGGAGGGAGCCTCTAAAAAACCCAGTTTGGACCAATTCATGGTGGAGGGAGCCTCTAAACAGCCCAGTTTGGGCAAATTCATGGTGGAGGGAGCCTCTAACCACCCCAGTTTGGACCAATTCATGGTGGAGGGAGCCTCTAAACAGCCAAGTTTGGACCAATTCATGGTGAAGGGAGCCTCTAAAAACCCGTTTGGACCAATTCATGGTGGAGGGAGCCTCTAACCAGCCCAGTTTGGGCAAATTCATGGTGGAGGGAGCCTCTAAACAGCCCAGTTTGGGCAAATTCATGGTGGAGGGAGCCTCTAACCAGCCCAGTTTGGACCAATTCATGGTGGAGGGAGCCTCTAACCAGCCCAGTTTGGACCAATTAATGGTGGAGGGAGCCTCTAACCACCCCAGTTTGGACCAATTCATGGTGGAGGGAGCCTCTAAACAGCCAAGTTTGGACCAATTCATGGTGGAGGGAGCCTCTAAAAACCCCAGTTTGGACCAATTCATGGTGGAGGGAGCCTCTAACCAGCCCAGTTTGGGCAAATTCATGGTGGAGGGAGCCTCTAAACAGCCCAGTTTGGGCAAATTCATGGTGGAGGGAGCCTCTAACCAGCCCAGTTTGGACCAATTAATGGTGGAGGGAGCCTCTAAACAGCCAAGTTTTGGGAAATTCATGGTGGAGGGAGCCTCTAACCAGCCCAGTTTGGACCAATTCATGGTGGAGGGAGCCTCTAACCAGCCCAGTTTGGACCAATTCATGGTGGAGGGAGCCTCTAAACAGCCCAGTTTGGGCAAATTCATGGTGGAGGGAGCCTCTAACCAGCCCAGTTTGGACCAATTAATGGTGGAGGGAGCCTCTAAACAGCCAAGTTTTGGGAAATTCATGGTGGAGGGAGCCTCTAACCAGCCCAGTTTGGACCAATTCATGGTGGAGGGAGCCTCTAACCAGCCCAGTTTGGACCAATTAATGGTGGAGGGAGCCTCTAACCTGCCCAGTTTGGACCAATTAATGGTGGAGGGAGCCTCTAACCACCCCAGTTTGGACCAATTCATGGTGGAGGGAGCCTCTAACCAGCCCAGTTTGGACCAATTCATGGTGGAGGGAGCCTCTAAACAGCCCAGTTTGGGCAAATTCATGGTGGAGGGAGCCTCTAAAAAACCCAGTTTGGACCAATTCATGGTGGAGGGAGCCTCTAATTAGCCCAGTTTGGACCAATTAATTGTGGAGGGAGCCTCTAACCAGCCCAGTTTGGACCAATTAATGGTGGAGGGAGCCTCTAACCACCCCAGTTTGGACCAATTCATGGTGGAGGGAGCCTCTAAACAGCCAAGTTTGGACCAATTCATGGTGGAGGGAGCCTCTAAAAACCCCAGTTTGGACCAATTCATGGTGGAGGGAGCCTCTAACCAGCCCAGTTTGGGCAAATTCATGGTGGAGGGAGCCTCTAAACAGCCCAGTTTGGGCAAATTCATGGTGGAGGGAGCCTCTAACCAGCCCAGTTTGGACCAATTAATGGTGGAGGGAGCCTCTAACCAGCCCAGTTTGGACCAATTAATGGTGGAGGGAGCCTCTAACCTGCCCAGTTTGGACCAATTAATGGTGGAGGGAGCCTCTAACCACCCCAGTTTGGACCAATTCATGGTGGAGGGAGCCTCTAACCAGCCCAGTTTGGACCAATTCATGGTGGAGGGAGCCTCTAACCAGCCCAGTTTGGACCAATTCATGGTGGAGGGAGCCTCTAAAAAACCCAGTTTGGACCAATTCATGGTGGAGGGAGCCTCTAAACAGCCCAGTTTGGGCAAATTCATGGTGGAAGGAGCCTCTAACCAGCAGAGTTGTGGGAAAGCAGGGTGGAGGGAGCCTCTAACCAGCAGAGTTGGTGGAAATCAGGGTGGAGGGAGCCTCTAACCAGCAGAGTTGGGGGAAATCATGTTGGAGGGAGCCTAGTATTAGCAGAATTGTGCAACGCTTATGGTGGATGAGTATGAGGATGCGGAGGAATTGGAGAGGTTGAGTACAGACATGGAGTTTCATGTTGGGGTGCTTTACACAGGTGGGCACAAAAATGAAGGCTCTATCCAGTGGTGGTTCATTTTTATCAAAGTGAGCCGGTCGGCACTCTCAGCTGACAGACGGGTGCGCTTGTCAGTGATGATGCCACCGGCTGCACTGAACACCCTCTCAGATAGGACGCTGGCGGCAGGACAGGACAGCACCTCCAAGGCATATAGGGCAAGTTCAAGCCACAGGTCCAACTTCGACACCCAATACGTGTAGGGCGCAGAGGGGTCGGAGAGGACAGGGCTGTGGTCGGAAAGGTATTCCCGCAACATGCGCCTATACTTCTCACGCCTGGTGACACTAGGACCCTCCGTGGCGGCACTTTGGCGAGGGGGTGCCATCAAGGTGTCCCAGACCTTAGACAGTGTGCCCCTCGTTTGTGTGGACCGGTGAGAACTTGGTTGCCTACTGGAGGAACTGCCCTCCCTGCCGCCAACGTCACATGCTGGAAACATCTCCATCATATTCTGCACCAATTGCCTGTGGCAAGCATTGATGCGATTGGCCCTCCCCTCTACCGGAATAAAAGACGAGATGTTGTTTTTATACCGGGGGTCAAGGATAGCAAAGATCCAGTACTGGTTGTCCTCCATGATTTTGACAATACGCTTGTCGGTTGTAAAGCACCCCAACATGAACTCAGCCATGTCTGCCACAGTGTTAGTTGGCATGACTCCTCTGGCCCCACCGGAAAGTTCAATCTCCATTTCCTCCTCATCCTCCATGTCTACCCATCCGCGCTGCAACAATGGGACGATTCGAAGTTGCCCGGAAGCCTCCTGTATCACCATCACATCATCGGACAACTCTTCTTCCTCCTCCTCCTCCTCCTCCTCCTCCATTAAACGCAGTGAAGCGGACAGATGTGTGGACCTACTCTCCAGCTGTGACGGATCGGATGCTATCCCTAACTCCTCTGTGTGATCTGAGTTATCCCTGATGTCAATCAGGGATTCTCTCAGAACACACAAGAGCGGGATTGTAAGGCTCACCATCGCATCCTCAGAGCTCACCCTCCTTGTGGACTCCTCAAAGACCCGTAGGATGTCACAAAGGTCTCTCATCCATGGCCACTCATGGATGTGAAACTGAGGCAGCTGACTTTGTGGCACCCTAGGGTTTTGTAGCTGGTATTCCATCAAAGGTCTCTGCTGCTCAACCACTCTATTCAACATCTGAAACGTTGAGTTCCAGCGTGTGGGGACGTCGCACAAAAGCCGGTGTTGTGGCACATGCAGGCGTTGCTGGAGAGATTTTAAGCTAGCAGCGGCTACTGTCGACTTGCGAAAGTGGGCGCACATGCGCCGCACTTTCACCAGTAGCTCTGGAACATTGGGGTAGCTCTTTAGGAAACGTTGCACCACTAGGTTGAAGACGTGGGCCAGGCATGGAACATGTTGGAGTCCGGCAAGCTCCAGAGCTGCTACCAGGTTCCGGCCGTTATCACAAACGACCATGCCTGGGCCCAGGTGCAGCGGCTCAAACCATATTGCCGTCTCATCGAGGAGGGCATCCCTCACCTCGGAGGCAGTGTGCTGTCTGTCCCCCAAGCTGATCAGCTTCAGCACAGCCTGCTGACGTCTACCAACGCCAGTGCTGCAACGTTTCCAACTCGTAGCTGGGGTCAATCTAACAGCGGAGGAGGAGGCGGTGGCGGAGGAGGAGGCGGTGGCGGAGGAGGAGGCGGTAGAGGAGGAGGAGGAGGGGGGTGTTCTTCTCGTGTCCCTGCCAGGAATGTTAGGCGGGGAGACGAGGTACACCGGGCCAGTTTGGGAAGCAGTCCCAGCCTCAACTACATTCACCCAGTGTGCCGTCAGTGAAATGTAGCGTCCCTGTCCGCATGCACTTGTCCACGCGTCGGTGGTCAAGTGGACCTTTGTGCAAAGCGCGGAACTAAGGGCCCGCCTGATGTTGAGTGACACGTGCTGGTGCAAGGCGGGGACGGCACACCGAGAGAAGTAGTGACGGCTAGGGACGGCATAGCGAGGTGCCGCAGTTGCCATCAGGTCCAGGAAGGCGGGAGTTTCAACAAGCCGGAACGCCAACATCTCCTGGGCCAGCAGTTTAGCGATGTTGGCGTTCAAGGCTTGCGCGTGTGGGTGGTTAGCAGTGTATTTCTGCCGCCGCTCCAATGTCTGAGAGATGGTGGGTTGTTGTAAAGAAACGCCTGATGGTGCCTTTGATGGTGCAGGAGAAGGAGATAAGACAGGACCAGGGGAGGATGAGGTAGAAGTCAACAAAGTGGCGGAGGCAGATGAAGTGGTGTCCTGGCTCGTCCTCTGGAGTGCATCGCCAGCACAGTCAGCAGTGGCAGTGGCAGAGGCAGAGGCAGAGGCAGTGGCAGTGGCGTGAACGGCAGGCGGCCTTTGTCCTGCCGTTGCTGCCTGCCACTGATTCCAGTGCTTGGATTCCAAATGACGGCGCATTGAAGTGGTGGACAGGTTGCTCTTCTCAGAGCCCCTAATCAATTTCGAGAGGCAAATTGTGCAGACAACACTATATCTGTCCTCGGCGCATTCCTTGAAAAAACTCCACACCTTCGAGAAACGTGCCCTCGAGGTGGGAGTTTTTCGGGGCTGGGTACGAACTGGAACATCTTGGGAGATTCCGGGTGTGGCCTGGCTTCGCCTAAGCTGCTGACCTCTGCCTCTGCCTCTAGCTACCCTTTTTGGTGCTGCACCTGCCTCAACATCCACACTACTTTCCCCGCTTGACATCCCCCCTGTCCAGGTCGGGTCAGTGTCCTCATCATCCACCACTTCCTCTTCCAACTCCTGTCTCATCTCCTCCTCCCGCACAATGCGCCGGTCAACTGGATGCCCTGACGGCAACTGCGTCACATCATCGTCGATGAGGGTGGGTTGCTGGTCATCCACCACCAAATCGAACGGAGATGGAGGAGACTCTAGTGTTTGAGCATCTGGACACAGATGCTCCTCTGTTAGGTTCGTGGAATCGTGACGTGGAGAGGCAGGTTGAGGGACAATGAAAGGAGCGGAGAACAGCTCTGGGGAGCAGGGACAGTTTGGGTTATTGTTCTGTAAAGCTTCGGAATTTTGGGAGGAAGGAAGACAAGACTGTTGGGTAATAGGAGGAGAGGAGGCAGAGTCTGACTGGCTGCTGGACAATGTGCTGTAAGCGTTCTCTGACAGCCATTGCAAGACCTGTTCCTGGTTCTCGGGCCTACTAAGGTTTGTACCCTGCAGTTTAGTTAATGTGGCAAGCAACCCTGGCACTGTGGAGTGGCGCAATGCTTGCTGCCCCACAGGAGTAGGCACGGGACGCCCTGTGGCTTCACTGCTACCTTGCTCCCCAGAACCATTCCCCCGACCTCGCCCACGGCCTCGTCCACGTCCCTTTCCGGGAGCCTTGCGCATTTTGAATTCCTAGTTAGAAATTGGCACTGTATACCAGTAGTAAAAATTGTGGGTGCACGTAACCCCAATATATTCTTTGAATTCCCAGTCAGACAATGGCACTGTATACCAGTAGTAAAAATTGTGGGTGCACGTAACCCCAATATATTCTTTGAATTCCCAGTCAGAAACTGGCACTATATGGCAGTAGCAAGAAATGAGGGTATTTGTATTCCCAATATACTCTTTGAATTCCCAGTCAGACAATGGCACTGTATACCAGTAGTAAAAATTGTGGGTGCACGTAACCCCAATATATTCTTTGAATTACCAGTCAGAAACTGGCACTATATGGCAGTAGCAAGAAATGAGGGTATTTATAACCCCAATATATTCTTTGAATTCCCAGTCAGACAATGGCACTGTATACCAGTAGTAAAAATTGTGGGTGCACGTAACCCCAATATATTCTTTGAATTCCCAGTCAGAAACTGGCACTATATGGCAGTAGCAAGAAATGAGGGTATTTGTATTCCCAATATACTCTTTGAATTCCCAGTCAGACAATGGCACTGTATACCAGTAGTAAAAATTGTGGGTGCACGTAACCCCAATATATTCTTTGAATTACCAGTCAGAAACTGGCACTATATGGCAGTAGCAAGAAATGAGGGTATTTATAACCCCAATATATTCTTTGAATTCCCAGTCAGACAATGGCACTGTATACCAGTAGTAAAAATTGTGGGTGCACGTAACCCCAATATATTCTTTGAATTCCCAGTCAGAAACTGGCACTATATGGCAGTAGCAAGAAATGAGGGTATTTGTATTCCCAATATACTCTTTGAATTCCCAGTCAGACAATGGCACTGTATACCAGTAGTAAAAATTGTGGGTGCACGTAACCCCAATATATTCTTTGAATTACCAGTCAGAAACTGGCACTATATGGCAGTAGCAAGAAATGAGGGTATTTATAACCCCAATATATTCTTTGAATTCCCAGTCAGACAATGGCACTGTATACCAGTAGTAAAAATTGTGGGTGCACGTAACCCCAATATATTCTTTGAATTCCCAGTCAGAAACTGGCACTATATGGCAGTAGCAAGAAATGAGGGTATTTGTATTCCCAATATACTCTTTGAATTCCCAGTCAGACAATGGCACTGTATACCAGTAGTAAAAATTGTGGGTGCACGTAACCCCAATATATTCTTTGAATTACCAGTCAGAAACTGGCACTATATGGCAGTAGCAAGAAATGAGGGTATTTGTATTCCCAATATACTCTTTGAATTCCCAGTCAGACAATGGCACTGTATACCAGTAGTAAAAATTGTGGGTGCACGTAACCCCAATATATTCTTTGAATTCCCAGTCAGAAACTGGCACTATATGGCAGTAGCAAGAAATGAGGGTATTTGTATTCCCAATATACTCTTTGAATTCCCAGTCAGACAATGGCACTGTATACCAGTAGTAAAAATTGTGGGTGCACGTAACCCCAATATATTCTTTGAATTACCAGTCAGAAACTGGCACTATATGGCAGTAGCAAGAAATGAGGGTATTTGTATTCCCAATATACTCTTTGAATTCCCAGTCAGACAATGGCACTGTATACCAGTAGTAAAAATTGTGGGTGCACGTAACCCCAATATATTCTTTGAATTACCAGTCAGAAACTGGCACTATATGGCAGTAGCAAGAAATGAGGGTATTTGTATTCCCAATATACTCTTTGAATTCCCAGTCAGACAATGGCACTGTATACCAGTAGTAAAAATTGTGGGTGCACGTAACCCCAATATATTCTTTGAATTCCCAGTCAGAAACTGGCACTATATGGCAGTAGCAAGAAATGAGGGTATTTGTATTCCCAATATACTCTTTGAATTCCCAGTCAGACAATGGCACTGTATACCAGTAGTAAAAATTGTGGGTGCACGTAACCCCAATATATTCTTTGAATTACCAGTCAGAAACTGGCACTATATGGCAGTAGCAAGAAATGAGGGTATTTGTATTCCCAATATACTCTTTGAATTCCCAGTCAGACAATGGCACTGTATACCAGTAGTAAAAATTGTGGGTGCACGTAACCCCAATATATTCTTTGAATTCCCAGTCAGAAACTGGCACTATATGGCAGTAGCAAGAAATGAGGGTATTTGTATTCCCAATATACTCTTTGAATTCCCAGTCAGACAATGGCACTGTATACCAGTAGTAAAAATTGTGGGTGCACGTAACCCCAATATATTCTTTGAATTACCAGTCAGAAACTGGCACTATATGGCAGTAGCAAGAAATGAGGGTATTTGTATTCCCAATATACTCTTTGAATTCCCAGTCAGACAATGGCACTGTATACCAGTAGTAAAAATTGTGGGTGCACGTAACCCCAATATATTCTTTGAATTCCCAGTCAGAAACTGGCACTATATGGCAGTAGCAAGAAATGAGGGTATTTGTATTCCCAATATACTCTTTGAATTCCCAGTCAGACAATGGCACTGTATACCAGTAGTAAAAATTGTGGGTGCACGTAACCCCAATATATTCTTTGAATTACCAGTCAGAAACTGGCACTATATGGCAGTAGCAAGAAATGAGGGTATTTGTATTCCCAATATACTCTTTGAATTCCCAGTCAGACAATGGCACTGTATACCAGTAGTAAAAATTGTGGGTGCACGTAACCCCAATATATTCTTTGAATTCCCAGTCAGAAACTGGCACTATATGGCAGTAGCAAGAAATGAGGGTATTTGTATTCCCAATATACTCTTTGAATTCCCAGTCAGACAATGGCACTGTATACCAGTAGTAAAAATTGTGGGTGCACGTAACCCCAATATATTCTTTGAATTACCAGTCAGAAACTGGCACTATATGGCAGTAGCAAGAAATGAGGGTATTTGTATTCCCAATATACTCTTTGAATTCCCAGTCAGACAATGGCACTGTATACCAGTAGTAAAAATTGTGGGTGCACGTAACCCCAATATATTCTTTGAATTCCCAGTCAGAAACTGGCACTATATGGCAGTAGCAAGAAATGAGGGTATTTGTATTCCCAATATACTCTTTGAATTCCCAGTCAGACAATGGCACTGTATACCAGTAGTAAAAATTGTGGGTGCACGTAACCCCAATATATTCTTTGAATTACCAGTCAGAAACTGGCACTATATGGCAGTAGCAAGAAATGAGGGTATTTGTATTCCCAATATACTCTTTGAATTCCCAGTCAGACAATGGCACTGTATACCAGTAGTAAAAATTGTGGGTGCACGTAACCCCAATATATTCTTTGAATTCCCAGTCAGAAACTGGCACTATATGGCAGTAGCAAGAAATGAGGGTATTTGTATTCCCAATATACTCTTTGAATTCCCAGTCAGACAATGGCACTGTATACCAGTAGTAAAAATTGTGGGTGCACGTAACCCCAATATATTCTTTGAATTACCAGTCAGAAACTGGCACTATATGGCAGTAGCAAGAAATGAGGGTATTTGTATTCCCAATATACTCTTTGAATTCCCAGTCAGACAATGGCACTGTATACCAGTAGTAAAAATTGTGGGTGCACGTAACCCCAATATATTCTTTGAATTACCAGTCAGAAACTGGCACTATATGGCAGTAGCAAGAAATGAGGGTATTTGTATTCCCAATATACTCTTTGAATTCCCAGTCAGACAATGGCACTGTATACCAGTAGTAAAAATTGTGGGTGCACGTAACCCCAATATATTCTTTGAATTACCAGTCAGAAACTGGCACTATATGGCAGTAGCAAGAAATGAGGGTATTTGTATTCCCAATATACTCTTTGAATTCCCAGTCAGACAATGGCACTGTATACCAGTAGTAAAAATTGTGGGTGCACGTAACCCCAATATATTCTTTGAATTCCCAGTCAGACACTGGCACTATATGGCAGTAGCAAGAAATGAGGGTATTTGTATTCCCAATATATTCTTTGAATTCCCAGTCAGACAATGGCACTGTATACCAGTAGTAAAAATTGTGGGTGCACGTAACCCCAATATATTCTTTGAATTCCCAGTCAGAAACTGGCACTATATGGCAGTAGCAAGAAATGAGGGTATTTGTATTCCCAATATACTCTTTGAATTCCCAGTCAGACAATGGCACTGTATACCAGTAGTAAAAATTGTGGGTGCACGTAACCCCAATATATTCTTTGAATTACCAGTCAGAAACTGGCACTATATGGCAGTAGCAAGAAATGAGGGTATTTGTATTCCCAATATACTCTTTGAATTCCCAGTCAGACAATGGCACTGTATACCAGTAGTAAAAATTGTGGGTGCACGTAACCCCAATATATTCTTTGAATTACCAGTCAGAAACTGGCACTATATGGCAGTAGCAAGAAATGAGGGTATTTGTATTCCTAATATACTCTTTGAATTCCCAGTCAGACAATGGCACTGTATACCAGTAGTAAAAATTGTGGGTGCACGTAACCCCAATATATTCTTTGTATTCCCAGTCAGACACTGGCACTATATGGCAGTAGCAAGAAATGAGGGTATTTGTATTCCCAATATATTCTTTGAATTCCCAGTCAGACAATGGCACTGTATACCAGTAGTAAAAATTGTGGGTGCACGTAACCCCAATATATTCTTTGAATTCCCAGTCAGAAACTGGCACTATATGGCAGTAGCAAGAAATGAGGGTATTTGTATTCCCAATATACTCTTTGAATTCCCAGTCAGACAATGGCACTGTATACCAGTAGTAAAAATTGTGGGTGCACGTAACCCCAATATATTCTTTGAATTACCAGTCAGAAACTGGCACTATATGGCAGTAGCAAGAAATGAGGGTATTTGTATTCCCAATATACTCTTTGAATTCCCAGTCAGACAATGGCACTGTATACCAGTAGTAAAAATTGTGGGTGCACGTAACCCCAATATATTATTTGAATTACCAGTCAGAAACTGGCACTATATGGCAGTAGCAAGAAATGAGGGTATTTGTATTCCCAATATACTCTTTGAATTCCCAGTCAGACAATGGCACTGTATACCAGTAGTAAAAATTGTGGGTGCACGTAACCCCAATATATTCTTTGAATTACCAGTCAGAAACTGGCACTATATGGCAGTAGCAAGAAATGAGGGTATTTATAACCCCAATATATTCTTTGAATTCCCAGTCAGACAATGGCACTGTATACCAGTAGTAAAAATTGTGGGTGCACGTAACCCCAATATATTCTTTGAATTCCCAGTCAGAAACTGGCACTATATGGCAGTAGCAAGAAATGAGGGTATTTGTATTCCCAATATACTCTTTGAATTCCCAGTCAGACAATGGCACTGTATACCAGTAGTAAAAATTGTGGGTGCACGTAACCCCAATATATTCTTTGAATTACCAGTCAGAAACTGGCACTATATGGCAGTAGCAAGAAATGAGGGTATTTATAACCCCAATATATTCTTTGAATTCCCAGTCAGACAATGGCACTGTATACCAGTAGTAAAAATTGTGGGTGCACGTAACCCCAATATATTCTTTGAATTCCCAGTCAGAAACTGGCACTATATGGCAGTAGCAAGAAATGAGGGTATTTGTATTCCCAATATACTCTTTGAATTCCCAGTCAGACAATGGCACTGTATACCAGTAGTAAAAATTGTGGGTGCACGTAACCCCAATATATTCTTTGAATTACCAGTCAGAAACTGGCACTATATGGCAGTAGCAAGAAATGAGGGTATTTATAACCCCAATATATTCTTTGAATTCCCAGTCAGACAATGGCACTGTATACCAGTAGTAAAAATTGTGGGTGCACGTAACCCCAATATATTCTTTGTATTCCCAGTCAGACACTGGCACTATATGGCAGTAGCAAGAAATGAGGGTATTTGTATTCCCAATATATTCTTTGAATTCCCAGTCAGACAATGGCACTGTATACCAGTAGTAAAAATTGTGGGTGCACGTAACCCCAATATATTCTTTGAATTCCCAGTCAGAAACTGGCACTATATGGCAGTAGCAAGAAATGAGGGTATTTGTATTCCCAATATACTCTTTGAATTCCCAGTCAGACAATGGCACTGTATACCAGTAGTAAAAATTGTGGGTGCACGTAACCCCAATATATTCTTTGAATTACCAGTCAGAAACTGGCACTATATGGCAGTAGCAAGAAATGAGGGTATTTGTATTCCCAATATACTCTTTGAATTCCCAGTCAGACAATGGCACTGTATACCAGTAGTAAAAATTGTGGGTGCACGTAACCCCAATATATTATTTGAATTACCAGTCAGAAACTGGCACTATATGGCAGTAGCAAGAAATGAGGGTATTTGTATTCCCAATATACTCTTTGAATTCCCAGTCAGACAATGGCACTGTATACCAGTAGTAAAAATTGTGGGTGCACGTAACCCCAATATATTCTTTGAATTACCAGTCAGAAACTGGCACTATATGGCAGTAGCAAGAAATGAGGGTATTTATAACCCCAATATATTCTTTGAATTCCCAGTCAGACAATGGCACTGTATACCAGTAGTAAAAATTGTGGGTGCACGTAACCCCAATATATTCTTTGAATTCCCAGTCAGAAACTGGCACTATATGGCAGTAGCAAGAAATGAGGGTATTTGTATTCCCAATATACTCTTTGAATTCCCAGTCAGACAATGGCACTGTATACCAGTAGTAAAAATTGTGGGTGCACGTAACCCCAATATATTCTTTGAATTACCAGTCAGAAACTGGCACTATATGGCAGTAGCAAGAAATGAGGGTATTTATAACCCCAATATATTCTTTGAATTCCCAGTCAGACAATGGCACTGTATACCAGTAGTAAAAATTGTGGGTGCACGTAACCCCAATATATTCTTTGAATTCCCAGTCAGAAACTGGCACTATATGGCAGTAGCAAGAAATGAGGGTATTTGTATTCCCAATATACTCTTTGAATTCCCAGTCAGACAATGGCACTGTATACCAGTAGTAAAAATTGTGGGTGCACGTAACCCCAATATATTCTTTGAATTACCAGTCAGAAACTGGCACTATATGGCAGTAGCAAGAAATGAGGGTATTTATAACCCCAATATATTCTTTGAATTCCCAGTCAGACAATGGCACTGTATACCAGTAGTAAAAATTGTGGGTGCACGTAACCCCAATATATTCTTTGAATTCCCAGTCAGAAACTGGCACTATATGGCAGTAGCAAGAAATGAGGGTATTTGTATTCCCAATATACTCTTTGAATTCCCAGTCAGACAATGGCACTGTATACCAGTAGTAAAAATTGTGGGTGCACGTAACCCCAATATATTCTTTGAATTCCCAGTCAGACACTGGCACTATATGGCAGTAGCAAGAAATGAGGGTATTTGTATTCCCAATATATTCTTTGAATTCCCAGTCAGACAATGGCACTGTATACCAGTAGTAAAAATTGTGGGTGCACGTAACCCCAATATATTCTTTGAATTACCAGTCAGAAACTGGCACTATATGGCAGTAGCAAGAAATGAGGGTATTTGTATTCCCAATATATTCTTTGAATTCCCAGTCAGACAATGGCACTGTATACCAGTAGTAAAAATTGTGGGTGTATATAGCCCCAATTCTATTGCTAGGGGACTTGCAGGGTATTTCTGGGGTGAAGGTGGGGGGGCACACCGTTGGAACGGGTATCGGGGTATATATCGGGTATACGGGAATACACTGACAGTGTATTCCATTCAGGATCCTGGGAAAGCTGGGTTGCGGCGATTGAGCCCGTCAGTGCCACGTTACACTGACAAGCTTCTCCCTGGAATTTAGCTCTTACAAGAGCTGTTGGTTGTCTTCTCCTTCCTATCCTAGCCTGTCCCTGCCTACCCAGAATCTAAGCCCTAGCTAGCTGGACGGAAACCTCCGTCCTCGGTGAATTGCAAGCTCAGAATGACGCGAAGCTGGGCGGCGCTGTTCTTTTAAATTAGAGGTCACATGTTTTCGGCAGCCAATGGGTTTTGCCTACTTTTTTCAACGTCACCGGTGTCGTAGTTCCTGTCCCACCTACCCTGCACTGTTATTGGAGCAAAAAAGGCGCCAGGGAAGGTGGGAGGGGAATCGAGTAATGGCGCACTTTACCACGCGGTGTTCGATTCGATTCGAACATGCCGAACAGCCTAATATCCGATCGAACATGAGTTCGATAGAACACTGTTCGCTCATCTCTAGTCTATACACAAAGATTTGAATGAATCGATGTCCAAACCTGATGCCCAAACCATGTCACATGTAAAAAACAGGTTTGCATGTATATAAATGCAGGGACAGAAACTTAAGTCAATCTATGTTGGAAACTGCCCACTAGTAAAACTATCACTGTCACTCATGCACAACAACGACATTTACTCATGTGACACAATGGAAGGAAAATAGGGAGAAACACACATGCGCAGTGAATATTCCTGTGCATGCGTGAACCACCAAATATATTGGAACCCAAAGACCCATAGTCTCAAATAGAAATTAAGTAGTAAATAAATTGTAGACATAATTACCCAAAAAAATATAGCGAGAACATAGGGGCAATATGTATACCATATAGAAACACCAGCATACTGTAGTATGATGCCAAAGGCAAAATACTGTGCACGCATGAAAATAACACACATGCAGTATATCGCAAAGTGCTAAAGCTGACATGGGCAGATACATTGCATCCACCTCGAGCCAGACATGTTACTCATTACCTGCGATGTTGTCCTTATAAACATCTGTCAGGCATGAAGATGGGCTAGAGACTACTGTGTTCCTTATGATGTCTAATCATGATCCGCATTTTGGTGAGTTTTTGTTGGTCCTTCTCAGATTTGCATTCACTCGTAACTTTTTTCTGTTTGGAGAGTCCATTTTCCTACAGCTCTGAGTAACAGCAATGGGGTTGTCTTGTGTGCCTCATATGCTAATTTATTTTTGTAGCTGTGGGAACGGCATATTTTTCTCACTGAGCTCCTGTCATTAATTGAGAAAGTCCAATGTTGGGGCAGATATGTTAACAACATTATTTTGATCTGGGAGAGCTCTGTGGTGGATCTAGAAACATTCATGGACTCTCTTTATAACAATAAAAGAAATATTAAATTAAGATAACAATATACCCAATCTGAGGTTAACTTTTTGGACATCAAACTACAGGTCAGACCGTAGTATACAATCGGATTTATTTTAAAAGGAGACATCTAACAATTCTCTTCTACACTGTTCATCGGCACATCCAACAAGACTTATTAGAGGGATACCTATTGTCCAAGTGTTAAGAATTTGTCGGATTTGCTCCTCTGAACAAGCATTTGAAAAATCAGCATCTGATCTGAGCCACTGGTTTCAACAAAGATGTTATCAGGACAAATGGATTCATAATGACTATGAACGTGCTCGGTTGACAAACTGCTACAACTTATTACAGCCTAAATGCTGTATAAGACAGATCAACCAAGAGGTGAGAAATATCAGTTCATATAGTTCTAAGTGGTATGCTGTTCGTAAGATTTTACAAAAATTCTGGAGTATTCTAAATTGTGTTACCATTTTAAAGAGATATGTTGGTAGACAAACTTTGTTACCTGTAGGAGATTTAAGAATTTCAGAGGTGTTCTGGTTTGTAGTCATTTTCAAAAGAGGACAAATCCCTTTGGTATATCAGGTCTTGAAGGGTAATAAAGAGGTTTATGTACCTACTGATAGCTGTAACCAACAAACAAAATATAAGGTACATTAAAAAATAACTTTTATTAGGAATAGTTAAAAGATAAAACACCAACTTGGATAGCCAAGTATAGGGCCTACAAAACAGGGGCCGGAAAGTGGTTGTTAGACTAAACCAAATACAGTAGTGTAGTGTGAATAAAGTGTATTGGTGTAAGTCTGGACTATAAAGCTGACCAACTTGAGGTTGTCAATTTAACCCCCAATAACACCAATGGCCAGGAGTAGGTTGATATTAGTCACAGGCACACCACACTAATATACAGCCCAGTAGCAGGGACAAATACACATACACAAACACTAGCTAGGACCAGTAAAAGACCGGTCGGATGCCCTAGCTGACCACTGACTTGAGGGCCTACATTACATCCCCATAAATAAGTCTAACAAACACATATTACAATTCACACAAATCACGTGGGTGATATGCAAGCACACAATTGTCACAAAAGTCCAAAAGGCCTGATGCGTTTCACTGGTATTGATCAGTTCATCAGAGGCTAAAGGTCTTAGCACAGGGTGCGGTAGCAATCTGCAACCCATATAAATATTGCAAGCATGACGTGTTCAATAGGCCAGTCGGCTTTGATGTGAAGCCACATCAGCACTACAGCGAGCCTGGGTTAATTATTTGGCTATTCGAGTTGGTTTTTTAACTTTTAACTATTCCTAATAAAAGTTATTTTTTACTGTACCCTAGATTTTGTTTGTTGGTTATACGTATATAAGGTCTTACCCAAGAATGTTGACCAAGTAGTAATTGTATGGCATGCCCTAATATGGAGACCAATTTTTAATGGCATTTGGATCATAGTCCGGCGTATAAGATTTTACACTCCCTAAATTGTCAATCCTCCGATGTAATCTATTATGCAATACGTCCATATGGACTAATTTTTGTGGGCAGGACTATGAGAGAATTTTGGCGATGTGTATGAGAACACGTTGGGAATTACTAATACTCTAATGCCTTGTTATCACGAGTTAGAGACATTGATCAAATCTGTATTGGACTGCGATCAAGAGATTACAGAAAGAAGCTGGCACAACAGGAATTTAAGTGGATATATACTCTCAATACTGTTTTTCTACACGGTTTCAATTAAAACAACAGGTTTACTCTCTTTTTATGATACCTTATATGATTTTGAGGCTTTCTGGCTGTATTTCTTTCGTCTTTCTTGTTTGTTCTTGCTTTGTGTTTATTTCTTTTTAACTGTTATTCTATGCATTTTATATAGCATATACTAACCTTGGATATTTGGATTCATTTTGTTACTATAATACCTGTGTATCTTCTAGATCACTTTTATGACTTACTGTGCAATATCAACACTAGGACACTCTAAGTATAATATCTAATTGTCATTTTTTCTACGGTTTTTGAACATGCTTTATATGAAACACTATCATGTATACACTAGCATATATTTTCTATATGATATTTATGTATATTTAATTTCTAGATATGCTTATCTCATTACATTATATATTGCATCACTATTTTTGTGGTGGCACTTTTTGTTTTTCTTTTTTTCACTTTGTACTGCACAATTTAACACTTTTCGGTACTTTTATTATTTATTATATGGATTCCAGGGAAGGTGTGTAAACATAACAAACAGTCATACCCACCGTCTCCTGGTCTTCATTGCATTGTATGTGCAATGCAATGTCTTACCTTTCCTTTGAATCTCCAGGAGGTCCCATGCACCACGTTGAATAACGTCAGCGATGTGGTGTGGTATGTGTGGGGTCCCCTGGAGGGCTGAAGGGCTTCATAAGGCTGTGTGATGCATTGTGATATGTACATTTGTGTATACTATACAGACACAAAGATAGTCTTCAGCCACATTTGTTCCTATTTAGTGTTATACTATGCACTATATGAGCACACTTGTACTATCACTTATGTTTAGTGATTATCAACAAAGAGCTGAGCGTGTATATACAGCACTAAATTAAATATTTCTATCAGCTGTAGTGTGAACCAGAACCGTCTATCTACAATGCAAGTGTTTTTCTGCTTTGAGGAACTCTCCTCTTCCTCCCCCTACCTTCTCCATAGACATCTGATGTACAGATTTTCTCAGTTAAAGAAGGAGGCAAATAAGTGAAGAAACAGACACTTTTCATTAATAAACTAAATGACAAAGTTTGTTCTCTTGACCTACACTTTGGATTACTTATTGTAGTGTCTGAAGAAGGTCCTATTGTTTGAACTGAAACATTACATGACTTGGATTGCTATCGCTGACAGAGATATCTTATTTGGAAGAAATTCTCTGAAGTGGTGAGTGTGTATATACTTTAGGATTGGGCTGGAACCCTACTCAAGCACCACTAACCAGTGTGCCTTGATGTGTATCCCCATTGTAATTTGATGTATTAGACAATCTCTTGTCTCTGTCTTCTTCCTCACCCTTCTCTCTGGATCAACTTCATTGTAAACTTTCCGGCTTGTATCCAGAGTATGGAGTGAAATCACTCAGATAAGAAGTAAAGTCAGGATCAATGCTTAAAGAGGACCTTTCACCATTTTGCCGACAGGCAGTTCTATATACTGCTGGAAAGCTGACAGTGCGCTGAGTTCAGCGCACTGTCGGCTTTCCCGATCTGTGCCCGGTGTGAAGAGCTTACGGTCCCGGTACCGTAGCTCTTCTATGGTCAGAAGGGCGTTCCTGACAGTTAGCCAAAGACGTCCTTCTTCACAGCACAACCAATCGCGCTGTGCTGTGAGAGCCGGGAGGAACTCCGCCCTCCCGCTCCTGATAATACTCGTCTATGGACGAGCTGTGTGAGCAGAGGGAGGGGGCGTTCCTCCCGGCTCTCACAGTACAGCGCGATTGGCTGTGCTGTGAAGAAGGACGTCTCTGGCTAACTGTCAGAAACGCCCTTCTGACCATAGAAGAGCTACGGTACCGGGACCGTAAGCTCTTCACACCGGGCACAGATCGGGAAAGCCGGCAGTGTGCTGAACTCAGCGCACTGTCAGCTTTCCGGCAGTATATAGAACTGCATGTGGGCAAAATGGTGAAAGGTCCTCTTTAAAGACACTTTTCTTAGTTGACCTATATTGAGCTATATTGAGCTATATTGTAAAGTTTGTTTCCTTAATCTGAAAAAATAAATAAAAGTATACTTACACTTTATGTGTTTGTTGTGTGACATAGAGGCAACACAGAGTGGGGTCCCTGAACTTGGGGCTCTATCTATGAGCCAGGATGAAGAGTAGCTCTGGAGGGGGATTACAATTTAGGGCTCACAATCTACATTTTTCCCTATCAGTATGTTTTTGGAGCATGAGAGGAAATCCAGACAAACATAGATGTACACAGATGCAGATGTACTTGAACCCAGGATTCTAGTGCTGCAAGGCTGTAGTGCTAACCACTGAGCTATCATGCTGCCCTGTAAAAGAGGCTTTTGAGCTTGACACAGCCAAGTTCTCCATGTAATCCCGCATGAAAAGTCTGGCTGGTCTTGACTTTCTGCATTCAAATTCATCATCAAGAGCCAGACATGTAATTCCTATGTAAGAACAGTTGTTTGTTTTGAGACAACCTTATCTAGGGTTATACTAAGATGACCATAAACACACAGATTTCTCAATACATTGCTACGAGTATGCTCACAGTGTCCTTTACTACCATCCAGACTTTAAATCCAGTATTGAATCATTGGTATTGTATGCACAGGAAACATTCAGCAGATCCCCATTTACATGCTACAATGAAATGATTTTGGAAATTTCCCAACATGTCCAATAGCTGTTCAGTCTTATACACAAAGATTGTCAACAAGTATGCTTATGACCAGCTTTACTTTTCTTACCAGACTACAATTACATACTGGAATTTTGTCATAGATTTATTTTTTGCTCAGTACAGTGATTTAATGAATAGATAATGTCGAAAAATGTTCTGTGACATATATGAAAAAATAAAGAAAGTCCAACAATCTACATACAACATTCTTTCATATATAAATATAAATATGTATATATAAAGCCATCAGAAGGTCAGTCATACTTCCAGAAATGTGCCTCGGTCTTTTTGTCCAATGAGGCCACTAAATACATTCATTTAGTTAGAATTAAGATAGACTTAAGATGAAAGAGGTGATGTGGTGGGGCTTTCCATTGCCCTGGTGTGGTCAAAGAAGCCATTTTGAATCCCTATACAACGGTTTATTTCTCAGCTCTTCTGGAGAACATGAGTTTGCTGTATCCATGACAGTCTTGTAAATGTAGGGATCACTGATCTTGGAAGTAAAGAGCTGTTATCACATTCTGAATCTCAGTGTTTCAGCGAAGATCTGGAGATCTAAAAATATTGTCCTAAACTAATCTTAACTGTAAATCAAACTCAACTTCATCATTCTCGGAAGTCATCTGTTTTCCAGGTGGATGTCAGGTGGAACAGATGTTAAAGATGTTGGCTGACTCATGGAACTGTGGTGAGCTCTCGTGCTTGGTGTGTTTGTAGTTTTGGTGCTTTTCATTCCCAGCTCTCTTTCTGTTCGCCTACGTCTGTTAAATTGCAAGCAAGAACATATATTTAGACACATATACACACACATAAATATATCTATATATACACACAAACAAGCATTCATTTTTTATTTTTGTCAATTAGTAAAATGCTGTGAATGAACAAAAAGTCAATAAAGTGAATGAACAAAAGAGAAATCTATATCTAATCAATATATGGTGCGATCGCCCTTTGCCTTCAAAACAGCATCATTTCTTTTTTAAATGTAGCTTGTGAGCCCCACATAGAGCTTATGATGTACATTTTTCCCTATCAGTATGTCTTTGGAGTATGGGATGGAAATCCATGCAAATACAAGGAGAACATACAAACTCCTTACAGATGGTTTTTTACCGTTGGCGGGATTTGAACCAAGGACTCCAGTGCTGCAGGGCTACAGTGCTAACCACTGAGCCACCACATGGCCCCAAACATTATTTCTTGTGCATGTTTTTGAAGGAATTTGGAAGGAAGGTTGTTCCAAACATTTTAGAGAAGTAACAGAAGATCCTTTATGGATGTAGGCTTCCTTAGGTCAGTCATATCTCTTCATGTATTCCCTGACATTCTCAATGATGTTAAGATCAGGTGGGGGTGGTAGGGGGAAAATTACCACTTCTAGTACTCAATGGCCGCTTACACCAGTCTTCTCCTACCTAAAGGTAGGAAAAGAGTAGCTTTTCTTAAGGCTATTCCTACATGTTAAGGGCCGTTTCCATGGAGTAACGTGCTTTAAAACAGATCCCATTCATTTAAATGTGTCGGCATATGCGCGATACGCATTGAAATCAATGGGTTACAAAGCCTCCATTGATTTCAATGTGTATTGCGCGTATGCCGGTACACATTCAAATGAATGGGATCTTTTTTGAAGCGCCGCGCTCTGACATGTGTATACGTGCCTGAATGTGCGGCGTGTTACTCCGTGTGAACGGCCCCTTATGAAGAAAAAATGTATTTTAGTTTAAGCTTCAATACCATGTTCCTAGATAATATTTACCTGTTATACATCTTGAGGCTGACAAGTACCAGTGAAAATATTATAATGACCCCAACCACAATAGCAGCAACTATTGCACCAGCACCTATAAAAGAAACAGAACAAAACACTATGAGAGATACTCTGAACATTGTGGGTCTTTGGCATGAGAGTCAAAAAGTTTGGTACCACATACATTTGATAAACTGAACTATCTAATATACTGTATATATGATATAAAATCTGTGTGTACAAAGACTGGAACTACATCAACTTGCTGTTGTTTTTGGGTGTCTCGCTCCATTTAGGTGACAAGTCGATATAATTTGTTGGTTTTAAGTGACAGATGTGTTTCAATGCAGGCCAAGGTATAGTATACTCTATCTATTTGCTAACATCTATTCTATTGTGTAGCACAGAATGTGAAAATGGATAATATGTTATACATGAAATATTATCAAGGCCTTGTGTAAATAGGTACACATGTAACTTTAAGCTCTTTTGGTCCCAGTGCATAACTTATGCCAGATCCTCTAATCTTTCATGCACCACATATTGCAGCACAGCAGCTTTTTATGGGAACTAGTGGTCTCCCATGGACATCAGCGACCTTGTTTGATATTTTTTTAAATCTTTATTGTTTTACAATTTAGCAATTAACATAGCAAGTATAATTTCTCATATAAATCCCCCTCCCCCCATCCACCTGTCCCAATAATACCCCCATCCGCATTGCTGCAGGAAAAAAGAAAAACAAAAAAACCTTGTGCGACTTTGACTGTTGCATGTAGTATGGACACATACTACAATTTTGGAAATCACAGTGTGTCCACTGTGCATATTTTTCCGCAGTGGGTGGATGGGATTCACTAGATTCCCATCCACCTTGCAGTGACTGTTTACGTGGGGCCCCCGGCTTTAAACACTTCGGATTAGATTAGGAGCAAACTTTGAACTGCGTGTCCGCAGTGCATATTTTATTGAAATGTGTGAATGGGAATCACTAGAATCCCATCCACCATGCTGTGACTGTAAAATGGTGCATTTTTTTCCGTGCACTGGGGCCTCAACCTTAGGGTACATTCACACTTCGGATACGCTGACTGATTCTGAACGTTAAAACACGGTCAGAATCTGCGCGTATAAAGCAGATCCCATTCATTTCAATGGGAGCCGGCATACGAGAGCTCCCCATTGAAATGAATGGGCTGCTTTTTTCTCTATGGGCCCCTTCACACGGCGTAAGCGCTTGGCTCATTCCGAGCCGTACACGCGAGCGCTTCCAAACAGCGCTCGTAGAGAAAAAAGCAGCCCATTCATTTCAATGGGGAGCGCTCGTATGCCGGCTCCCATTGCAATGAATGGGATCTGCTTTATACGCGCTGATTATGAACGTGTTTTAACATTCAGAATCAGTCAGCGTATCCGAAGTGTGAATGCACCCTTAGTCTGTTTTGTGTTTCTATTAACTTAAGCTGAACTATATGTTACATTGCTAAATGTTTTGATTCACATAAGGTTTAGCAGCATCTGACATTGCTATATACATAAATGCATATAATAATCATAGCTAGGAGGTGTAACATTAATGATAAAATAAGTGCACCTAAGTATTTTCTTATGCCATTCCATATGTATATTGTATTGTCATGTATACACTATGGGGTCTAGAAATGTGTTATATACTGTACATTTATACGCTATTACGCGCTTTCTGATGAAACGTATCATTATGTGTTGCAATAACACAGTGTGGGTTTAGAGTTTGCCTGTAAAAATATAGATATTATGATATATTCAGTAATAAAATATAAAACAATTAATGAAAGTATACACCGATTCATGGAAATCAAAACGTAATAAATGTACTTACTCTGATAAAGTATCTGCTCCTGTGACTTGGTCGTCGTATTTACTGGAGATATTGTTGTGTTCATTAAGTGAGGTGTTGTTGCCATGACAACTATGAAAAAAAGAAGTTAAGATAACATTGAAATACAGTATTTGTTGTAGACTATGGCGCATTACCAGCATTACTTTATGGGAATGTGATTGCATGGATCATTTCTATAAACCAAATATTCCCTAAATATTAGTCAAACAATAAGCTGCGCACTGACTAGCACAGAGAATCTTGGGCTGAGTATACTCTAATACATATTCCCAGGCTCACTGTAGCACAATACGGCAATGGTACATCCAGATAAGAAATATTCTGTTCCTAGAAGCAACCTCAACCACTGGCAGCAATTGCCACATAGCTATATTGTATAGGGTGCCACATATGACGCTATACTCTGTTTGTAAAAGTCAATATAAATATATTCAATGCCTACATTTATTGTTGTATGGGACATGTAAATGAACTTATGATAGCTTATGTATGTTACGTATATTTTTCCACTAGGGGGCAACACAGTCAAATGGTAATATTGTAGTGGACTGCCTGAGGCACTGAATTAAGTCTCTATTTGATCTATGATACAATGTTCAACCTATACATAGTGTTTCCTGTCATTCACGACTGAAAAACATGAAGACAATGAACATGAATACTTAACCGGAATCTGTTTCAATATGCCTCCCAATAATAGTGTCATGTAGGGGCCTTTAATAGGTGCAGAAACATAACTTAGTGGCCACAAATCGGTACAAAGCAATACAGAGATAAGGGTGGGTTCACACCTGCGCCTGGTCTCCACTTTGCAGGTTTCCATCTTCTGCCTGAGAAACTGGACAGGCGACGGAAACCGGCAGTCAGTTTTCAAAGCCATTCACTTAAATGGGTTTGCAAAGTGACCGCCCGTGAGCGTCTTCTGCCTCTCCCTGGCGAAATTGGTTTTTTTTAACCGGACACAAAGTCGGACATGCAAGACTTTGTGTCCAGTTTAAACAAAAACGTGGAGAGACAGAAGACGCTCACGGCGAACACTGACTGCTGGGTTTCCGTCTCCTGTCCAGTTTCTCAGGCAGAAGACGGAAACCCACAAAGCAGAGACCAGGCGCAGGTGTGAACCCGCCCTAATCCTCATTTTATTGATATGCAGGTCAAGGCTGAATTTACCAGATTTTCATAAAGACAACTGTTATGCAAACACAGGCTGAAAATGTCAATCAAGGCTAAAGGGGAGATATTGGCACAGATTCCAGAAGATAGCCAGCACAGATTTATGACCTAACCCTGATCAAACTCCTTTTAGATGAATTAGCAATTTGGCTACACTTAATCACTTGGCATCAGTGTGCACCCTCACTTAAGTGGTTACAGCTGAATGGGCTCAAATCCTAAAGAGGACCCTTCACCACCTCTACCAACTCTAGTTCATAGCATCTATTAATAGGCACTGACCCAACTGTTCCAGAGCAATAAATGCAGTTAGTTTTGGTTTATGATCTACTTCTTAGGCTCTGCACTATGTGGAGGGCAGCGTGAGACAGGAGAAGGTAAGAGGTGGACAATGTCAGAGCTCAGAATCACACCCCTCGCTTGTCCCTGTCTGATACCATCCACCTGACAGTACAAAACAAACAGTACTTAAAGCTTGAGAATGGTGTGGGTGAGAACAAAAATTCCAATTGTTCTGAAACAGTGGAGCAGCGCCTATGAAATGAAGCAAAGAGTTGGGCTTGGTGGAAGTGGTGAAAGGGCCTCTTTAGCTGACCATGTTCATAATTCAAAATTGAGAGTTCGGTGGTAAGAACACAATTTTCTGCTTGAACATAATTACAAATATTATATAGAAAGAACCAAGTTGTTATACACAGAGCAAGGAAGGACTAAAATTAATGTCAACAGACAAAATGTTTATTAAAATATAATTTTATCCTCTATATTTAAGCTGCTAAAAAAAGCAACAGCAGTCATAATAGATAGACCTGTTGTCCAAGGGAGCAAGAAAGCCAATAACATTAAAAACAAACAAACATACAGCAGAGCAGGTATGATGTGTATGCCATAGTATCCAGCGCTAGACCAGAAGATGGAGGGGCGTGGTGATATAATGTGCATGAAATGCCATGCTTATGTGCCTGAAGAGGGAAATGAGTCCGTCCATTATTGTTATATGATGACAATTGAACATATTGGTGAGTGATGTGGATTTTTGTCTATTTGGAATATGGATGGTTATCTCCCTCAATAAGCACCCCAGAATTGTGTGTACCCATCACATTTTTTTCTTACTGTATCTATAACCTTAAAACATAGTCTTTGCATAGATCCTTAGTACATTGGGAAAAGCACTATTTCTGGCCATTACATGTCTTTTATGTTGTATTTCTATCAGTCACACAGGCTTCATTTTTAATTTTCAGTTGTCTCAGAGTTGGTGGGTGGATATTTTACTACTATGATGTCTCTCATACACTGTACACAAAAGGTATAGGATAATCTGTTGCTTTCTCTCTTATCCATAAGTATTAATGGGATCATACAGGACATATACAGTCCTATGAAAAAGTTTGGGCACCCCTATTAATCTTAATCATTTTTAGTTCTAAATATTTTGGTGTTTGCAGCAGCCATTTCAGTTTGATATATCTAATAACTGATGGACACAGTAATATTTCAGGATTGAAATGAGGTTTATTGTACTAACAGAAAATGCGCAATATGCCTTAAACCAAAATTTGACCGGTGCAAAAGTATGGGCACCTCAACAGAAAAGTGACATTAATATTTAGTAGATCCTCCTTTTGCAAAGATAACAGCCTCTAGTCACTTCCTGTAGCTTTTAATCAGTTCCTGGATCCTGGATGAAGGTATTTTGGACCATTCCTCTTTACAAAACAATTCAAGTTCAGTTAAGTTTGATGGTCGCCGAGAATGGACAGCCCGCTCTCAAATGATCTGAAAACAAAGATTGTTCAACATAGTTGTTCAGGGGAAGGATACAAAAAGTTGTCTCAGAGATTTAACCTGTCAGTTTCCACTGTGAGGAACATAGTATGGAAATAGAAGACTACAGGGACAGTTCTTGTTAAGCCCAGAAGTGGCAGGCCAAGAAAAATATCAGAAAGGCAGAGAAGAAGAATGGTGAGAACAGTCAAGAACAATCCACAGACCACCTCCAAAGAGCTGCAGCATCATCTTGCTGCAGATGGTGTCACTGTGCATCAGTCAACTATACAGCGCACTTTGCACAAGTAGAAGCTGTATGGGAGAGTGATGAGAAAGAAGCCATTTCTGCAAGCACGCCACAAACAGAGTCGTATGAGGTATGCAAAAGCAGATTTGGACAAGCCAGCTTCATTTTGGAAGAAGGTCCTGTGGACTGATGAAACAAAGATTGAGTTGTTTGGTCATACAAAAAGGCGTTATGCATGGCGTCCAAAAAAAACAGCATTCCAAGAAAAACACTTGCTACCCACTGTAAAATTTGGTGGAGGTTCCATCATGCTTTGGGGCTGTGTGGCCAATGCCAGCACCAGGAATCTTGTTAAAGTTGAGGGTCGCATGGATTCCACTCAGTATCAGCAGATTCTTGAGAATAATGTTCAAGAATCAGTGAAGTTGAAGTTACGCCGGGGATGGATATTTCAGCAAGACAATGATCCAAAACACCGCTCCAAATCGACTCAGGCATTCATGCAGAGGAACAATTACAATGTTCTGGAATGGCCATCCCAGTCCCCAGACCTGAATATCATTGAACATCTGTGGGATGATTTGAAGCGGGCTGTCTATGCTCGGCGACCATCAAACTTAACTGAACTTGAATTGTTTTGTAAAGAGGAATGGTCCAAAATACCTTCATCCATGATCCCAGAACTGATTAAAAGCTACAGGAAGTGACTAGAGGCTGTTATCTGTGCAAAAGGAGGATCTACTAAATATTAATGTCACTTTTCTGTTGAGGTGCCCATACTTTTGCACCGGTCAAATTTTGGTTTAATGCATATTGCACATTTTCTGTTAGTACAATAAACCTCATTTCAATCCTGAAATATTACTGTGTCCATCAGTTATTAGATATAGCAAACTGAAATGGCTGCTGCAAACACCAAAATATTTAGAACTAAAAATGATTAAGATTAATAGGGGTGCCCAAACTTTTTCATAGGACTGTAGAGCCGTACATATCTGTACTGATGCCAATGAAGTATTTAGAGTGAGTTACAACTCTTACTTTTATCTGTGTGTTTCTCAATCATCAATCTGCTCCTTTCCTCAATCTACCCTTGCCAGACTATTGTGAGCTTTAATATGATACCTCTGTGAGCTTCTGTCCTTTAACCCCTTGCAAGGTTAAATTCAGCAGACATTTCAGAGTGAAAGTCAGTTTTACAGGCATGAGTGTCTTATGTCTACAATTCATTTATATTTTATCATTCTCTAAGGACTTCTACATGTATGTACAGCAAAGGGCATCATACTGTAAATCTGCATGTCCTTAATGCCATATACAAACATACATTGGATTTTTTATATGAATCTGTAAAACATGTATTGACATGCTAGATCACATGCTTTATTAGGAAGGTATTCTCCACTAGAATAATTTTTTCTATAAAAGAGTACTGAACCACCACATGGGAGCACATAGACTGCCTACAGCCCCAAAGGGACTCTGTGTAGCAGTAGAGATGCCAAGGCCCAGCAGTAAAGATCCAAACTAACTTTTACTGTTTTTGTACATTTAATTTTTTTTCTGGATTAGATAAACTCTCACTGCACATTGGGCATATAGAATTAAAACACAGAGGGTACCTACAAGGTTAAGGATATAATCCTGTCATTTGGCATGGGACTATTTTATTTTGCATTAAGTGAAAGATCAGAAAAAAATATATACTTTCACACAGTTTGTCAAAGCAATTGCCCGGTATATGCTCCTCATTTATTTATATATGGCAGAACACTGCTGTCTTTATAGACCCACATGGATCCTTATCCATGAAATATTTTCTCCTAACCACATCCATGATTATAAAATATAGAGCACACCTAGGGAGTCCTTTACTGGGCAAACGAATAAGCCATAGTTTTCTTAAGGAGAAAACCCTTGAAAAACGAACTGCGGCGCTACTAAATAGTCCATAATGCATTGCTAGCCTCTATGAATAGCTCATTATATTTGCTCAATAACATACAATGAGGCTCTGTATTAAAACACACATAAGTAAGAAGCAACAGCCATAAAACACTTCATATCTGAGTTACCCTTGTGCAAATATAATTTGGTGGTTTTTTTCATAGACACTAAATAATGCACAATTTCCTCTATTACTCCGTAGCTCTCATACGAAATTTACATTTTCTTCCTAGATACATATACACAGTCCTATGAAAAAGTTTGGGCACCCCTATTAATCTTAATCATTTTTAGTTCTAAATATTTTGGTATTTGCAACAGCCATTTCAGTTTGATATATCTAATAACTGATGGACACAGTAATATTTCAGGATTGAAATGAGGTTTATTGTACTAACAGAAAATGTGCAATATGCATTAAACCAAAATTTGACCGGTGCAAAAGTATGGGCACCTCAACAGAAAAGTGACATTAATATTTAGTAGATCCTCCTTTTGCAAAGATAACAGCCTCTAGTCGCTTCCTGTAGCTTTTAATCAGTTCCTGGATCCTGGATAAAGGTATTTTGGACAAACAATTCAAGTTCAGTTAAGTTAGATGGTCGCCGAGCATGGACAGCCCGCTTCAAATCATCCCACAGATGTTCAATGATATTCAGGTCTGGGGACTGGGATGGCCATTCCAGAACATTGTAATTGTTCCTCTGCATGAATGCCTGAGGATTTGGAGCGGTGTTTTGGATCATTGTCTTGCTGAAATATCCATCCCCGGCGTAACTTCAACTTCGTCACTGATTCTTGAACATTATTCTCAAGAATCTGCTGATACTGAGTGGAATCCATGCGACTCTCAACTTTAACAAGATTCCCGGTGCCGGCATTGGCCACACATCCCCAAAACATGATGGAACCTCCACCAAATTTTACAGTGGGTAGCATGTGTTTTTCTTGGAATGCTGTTTCTTTTTGGACGCCATGCATAACGCTTTTTTTATAACCAAACAACTCAATTTTTGTTTCCAAAATGAAGCTGCCTTGTCCAAATGTGCTTTTTCATACCTCAGGCAACTCTATTTGTGGCGTACGTGCAGAAACGGCTTCTTTCTCATCACTCTCCCATACAGCTTCTATTTGTGCAAAGTGCGCTGTATAGTTGACCGATGCACAGTGACACCATCTGCAGCAAGATGATGCTGCAGCTCTTTGGAGGTGGTCTGTGGATTGTCCTTGACTGTTCTGACCATTCTTCTTCTCTGCCTTTCTGATATTTTTCTTGGCCTGCCACTTCTGGGCTTAACAAGAACTGTCCCTGTGGTCTTCCATTTCCTTACTATGTTCCTCACATTGGAAACTGACAGGTTAAATCTCTGAGACAACTTTTTGTATCCTTCCCCTGAACAACTATGTTGAACAATCTTTGTTTTCAGATCATTTGAGAGTTGTTTTGAGTAGCCCATGATGCCACTCTTCAGAGGAGATTCAAATAGGAGATCAACTTGCAATTGGCCACCTTAAATACCTTTCCTTATGATTGGATACATCTGGCTATGAAGTTCAAAGCTCACTGAGGTTACAAAACCAATTTTGTGCTTCAGTAAGTCAGTAAAAAGTAGTTAGGGGAATTCAAATCAATAAAATGATAAGGGTGCCCATACTTTTGCACCGGTCAAATTTTGGTTTAATGCATATTGCACATTTTCTGTTAGTACAATAAACCTCATTTCAATCCTGAAATATTACTGTGTCCATCAGTTATTAGATATATCAAACTGAAATGGCTGTTGCAAACACCAAAATATTTAGAACAAAAAATGATTAAGATTAATAGGGGTGCCCAAACTTTTTCATAGGACTGTAGCAGTTCACTAGGTTACAATTTCTTCCTATTAGTTCAGGTGCTTCGTTTACAAGCAAATTAACATAAAAACCTTGGTAATTTTCACTTTACTTACACCTTAGAAGGAAAAGGAAAGATATAAGTACTTTTTAACTGTCATAGCATAAGTCTGCATCAGATTTAAAGGGATTGTCCAGGTTCAGACAAATAAATGTTATTGTTTCTATATTGAAAAGTTATACAATTTTCCATTACACTTTTTGTATTTTTCACAGCTTTCTAGATTCTGCTTGCTGTCATTCTTTGTTTACTTCCGGTGTACAATAATTTGTCCATGGTCATGTAATGGAAAGTTCACAGTCATGTCGTGAACACACAGGTGAATATCACATGACCATGAACTGTATATCACATGGCCATGATTAATTCCATTGGTAGCAGTATGGGGTGTACTGAAGAGCTTAGGCCCGGTTCACATCTTCGTTCGGTATTCCATTTGGGGAGTCCACATGGGGACCCCCCCAAACAAAATACCGAACGCATTGAGAAACAGTGAGCTTATGAAAGCACATGGACCCCATACACTATAATGGGGTTCGTGCGTTTTCCATGCGGTCTCCACACGAGTCAAGCGGAGAGGAAAGTAGTTCATGAAGTACTTTTCTCTCCACATGACTCGTGTGGACAACGCACAGAGAACACACAAACCCCATTATAGTCTATGGGGCCCATATGCTTTCACTGCACATTGCTTGTCAATGCCTTCAGTAGTCCATTCGAGGAGTCTAGAAACTTATCACTGTCATAGGATACTACCTTTTATCTTTGTCTATTTGTGAAATATATCATCTGCTAGATCTCCCGCATTCAACTATACAGTAGGTTAACCACAGGTCACAAAATGGTAGACTTCTTAAATAAATCTGCAGAGAGCCAAAGAGCATGATAGATAATAAGGATGACATCAGCACAAGAAATGTACAACAAAAGCTGAAATGGGTTTCCTTCATGAAGCAGCAGATGCCATGCACAATGCCTAATGTCTGCTGGCACGGTAGAAAACATTCTGCTACTGAGCTCTTCAGTAGACAAATCTGACTTTAGTAGATGCTCTGAGAACATTACCTGCTCCTAGAGATGAGCGAGTAGTATTCGATCTACTACGGTGTTCAAAATACTCGTACTCAATCGAATACTACTAGCTGTTCGAAGTTAATATTCGATGCAGAACCAGCATTGACTGGCAGAATGCTATACATTGCCAATCAACGCTGGTTCTTCTCTTACCTTTAGAAGTCTTCTCCCTGCGCAGCGTCCTCGCGTCCTCTTCCGGCTCTGTATTCACTCTGCTTAGACATCGGGCCTGGGCAGAGCTGACTGCGCATGTTTGCGCTACAAGAAAATGGCCGCTTACACTGTAAGCGGCCATTTTCTTGTAGCGCAGGCATGCGCAGTCGGCTCTGCCTAGGCCCAATGCCTATCAGAGTGAATTCAAGGCCGGAAGAGGACGCAGGGACGCTGCACAGGGAGAAGAATCCAGCCCGACCCTTACTCATGGACTTGGTAAGTAGAATTTGATCGAATGTTGCATACCCCTGAAACGAGCATTTCCCCCCATAGACTGTAATGGGGTTCGAAACCCGTTCGAACAGTCGAACAGTGTGCGGCTGTTTGAATCGGATTTCAAACCTTGAACATTTTAGTGTTCGCTCATCTCTACCTGCTCCAATACTAGTGCCTATTGTAAAATTTGGTGGAGCAAGGAAAATGGTACAAGGGCATACAAAGCCCTTTCCAGTTTAAAAATGCACAAGTCTAATGATATGATAAGTAGAGATGAGCGAATTGAAGCTGCTGAAGTGGAATTCGATCCAAATTTCAGTAAATATTTGATTTGCATCGAATCTGGATTTCCTCACGCTTCATGGTAACGAATCTCATTTTTTCTAAAATGTCTCCTGCACATGTTAGGACATGGGGCAGGGGGAGCTCTGGGAATGCAGGATCGCTCACAATGTCATGCATGCAGCCAAACAGCAGCCAGACAGCCCTGTGATGGCAAAGCCCTTTAACCCCTTTGCGACTGCCCATGACATTAGGATCAGGTGTTAGCTGTACCTGACTGCTAAAACCCTGCTCCATAACCCACGGTTGGAGCACAGCTCAGATCAGGGATTTTAACCCCTTGGATACCGTAATAAAACATGACCGTGGTATCCATCATTCTACATGTCCCCATCAGCATGTAGAATGCCCACAGCGAGATTGGGGGGTGCTGATATGCATCTTCTGCAGCCCAGGGTCTGGCCAGTAACCCTGGTCTGCTAGTAGCCCCAGTACCCGGTTGATCCTGCTTAGAAGTGAGGAAGTTAGCCTATGCGTCTGCATAGCCTGACCTCCTCTATAGACTGCAATACATGTGTGTTGCAGTCTATAGTGCTGAACCAGTGATCAGGGTATCGCTGGTTCAGGTCCCCTAGTGGGACATCACTAAAAACCACTGCAAGGCACAGTGTTCTACCCCACTATACAGGCTCTCTGCAGCCAGGAAATAGATGTTTCTTAACGCAATTCACCGTTAGTTAATTCAGATTGTAATGAATCGTATTGGAAAACTCGGCGAAGCTACTGAGATGAATTTTTGGAAAATTCTAATTATTATATTTGTACCACATATTCAATGTTGAATTAATCTTCATTATTTTTTGAACAACAATTGTAATAGAAAATTGAGCAGGGTGTATAATGAGTTACTGTCCAAAAGCAATATTTAGCGTTTGAGAGGACCTATTTAGTCTCAATTTTTCTTATAATCAAAATAAAAGGTATGCAGAAATTTTTTCTAGTCTCTTACTTTTTGGCTGTTTATCAGGATAAATGTTTAGCCCCGTGATGAAGTGGACCATTGTTTGTTTTATGTTGAGTATGAATCCTCCCCAGAGTGTGTGTGTTTAGCACATTTTAGTGCCGGACTCTGAAAGTTATGTTTGCATTTCTATGCCCACTTATGATTTCAGCCTGTTTATTTATATGTGGATCCAATATGTAAAATTTGCCAGCTACATCCGAGAGGTAATCCAAAAAATTCCACGATAGTAATAAAATATAACTTTTATTGTGTCTTCATCTTAAAAAGGTTACAGAGTAACCATAAAGGGGTACATTATTAACACAAGGCACAAGGCTTGCCTTGTGCCTTGTGTTAATGATGTACCCCTTTATGGTTACTCTGTAACCTTTTTAAGATGAAGACACAATAAAAGTTATATTTTATTACTATCGTGGAATTTTTTGGATTACCTCTCGGATGTAGCTGGCAAATTTTACATATTGGATACATTTCGTGGACGGCGGGTTCTGAAGTCACCTGCAAGCCGGGCTCCCTTGAGGCTCCTTATATACGTGTCGATACGGTGAGCTGAAATTTTCTTCTTTTTGGTTTTTTGGATATTTATATGTGGACACTGTTATGTGATCATTATAGAGCCAAATTTTGCAGAAAGATAAAATCACAGCAAGCAAGAATCGTAATGAACACTTACACTAGACCTTGACTGAAAACTGTATATTTTAATATCCTAATATTTTTATGCTTTTTTATTTATTTTTCTTAATATAATAATATATTAATATAATATATTAACCTCGAATAGAATAGATCAGAACATAGAATTTTTATCTGTAATGGTAAAAGGAAAATGTTTGTTTTGGTACTGTGTTAGCCAGTGGTTATAAAATATAAAAAACAAAAAAACTTTGTAAGTCTTCAGTAGGTGATACCTTTTTTAATGGCTAACTCATAATGATGACAGAATATGACGTTTCGAAGCTTCGAAACGTCATATTCTGTCATCATTATGAGTTAGCCATTAAAAAAGGTACCACCTACTGAAGACTTGCAAAGTTTTTTTGTTTTTTATATCTGTAATGGAGAATATTATAGAATTTATTGGAGAAAAGAATCATATTCATTAGAATCAAAAAGATATATAATCTCCATTCTGAATCAAACCTCATAAATACAGTTAGCTCCCTATATATAAGGCCAATTCTCACATAATAGCATTGAATAGATGATGAGAATGTTACAGTGTAAATCTTTTAATGCACGTGAATAAAGAAATCTTTGACCCCTTCTTACTGTAGTCATTTTTTTTTTGTTTTTTTTTATATCTACCTTACAAAAGCAATAACTTTTTTTATTTTACAGTTCACAGAACCATATGGGGGCATAATTTTTGCAGCACAAATTGTACTTCCTAGTGGTGCCATTTAATATTCTAAAAGATTGCAATGAGAAAGTGGAAAAAATTCAGGGATGGAATTGGAGAAAAACTGCATTTGTGCCATTTGATATGTCATATTAGGGTGCATTCACATGGAGTAACGTGCCGCGTGATGTGGCACGTATACGGCGTGTGAGACTTTGAGCGCCGTATACGCTCCCATTAATTTCAATGGGAGCTTGGATCGTATACACCGCGTTATTTTGCGGCCGTGATTTTGCGGCCGCAAAATCCTGTGTTACAGACAGCCACCAAACCTCAGGAATATGATTATTAGCAGCTCACTGTCACCTCCAACTAACAAAGGAACATTTCCATGTGGACAGAAGAGGTGCAAAACCTGCCCGCACATACTGACTACGGACAAAATAAAGATCCCGAACGCTGATCGACACTACAAGATCCCAGGTACCTTCACCTCCAGCACACCTAATGTAGTGTATTTGATATTGTGTACTAAGTGTCCTGAGGGCCTGTATGTAGGTGAGACAGGACAGTCACTTAGGATGAGGATGAACTCACACAGACATACGATTAGAGAGCAAAGAATGAACCTCCCGGTGCCAAAATACTTCTGTAATCAAAATCATAATATGACCCAGGATATGAAGATCCTGGTACTAAGGGGGAATTTCAGAGACAGAAAAGATCGCCTCATATGGGAATTTAAACTTATGACGACCCTTTGCACTCTCCAACAAGGTTTAAACAGGACCCAGGGTTTTATGGCCTTTTATAACCACTAGACACCACGTCACTGATCAAAGAAGCCATAAACCCAGAGAACTTTCCTGCGAACTGATATATATGTGTTTTTTTTAAACTGTTTATGTTCTGTTTTCCATCTATTTTGCATCTAACACTCCATTTCTCTGTATATATATGCCTACCTTCAGACATTGTGTTATACCATCCTGATGAAGGGACCTTTATAGTAGTCCCGAAAGCTCGATATGTCATCAAAAAACTTTTTGAGTTAGCCATTAAAAAAGGTATCAACTACTGAGGACTTCTCTCAGAAAATTTCTTTCATTTCATATCCACTGGCTAACACGGTACAAGGATATATATTTTTTCTTTTACATGAATTCTGATAACAGTCCATATTTAAAGATCTGACATCTGTCGTACTATTGCAACAGATGTCGGGAAGGCAGGGACGTAACTTAAGGGGGTGCAAATGGTGTAGTCACACTGGGACCCTGGAGCCTTAGGGGACCCATAAGCACTGGCATTAGTATTAAGGTTGCAGCTTCCATCTGGCCCATAAGCCAAGGAGACCCACAGATTACCCTAACCACACTAAGGTGGATTAAACTCCATAGCACCCATAACCATTACTATCAAAAATTTACTGTAGTGATGAGTTAGGGGACCCCGGTCAAAAGATTGCACTGGGCCCACAGGACTTTAGTTACACCACTGCAGAAAGGGGTTAATGAATGTAAATGCACATGCTACCATGGGTACACTGGAACCACCAGGCATTGCAGACTGCAGAAAAAACGTGCTTTATTGAGCAGCTATTAAAATCCACACATAGTCAGGAAGCTTTTACTTTACTTTTCATTATACAGAAACTGTATAGTGATTTTTGACTGTTAACACCTAGTTGTCAATAGTCACACTTTTCCTGGAAGAAAACTGAGGATGAGCACAATGTACGGTCCTAAATATAATAATTTACTAACCTAGACATTAGTAAAGAGGTAACATATCTGTAAATGCTAAATTTCTTTAAAGATTTTTGTAAAGCAATCCATACTGAAGCTAATTTATGACCACATATCTGAAACCTCCAAGGACTAGGAAGCACTTTGCTTGTTGTTGACTCTCTTCGCTATCATGCTCCACATGTTCCTGCATGGGAAACCGATTTCCATGTAGCCCATACGACCTGTTGAATTGTATCTGCAGCAGGAAAATATATAAAGTGCCTACTGAAACAGTGACCCACGAGTTTGGTGTGTACTTCTTTCACACTGGCATAGTGGGGAAATGACTGTCCTATGTATGTCCTTGGGTAGTCTGGAGTAATGGGTGGCCCAGTGACCACACTTGGTGCTTTTATACATTTACATTAACTGCCCAAAGCTTTTTTTTTTTTTTTTTTTTAGATCCACATTACCTACAGTAAGTCCAGAAAATTTAATAGTTAAAGAGGACCTTTCAACTCTTCATTGATGTGCAGTATTATAGAGCTGTGAGGAACTCCCTTCTGACAGTGGGGAGATATCAGTGACAAAATTAATGCCACCGATATCACCCTTGCAGGTGATATATGGAGAATGCTGACAATGAGCTGAATTCAGCACATTGTCAGCTTTCTAGCAGTATATACCGCACATCGATGAAAGATCCTCTTTGAGTTTCCTTAACACATAAATGTAATTGAACATGAAATGAAACTATTTCTGGCACAATATGAACTTTCTGACTCACATATGTTATTTAAGTATACCAAGGAAAGAGAATGACCTGTCACCCTGAGGGAGAAAATGACTTTTCTTCATGTGAACTAATGCGTACATGCTTAAGATACTTAAATCGAACATTTTGTTATGGATCTGCTGCTGCCAGACCCCACCCACCTGACAGTACAGATCCCAAATAGAGAAAAAATTCCAACTGTGCTGGAATTATTAGAGCAGTGTAGATGCTAAGAACTGGAGATGATGGTGAAACCTGAAATTCACTAATCTAATAATAAAAAAAATATATGATGCCATAAAAACTTCAACACACGGAGATCAGCAAACATGTTGACACTGGACTTAAGGGCAGTCAATCTGTATGAATGATCTTCGGCTATGGCCACGACAAAGCACTATGGCATAAGTCAGCATTATACTAAACAAATAAAGGTTATATAATTATCTAAATTATAATTTATGATTATCCACAAAGACAGCTTTTCTTGTTCTAAGGCTATGTTCACATCACTGTTATTTATTGTCTGTCCCATGCATCCCCCCATACTCTGGAACTCCTTACCAAGAGACATAAGACTGACCCCCACAATCACAGGATTCAAGAAGGCCCTGAAGACTCACCTATTCAGGAAGGCCTACAACTTACAATAACACTACTGTCACCACACCATCATCTGAACAGTCTCTACTCTCACCTTCTGTCTTTATCCCTCTTCCCTCACAGATTGTAAGTCCTTTTGGTCAGGGCCCTCTACCCCACTGTGCCAGTCAGTCATTGTTAGTATTGTGTTTGTTTTTTATATTTTGTATACTGTATGTAAACCCTCAAATGTAAAGCACCATGGAATTAATATAATAATGTACAGCACCATGGAATTAATATAATATTGTACAGCACCATGGAATTAATATAATAATGTACAGCACCATGGAATTAATGATGCTATATAAATAAAAAATAATAATAAACAAATAAACAATAAAAAATAACAATTGCCTATCATAGGATGACAGCAATGGGCATCTGTGTCCATTTCCAAGGACTCTAATGTAAACAACATGATGGACACTGTCATGTTTGCTTACGTTTGTAATGGAAGAAAAACATCTGTATGCATTAGAAAAGTAAAAAACATGACCGAAGAAAACCTGTGAATGTAGACAGACACCTGACTACCTACGAGGGGACTCTTTCTGCATCTGTAATTTGCTGTCTGTTGCTGTCACCCTGTGAACCTAGCCTTAGCCATAAAACAGCTCGGGAATCTTCCCACCACTTACCCATGCCCACCAACGGGCTTAAATACGAGCTCTTCGCATAGGCTAGTCATGCATCCTCTAGGACTAGGTGAAGGTGAACATATTAATATTTCTATTTTCATTTCTCATGTTCTTTTTTTACATCTAGTTTCTATATGATAACATCAACATTGCTCAATGTAAGTTATCAATTCTCCTGTTTTCTGTTTGCTATTCGCAGCACTGGTGCAGTGTGTTGTCAATTCAGCTCACATCGTTGCCTTAGCTGTAATGTAGACACTGGACTACAGTATCCCTTAGAGACATAGTTACTTTATTCATCACCTATAGGGTTGTTGTCTTTTGGTGTTTTGTGTTTGCTTTGATCCTTGAATTGATATTTCTTTCTATCTTGTGTCTATTTTTTTTTTTAATTGTATCGCTCTTTTATTCTGTATTTGGAGTATATCACTGAAACCTCATTTAGGATTTGGTTACCAAGGTTTTTCCTAGATGCCCTTTTTATTAATCAGTCATTGATCCTTTTATTTATTATTTATTGATGTTTCTAAATAATATTTGCAGTTTTATATGTGTAATTCAGGATGTTTGGTTTTTGTTTGGTAGTTTTTGCAATTGAGAAAGGGCCCTTTGATCCCGAAACGCATTGTTGTGTGATATGAATAAAGAGTCTCAATGAACTTCTTCTGTCGTGTCTTCGGTCCTTGACCAGTGAGCGCGATTCACCATCTGAGGCTCCTCCATGACCTTAGCCATAGTTCACACATGGTGTGCCTGATTTGGACAGTCCCATCTCTTATCCTAGATTCAGCTGCAAATTTTGCAGTACAATGCTACTATCATGGCAGATCCTGATACAGTCAAAAAGCTAGGGGTACAAGCTTCCCACTAACTTCAGTGTCAGAAGCCAGGCCAGACACAGCCTATTGCTTACAGAGGGCAGGCCGATGTACATGGCAAGGGGATGTTTAAAAGAAAAGAGAAATAGAGAAAAGAAGTGCTGGCTGTTCCTTCCCTTTCATCTCCATTTAATCAGTGGGAATGGAGATTTTCTAGGCCGGAAGGGAAATGTATCAAGGCTAGGAAGGCTTTATAAAGTGTGACTGCTGTAACGCATCATCATTCCCAGCTTGTATCTGAAGTTCAATTTAACAAAAATGCCCCTAATGCTATATTTATCCATGAATGCTGATTGTCTCCATGCATTAATAGTATGTGGGTGGAAAGACTCTTTGATGAATTCTTGGTCCATTACACAGAAAGATAGAACACAACAGCTGATAATCATTCCGGGGACTATTTCAGAAAGATCCCAACTAAATGTGCTGGTTTCAGTTTTTAATATCATTAACTGTCGGTGGCATGCAAGGCAAGGAAAGGGTTGATTTTGTTGCTGTCTAGCTCAATTACTCCGAGGATGCGAACGTTTGATTAAACATCCGGCCGCTCTGCTCCGCACTCCGGCTAATATTCTAGATCTGTTTGTCATTTCACGCAAGTTGTATTCAGCTCAAGCACAATGGAAAAACAATAGTGATGTCATGTCTATTTTAGACTCCTGCTAACTGCTTTATGTATTTACTAAGCATGTCCACCGAGTATTTTTTTGCTTTTTTTAATGCAGTTATTTTAGTAGTGGTGCTCCCTTCAAGATGGGTGCTCCGGGAAGTAAAGAGTTAAAAACAACATACAAACAAGGTTGACAAGCCCAAAAGAAGGCTTACCTGTCTGCAAGGATTGGACTTTTAACTCTATAATTTCCAGCTGTACCTTTTTATAGAAAAAATGCTTATAGTGTGTTAATTCTATTTAGCAGACGGTTAGACTTAATAAGTCAACAATGTCAGTGTGAAGTATATCAGTATTTGTATATTTTAATCACTGGGCAGAACCGTAATAAAACTTTCCATCACCCAGGGCAAAGGTTCATTCCACTGCCCTTACGCTCTATCAAAATACACAGAAACGGCTTTGTGGGGCCTTGCTGACAACTAGATCCTGGGGCACGGGTTGCCCCCCCCCCCCCTTCCCCAGCTGCTCCCTTGTCGATGGGGTTTGACACTTGACATGTCTTTCGGGTGAATGCTGTGACCTCATCACTGAATACCAAACATAGCATTCTACGTACTGCAAGGTCTGTGCTTGGTATAGCAGGCGTAGCTCAACCCCATTCACCCAGTCAAATGCTGTGATTTCCAATGGCGGCGCCCATATAGGCATTACTGAAGCACTTTCTGTGAAAAGTACTGCGGGAAAAATCATAGTGGAAACACATTGTGGGGCCTTAGCCTTAAAGTTTCTAACAAAGCCCTGTATGATTCACGTATTCCATACTGTGTTGTAGTACACTTTAGAATACAGTGAAAGAGATACAAGTATATAACCATGGATTAAAATATATAATATATATAAAATATATGAAGAATTGGCAGGGCATGTACCCTGGGGACTGGGCGCCAGAAGGGTCCCAATGAACTGTTTTGCCTTGGTCAGAATATTTAAATAAAGATACTGTATATAGTTTTTATAGGAAAAGATGCAGTATTTTATTGTTTTACATATCTGTTCACCTTGGGTTCAAGAATCCAGGGAGTTGACTTATCCAGAGGTTTACATCTCTGTGGGAACAGTCATAGGTAACAAGCTATCAATGAAAGACTAAGACAAGGGCCGGTGAAAGCACCCAGCAAACCTGGGCAAGTGCCAGGGCCCCAAGCTTCTGAGGGGTCCCACTTGGCTGCTGGGTGCTAACTGCAAACTTTTATCTTGGGTCCCTCACATACACATATACATTATAATGTCCCAAAGTGGCCTCCACACAGTATAATATCCCATAGCGGCCCTTCACACAGTATAATGTCCATAGTGGCCCCTCCACATAGTATTATATCCCATATGCCCCCATACAGTATAATGTCCCAAAGTGGCCTCCACACAGTATAATATCCCACAGTGGATCCTGCACACAGTATAATGTCCTATAGCAGAGGCTACTATGTGTGCAGGGGCTGCTTTCTGACATTATACTGTGTGGAGGAGTTTGATATGGAATATTATAGTGTATAGAGGGGTCACTATGTGACATTATACTGTATAGGAGTCCGCAGCTTGAGACTCCCCACTGGTTAGACTTATTCATTTGGGCCTAATCTGTGGTGGAAGGCACAATAGAATACTGATACTCTGCACCATGAACCGAGCTCATAAAATAAAGAGTAATCCGGGGCAGATGTCCGCCTCAAATTCCACTTTAATTTCTGATGTCTGAACAGGTCCTGTATTACAGTACACTTTTGTAGGTCTGCCTCAGCAAAAAACACCCAATTTCTGTTTTGTTTTTCAGCATTTTCTAGGTGGCACATTTGTTTCATTTACTGTTGTTTTCGTAGACTTACTGTATATGCAGATATTTACACTTAAATTGCTATTGCATGAGTTGCATGAAGATAAAATGGCTTATCTAAGATTACAAGGAAAGTAGTGTGTAAAGTTCAATCCGTAGATTCGCTCACTGCTACATATAAATCCAAACAGACCTTTGTTATAGTTAGATTTTTTTTCGGAATGTCTTTGCTACCGATAGCTTTTAAATGTTAAATAATGCCAGCCCTACAGTATAATGCTGGCATAAGGTTTGCATGCCTCTGCCAAGCACATAAAAGAGCTTTTATCAATCCCACTTACAGACCCCTCTCTCAAACCTTACCCAGGGATATTAAATTCCTTTCCATAATTACACAGCGAGTCCAGATTGTAATCCCATCCATGTATCTATTATTTTATTCTGGCTCTTATAGTGATATGTGAATGGGTCATCAGAGAACTGCGATGGGTTTGAGCAGCTGCCAATTCATTTACTTATTTACTTTCATAGTGTCAGACCCATGCCAAGACTTTATTGTAAAGATACAATGGAGGAGATTTACTAACACCAGTCTTCATAGCTCTGGAGATGGTGGAGGGTGCGCCACATTTATGAGCCCTCCACCGGAAAACGTATGCCAGCCATTTACACCAGATTTCTTTTCTTTTTTTCTCTTAATGTAGATTGTGAGCCCCATATAGGTATCACAATGTACTTTTGTTTTTCTCCTATCAGTATGACTTTATAGAATGGGAAGAAATCAACACAAACATGGGGAGAACATACAAATTCCTTGCATATGTTGTTCCTGGCGGGATTTGAATCCAGGACTCCAGTGCTGCAAGCCGCAGTACTAACCACTGAGCCAGCATGTTGCCCCTTATGCCAGATTTCTGTGCACTCCTACCAAACCCCTATTGTTTCACAGAAAGTGGTGAGGGCAGCACAAATTTAAAATTTTTCACAATTTTTTGCGCATAAAAGGCATACAAGGCATAATAAATCTGTTCAGATATAATCTTATGAGCAACCCCTCCCTCCCTGGAATTGGTATATGACATGTAAATCAGGCATGAACATTTTATAAAGCACAAAATATGTTTAAATAGTACATATAGTACACATAGTAGAACACAGTGGTAAGGAGGAAGGAGGAGGAGGAGGGCTTGTGATGAAGGACATTTGGGGCATTTTTTTTGTGGTCAATGGACAATAGTGCTGATGCAAGATACCGAACTATCAGCTGTGAGCAGGAGATCTCACCACCTACCAAAGGAACTGCCACATGTTATCATGATAGCTGCATATGTCCCCCACCTCTGCAAAAATGTTTTTCTGCCTGTTATATCTACATGCTGTGACCCCCCTCCTCATGTCCTCCAACCACGGTCGGGCTGTATTATTATTATTAACAACACTCCACACAGAGAACTAAATGATCCTGCAGTGTGTCTGTGTTTCTTTCTTTTTAGTTGCTCTGATTCCTAGGATTTCTCTATCTGCCATGAGCTTGTATGTGTTTTCTCTCTTGTTATATACTACTGTACATCTATGAAACTGTATCACTGAAATTTCCCCATTGTGTGACTATTAATGGAATATCTTATCTTATATTTTATCTTATCTTATATAAAAGTTGCTATAGGTTCTTAGATATGGGAATATGTGTAGTCAAAGCGCCATGGCCCATCACAGAACTCACTAGATTTTATTTAGCCCCTTTTCCTTTTTGTCTGCCATTGACAATTTTGTAAAAGAAAAACATATTGTAGAACATACAATTTTGTAGTGCTCAGTAAAGTAGCAGCAAGAATGGACCAAAACTTGTATCTAACTTGTATTCAATTGTATATTCAAGGTTTTTTTTCCCCCAAGAATCAATTACATATCTGTAAGATAGGTCATAAATATGTGATTAATCAGCGTCCAACATCCGCTGATCAATTGTTTGAATAGGCTTTGATATCCTCCATGTAGCAATGATGTCATATTCACCGGTCACATGGTACAGCAGCAGCATAGTGCTATTCAGGTGAATGTAGGTATGGTGCTGCACCAAACACAACTCCTACACAATGTATAGTGCTGTGAAAAGACCGCAGCACTCACCTGAGCAGGTAGGGTTGAGGTTATAGGTCATCACTAATCGAGTTCAAGGGTGCTGGTGACATGTGACAGGATACATGCTTGGATGCTTTTTTGCTAACAAACCCTATCCTAACAAAGCCAGTGACTCAGCATTCTCTTTGCAGTAAATGTATGACAAACTTTAGAATTGGAGCGGGTTCACACTTATAGTTACATTATGTTTTTGGCTAAAAGATTATTATTCATCTATATGCCAAAATGCATCATCTATAAATTATAAATAAATATAAAAATATAATAAAATAGATAGAAAAATCAATAATTTATAACTTAAACATTTTATTTAATTTTGGGTAGTACAACAAAAATGTAACAAGGAACACAAGTGTATAGCTACATTACATACTAGCAAGTAAGTACTTTTACACCTCAACCTTAAAGGGGTTGTCCCATCACAAGGATCCTATCTATACTGCTTGTTAATGTGGATGTAAGACTTTTCCTAAATACACTGCTTCAGCAAAACTGCTTTGTTTGTCCACTATCTTACTTTATTCAATTCTTTGTGGCCACAGCCCTGACCTAGCAGCTCATGAGTCAAGTGATGTATCTGCTGCTCTCAGGGGGGAGGGAGGAGGGGCTAAGTGCAGGGAGCGAGCCTGTGTATCTAGCTATTCCTGTGTCTACACCACGTGACCTAGCTCCCTGCTATCAGATAGGGGAGAGGAGCTGCTTTCATTTCTTCTGTTCTCCCAGTTATCAGGCTAGCTAATACAATTGTGTTCATTATGGCAGAGACAGGCAGTCTCTGTATGTAACACATAATGGAGTTGCTGCTGCCTGTACTTCATAGTCCAATATGGGTGGGCGGAGCTACATGCTAATTTGGGGTGGAGCTAAACGACAGGTTGCATGTGAAACCCCGCCCACCAAATGATGCAAGAAACCAGGAAGAAAGAAGATTTTACAGCAGTAAAGACTGATGAGTATGTGAGGTTGGAATACCTCTTTAAGGTTTTTATACAGAACCATATTATGACTCTGTAAACCTGTGAGTTGTTGTACAAATATGGTGGCTCTGAAAGTTTACAAAGTTCCAAAAATTGTTGCTCCCAAAAATTGATGTCATCTACATTTGCACATGGAGTTCCCACAGCTCCCTAGCATAGAGCTGCAGGGATGCTAAGGTCCTATGGGATGTCCCGCAGCCAATAAGTGCTGCGGGAAGAACCATGGCAGCAACTAATCGCAGTTCTTCCCGCAACGCTTTAAACAGAAAGTTCACTGAGGTTTCCTCTTCGGACTTACTGTTACAATTATATCTATGGAGAAACCACACCGGCGTTTGCGTAGATATGATTGACATGCTGCGCTTTCCAAAACTGCACTGGTTTTGAACATCGCGGTGTGACCGCTCTGCTGTTTTTACCACAAAGTGGGCATGGCATTCACTAAAATCCTATCCACTTTACCTGTACTGTAAAACGCTGCTGGAAAAATCGCAGGGCTCTGGCCTTAATTTTGCATATTTTTATTTTGCCACATTAACTTCATTATTCACTATTCAAGCTTCTTCAGGCTAGGGCCTCATGAAGACTAGGCGCCACAAAAAGTTGCTGTGAAATATCTGTCAATAAGAAATGCACCGAGTGCTGATTTTGAAATCTTGTCAACATTGCTGTAGTTAAGTGAGTAGTCAAGCTTGTCAATTTCATCCCATTATTTAATATATATTGAAGCTTCCAGACTCTGATTCAGATTCCGGACGTGGCTAGATTCCTTTCTTGAATGGGCTATAAACATTCCAGATTTTACAATTTTGCACAAAGACAGGTCTAGAAGAGAGGTGGAGTGTGAAGATATGGCAGAAGCGAGTGTTAAAGAGGCAAATGTGGGTGAAGATTGTAAGGAAGTGTAATCCTTGTGGGTGGAATTGGATTAGGATATACAGTAACCACTGATAAAATACTATTTAGTATAATCTAAAGACTGCCCAACATAACTGAGGAGTTAGGCAAGGTTCACACTACCGTTGAATTCCGTTATGAAGGTGTCCGTTCAAAAAAAACCCCCAAAAACACCTATCATAACGGACACAAACGGACACTAACTGATGGCTATTAGTTACTGTCCATTATAAGTCCATTGGCCATATACTTCAATGTTAAAAAAATAACGGACACTTGCTATCTGTTTTTTCTAACGGACAGAAACGTCCTTTATGTAGGATTTTTTTGTCCACTGGAAAAAAATGGACACAAAGCGTAAGCTTTGAGATCGGGGAGGAACGCCTCCTCCCCTCCTGATAGTACTCGTCCATAGACGAGTACTGGGGAGGCATTCCTCACCGCTCTCAAAGTACAGCGCCATAGGCGCTGCTGTGAGGAAGGCAGTTCCTGACTGAGGGGGCATTCACACGATGTAACGCGGCATTGATTCTGACACGTAAACTCGTGTCAGAATCAGCGCTGTAAAACAGAATCCCATTGACTTCAAGTGTAAAATAATACAACTAATGATAATTATTTATACTATGGTCGGGGCCTCTCCCGTCTTGTCTGTTCGCGGGCGGCCCTGTCCCCGTATTGTTGTTTTTCTTTTTTTATGCCTTACGTTATGTTTTTGGCCCTCTGTTGCTATATTGGGCCTTTTTGGTTTGGTTTTATTATTCAATTGAGTGTTGTTACACTTTATTCCGCTCCTTGTTTATTTCACTCTGTATTCATAAATAAAGAATTTATTTAAAAAAAAACAATATTTATACTACGTTACTGATATTATTGACAAAAAGAGACTAATAGCAATATTAAGAAACTGTATCATATATAAATTTACACAGTATTTTTGAGTTTGAATTATATTTAATGTATATATACTTTGTTAGGCGTCTTGTGTAAAGTTCAGGATTACATGGTTAGATTTTGTTTCTTTTGGGTGGAATGCAGATGCTGTATGTAAACAGATATTTTTTCTCTCTGACGTCTTTCTGCTGCATTCTTACTCTTTTGTTAGCACACAGCTCCTACTGAGAACAAAGGTGTACTGGCCGCAGTGGGCAGATGCTTTCTCTGTCTTTTTTAGACTATGATAATCATGGTTCTAACATTGAGAGACTATGATCATTGCCATTACCATAAACAATATATGTTCCTGCAAATGCTAACTATAGCGCCAAACCATATTTACTGTAAGAACCATACAAGAGGACATAAAGCTGTGAATGTAAATAAAATGACCATATTGATAATCTGACTCTACTCCGAATTATTTATTCTCAAACTTGTCAAAATGTGGACAAAATGTGTAATAATAGTATAGTTGTAATGTGCATGTAACGTTTGCGTCCCTCACTAGAGATCTGTTCCCCATCCATCTGCTATCATTGGGGTTAGCAAAGGGATTTATTGCTTTAAATGCCCCATAGAGAGCAAATGGTGTGTCTTTGTGGAAAGTGTCAGGTATCTCTTGAAATGGACATTAAAATGACTGAAAGGTAGATAGAAAAATATTTAACTAAGGCTTTGTCAACATGCTCACAGGCTTTTATAAGGAAAAATATATTTGTACCATATTAGCCAGTGGATATGAAATATAAAAAATTAAGAGTCTTCAGTAGTTGATGCCTTTTTTAATGGTTAGCTAAAATGATAACAAATTGTAAGCTTTTGAGGCATAGGCTTTTATAGTCTATAAGTGAATTGGGCTGAGCTGCAATTGTACAGTATGGCTATTGCACAGTGTACAGTGCTGTGTACTTCCATCTCCATACACCATGCTTTGACAAATATTGACAGATATTAAGGATGTTCCATTAGTATTAACCCTTGTACAACCTCCTCAGTTACTGACTATGAAAAACACAAAATATAACCTGGCTGAATACCAGACCGTAGAAAAAACAGCAGGGCAGAAGTTAGAGCTGTAGTATCAGATCCAAAAATACCATGAACCAAGTGCCCAACACTTTAGGGAGTGAAGAGCCCTCAAACCAGCCACATCAGCTCAAATAAAAAACAAAAGAAAACTAAGAGTAAATTAATTAGACAATAAAAGATTTTACTGCCATGTAGGATAATTGATATGGTAGGAAATTCAAGGAAATATTTGTCAAATTAAAATGCATGTAAATACAGAAATCCAACATGAAAAGACTGATTTAGGGTCCATTCACATGGAGTAACATGCCGCGTGATCTGGCACGTATACAGCGTGTGAGACTTTGAGCGCCGTAAAAGCTCCCATTGATTTCAATGGGATCCTGGATCGTATACGCTGCGTTATTTTGCGGCCGTGATTTTGCAAAATAACTCGGCGTATATGATCCAGGCTCCCATTGAAATCAATGGGAGCTTTTACGGCGCTCAAAGTCTCACACACCGTATACGTGCCAGATCACGCGCCACGTTACTCCGTGTGAATGGACCCTTATAAATGGATCTTTCCTTTATCCATTTAGTAGCTACATGACCATGCCATAAAAACAGTCAATGGAAAAGAAGACTTTACCCAGAATTAGAAGACAGGTTTTGCCTGGTATTGAAGTTCAAGAGTTTATCTGCAATTCAAGGCACTACCATTGACACTTAGTGATCTTCTTCTGGAGAGAAAAAACATCATTTTTCTAACCTGGACAATCCCTGTAATGACTTGTTTAGGATTTTATAAACACAACCTTCGACAGCAACTTTTTTCAACAAATTTCCAGCCCTTTTGAGGAATATGGAGGCCTCACTCAAGTCCAAAAAGCAATAGTTTTAATATTATGTAACCCATTTAAGATAATGTCCCCAACACCATAACACTTTATGAGATAGTACGTATGGCTTAGATCTGACTCTAGAATTATTGTTATCTTGTGATGAGATCTGCAATATTCGTCTTTCTATTGTATAGTGCGGTAATATATGTCCTTTACCACTCTTTACCTGTGCCAGGATGAGCAGATTTTTTGGACACCAGGTGAAAGTGACTTAAAAGGGTATTCCCATGTACGTAGTTTTTTTTTTTTTTTTTGATTTGTAGACAATTAAAAGTTAAACCTTTTTGTAAATATAAGTAATTAAACATTTTGCAGAGTTTTAAAGATTTTCTATAAATATCTTGTGGTGACAGTCTGTTATCTTGATCAGTTGCCATGGATACGACCATGAATGCAGAACCTTTCTAAGGTCAGAAAATCAGCCATGATTTCCTTATTATGGCCGGGATATCTTCTGATACTTGTAGTGTCCCTGCCTGATAACCCAGCTACAATAAGGACATCATAGCTGGGTTCCTGACAAGACCCAGACCATAGAAAGTTTTTGCATTAGTGGTCGTAATCATTGGCAACCGATCAAGACAACAGACTGTCATTGCTAAGATGGTTAGAGAAAATCTTTAAAACTTTGCAGGAATTTTAATTACTTATATTTGTAATTATAAACTTTTAATTATCTACAAATATAGATATGATTATACAAAAGTCCAAATACGTAGTAGAGAAAGTAGGATGGCACTGCTGATTTTCAGTAAAAACTGACTTATTAGATGAAGAGGATTAGGTTCACGTAGAAACAACTAGAGATTTAGAAGTCCGGTGGTGCTCAACATCCAAAAATCAGCACAATGAAATTTGTAGCAAAAAGAAAGATGAAACGCAGGAAGGGGACTCACCCACTCAATCTGGGTGAGTGCCCTTCCTGCTTTTCATCTTTCTTTTTGCTATATGATATGATTATGTTCATGGGATTACCCCTTTAATGTTAATCTTTGAATGCATTTTGTATACTTTTCAGAACCGTGAAAAAGTTTCTTTCACCATCAGGATGATTAAGAGGTTATGACTAGAGATGAGCGAACAGCGCTCGACCGAGTACATGTTCGATCGGATATCAGGCTGTTCGAGATGTTCCATTCCAGTCAAACACCACGTGGCAAACTCACTAAAAATTCGATTCCCTTCCCACCTTCCCTGGCACTTTTTTTGCACCAATAACTGCGCAGGGGAGGTGGGACAGGAACTACGACAACGGAGGCATCGAAAAAAAATCGGAAAAAGTAATTGGCTGGCTAATTCAGGTGACCTCCAATTTATACGAATAGTGGATTTAATATCCGGGTCATATGAGACTGTGAACTATGTGACTGTGAGACAGGGATAGATGTGCAGGCAGGGTTAGCTAGGGATTACCTTTATTTAGGTGGGAATATCACTCACACAGCTCTTTGAGGCTCTATCTGGTCGGGATCCCTGTAAGCTTGCGATATGCACGAGCTGAAGGTGTAGCAGAGCACAGCATGCTCTCAACGCTGCTACATCTGAGATCGGACCAGAATGGAGACTGCTATGGACCGATCTCAGACTCCACCTCCTCACAGACGAGCCTCCAGCAGAACCAGCGTTGATTGACCGAATGCTGTACTCTGTATGGCATTCGGCCAATCAACGCTGGTCAATGCATTCCTACGGGAAAAAGTCAGTTTGCGCATATCGCAAGCTGACAGGGCTCCCAATTGCTGTCCCAGTTGCATTCCAGGGTGTTGGCATCATTTCCTGGGGTGTCATAGTGGACTTGGTGACCCTCCTAAGTCGAATAGTGCTTTCCCCCTTAACAAGTATTTTTTCCCCATAGACTATAATGAGGTTTGATATTCGATCGAACAGTTGAGTATTGAGCGGCTACTCGAATCGAATTTCGAACTTCGAACATTTCACTGTTCGCTCATCTCTAGTTATGACTCAGGTTATGACTCATCCTGATATCCAGGATGCAGGAATGAATTGCAGAAGTCTTAAGAAATAGGGGTCGATACTGTAAATATTGAATCTTTACATAAAGTTGATATAATTGTGAACAAAAAAGATATGTAATACTTAGAAATGTACTTCAGTATACCATAGAAACATCTGAATACAAGATCTAAAAACACTGAAGCAGCAAATTTTATGAAAAACAAACTTTGTGACTGTCTCAAAAGTTTTGGCCATGACTATGTCAAAAGAAAAACATAACAAATAGCAGCAGTCTCTTAGGGTAAGAAACGCAGCTAAAGAAACGCAGCTTTTTTTGTTGCAGTTTTTTGAGCCAAAGCCAGGTGTGGAATGAGGAGAAGGTAGAAGTATAAGATCTTCCTATATACAGTATTTTCTATTCCTTTTGTAGTCATTCTTGGCTTTGGCTCAAAAAACCGCAACAAAATCTGCAGCAAAAAAGCTGCATTTCTGCAACGTGGGGGCCTCAGCCTTAATGTTTTATTAACTAGAGCAGTTCAGTATCTGGGCATCAGTATTTAAGAACTGGATAGAGTAATGTATTACCCCATCACGCAAAATCACATGCATGAGCTCTCTCCATACACGGCAGTTTCCGGCTGTATAATACAGCCAGCACCAGCCACTAACAGCCGCAATTGGTGCTGACACCGATCACAGCTCTTAACACTTTAGATGCCACAGTCAAATGTGACCACGCAGGCACCATGGACGTTGCTATCTTTACATGATCGCCATCCTCCATAACATCATTGAAGAGCAGTGATTGATTGTCATCACAGCCAGGAGCCTATTGAAGCCTCCAAGGCTTGTCATTATTATGGCTCTATTACACGCTGCTAGAGGCAGCGTGTAATAGAAGTCATAGGATTTTACTATTCACTGTAATACATTAGTATTGCTGTGAATAGTATGAGTTATCAGACCCCCTAGGGTTTAAGGTCCCTAGGGGTCTGAACATAAAAGTAAAAGAAAAAGTTTTTTTAAAGTATTAAATAAAAAATATACAAGTTTAAATCACCCCCTTTCCCTAGATCACATATAAAAATAAATAAACAAAAGTAAAATCAAAACTTTAGGGATCCCCGCTCTCCAAAATTCCCAAACTATTAAAATATTAAAATATTGGTATCAAGAAAAATGCCATCTTGTCCCACATAAAAATACACCATAGCTAGCTCCATACACATAAATATAAAAAAAAAGTTACAAATGTCACAATATGGCAACACAAAAAAAATTTGATAATTTTTTATTTTTTTAAAAGGTATCAAAACATTGCAAATAAAAATATCACCATGATCATACTGACACACAGAATACAGGTAAGGGCTTGTTCACATCTGCGCCCGGTCTCCGTTCTGTAGGTTTCCGTTTTCTGCACAAAACAGAGCAGGAGACGGAAAGCCGCATTTGAATGGTTTTGAAAGATGTCCGGCCGTGAGCGCCGGTGAGCGTTTTATGCTCTCCGCTGCGAAACCGTTTTTTTTAAACCGGACACAGAGTCGGACATGCAGTACTCTGTGTCCAGTTTAAAAAAAAAAACGGTTTAGTGGCAGAGAGCATAAAACGCTCACAGGTGCTCACGGCCTGACCCGGTCTGACAGCTTTCCGTCTTCCGCATGCAGAAGACGGAAAGCTCAGAACAGAGTCCGGGCCCTAGTGTGAACCCAGCGTCACATGTCATTTCTACCACATTTTTCAATCCCATCTCATTCTGAATTTTTTCCAGATTCCCAGTACATTGTAAAAGATATTGAATGGTGCCATTACAAAGTACAGTTTGTTTCGCAAACAATAAGCCATCATGTGACTCTGTGAACTGTCAAATGGAAAAATGATGGCTCTTGGAATGGGAGAGGGAAAAATGGAAATTCAAAAATGAAAATTGGGGTTAAATTATTATTAGTCAAATAGAAGATTGTGATCTACTAGTACATCTCATAGCAGTGACTCGAAAATATTATAATAGGCCAATAGGTGTTTTTTCTAAATGGTGGACACAGAAAAAGCGATGTACTCCACATATACCTGTAGCTAGTTCCGTGACAGCAAACTCATGCTCCACAAACAGCAGATCACATATAAAAAAGATTGGTCAATCCTGCATTAGACTGTATAGCTAGTGGTATATGAAAATGTGCTCTGTTGTGCTCAAGACTGTGAAAGACTTCTATCTAAGAACAGTCATATTGTCACATATGCAGAAACAAATGTATAAGCCATAATGATAAATAGATGTAAAATTGAAGACTAAAATGATCAACATAGCTGCTCTGCTTATACTGCTTATCTAAGGTCAGGCTATATGCAAGATAAAGAAAAACGCGGGGCCGGTGAATAAGACGCTGTTATACTTCTGAACTGAGGATGTAAAGAATTTGCTACTGAATCAAGAAGACATGAGTTTGTTCACAGGGCAGGAAAACATTTTTTGTATTATGTTTATATCAAATTTCTTGGATTTTTTTACAAGTGGGTTGTGAAAGACTTACAGCAATTGAATACAGCTGTGGAGCGCCGCTCACATAATGAATACGCTCTCTGACTTGCCAAAGAATCTCCTGCCTGTAATATTTTAACAGCAAATACAGACCTCTTTTTAGAAAGATACTCAATTTGTTTTCTATTTTCAATTCCCTCTGAGATTTCACATAAAATCATGTAATATTGTATGCTCCATCTTATGCTTAATGTCAGTGTAAGGAGCATCTATGGATATGGTAAAGGCAACAATATGGGACTCAGTAGTAATATTTTTTAGCTGTTTTTACATGTATGCTAAATATGTAACCTGTATCTTTAAAATAAAAAAAAAATCACAGCAGAAATTCAAGGAAAAAGGCGTGTAAGAGTAAAAAATCAAGTTATAATATAGATATGTCTATATGTGTAAGGCTCTTAAGGTTAGGGTTTTTAAAATGTCCTTTCAAAGCTGAATTTGAGAGCTTAAAGTGAATCTGCTGCTTCACAATTTTATTACACGTGCAGGGGAAGCGATTTTAAACATTTTTTTTAGGCTAAAACCCAACGTTGCGTTAACGCAGCTTTTTTTGTTGCAGATTTTGTTCTGGTTTTTTGAGCCAAAGCCTGGAGTGGATTGTGAAAAAGATAGAAGTATAAGAGCTTCCTATATATTTCCCATTCCTTTTGGTGCCATTCTTGGCTTTGGCTTAAAAAACTGCAACAAAAAAGCTGCATTTCCACAACGTGGGATCTTAGCCTAGTTAAGGAATTCTGTCCTGAATCGGCCATACATTCAAAGCAATTGCAGTTGATGAAGAAATAAAATCAGCGTCCTGCTCAATCTTGCTGTGGATTTGACGGCTCTGGAGTCCCTGCCACTTAGACCCATTCATCTGGGCCCAATCAGCAGAGTAAAGCCGCAACGCCGTGGCAATCTTGTAGAATTTCTCTTGATTTTCCCCCATGTGAACCTAGTCCTATAGTTACATGCCTGTACACTGCCTGCTTCCCCTCTCCCTGCCCACTGCCCAATAGCTAACAGGTATCCCCCATATATTGGCAGCGCCGCACCTCCCAAGAGGCGACCTGAAGCGAGCGCTTGAGGCGGCGCTATGTCAGGACCCCAGAGAGGGCGGCATTTTTGATTACCTAAGCCAGTCCAGGACAAGCTGTCCTGGACTGGCTTAGCACCGAGCGGTGGTTTGGGGAGGCCACTGGAGCAGCGCTGCTCCAGCAGCCTCCCCTCACGCTCAGGCAGAGAGCAGGTCCACTCCGTGCCTGCTCTCTGCCTGCGAACGGCGCTAAGCCCCTCCCCTTCGAGCGGCCATGCCCCCTTCACTCGGCCATGCCCCTTCGCTGGGGGGGGGGGCTTTCTGTAGTTCACCTCGGGCGGCGAAAGGGGTAGGTTCACCCCTGTATATTGGTGCACCACCAGTTTTGTGATTTGCACCAGTTTACTACTGTTTGCATTTCATAAGTCTCATAAGATAGAATTGTGGTTGCTGTGAAATATATTATTCCCTGAATAAATAGTGCAAGGTCAAGTAACGGAAACTGTTCTCAATGGGATTAATACACATTGAGAGCTAAAATGTCCAGTGACCGGAAAATTTCCCAACCATCATTGTACTTTCCACTGTTTAATATGTACCTTCTCAGAGACAACAGATTACTTAGCTGTGTACATGGATGGCTCATGGCACAGAAATCATGGGTGTGCACACTGCTACTGTATGTGTGTGATAAGGAACATTACTCATTCATGTAACTGCATTGAAGAATAAAAGGAGAATGCAACAAAAAGGTTTATTCAGTACAAAAGAGGTTCTCTATTGGACCACGGAAACTTTAATCTATAGGAGCACAATGTATGAAAGAGCTGCTTGTATCATTCACTTATAAGGATAAGATAAGATAATCTTTTAATATTCCATGGGGAAATTCGGTGTGTTAAAGCAGCATGGATAATATAGTAATATATTACAAGAAAAAGCTCAGAATAGCAGATAGAAAAAGATACTAGGATCTTTTATTAGTACCCCCATGTGTCTCACATATTAGTAACCCTTATATGAGGCACACAGGGGTTAATATGAGGGACATGATGGGCTTAACTGTTATTACTGTGAGGCACATGGAGTTACTGAAGCTAAATTAATAACCCCAATTGCCTGACATTAATAGGCATACCCCAGCAGGTACCTGTGTGTTTTACTTTCTCTTTACTGTAGTTTCCTCTCCTTGATACGACAGACATCTTCTATGAGACACAATGAATCCTGCACATAATGGCCACTGACTTATCTGCAGATGTTACATTCTAGGGGCTACAGGACCTTTGATGACATCACAGTCACATGACCTACATGACAATCCAATCATAGAGCAGTAGCACTAATGGGCCTCCCCCTTCGTTTAATTTATGCAGGTCCTTCCAGTTTTCTGTGCTCCGTGGACCCTGACTCGAGTATAAGCCGAGGGGGGCTTTTTCAGCATAGAAACTGTGCTGAAAAAGTCGGCTTATACTCGAGTTTATACAGTACATTGCAGTTTTTTATCACTTGCAGTTTTCTTGTTTCATGTCTATGTTTGAGAACACATGACAATATGTCTTTAAAGCTAAGGCCCCATGTACTGAAACACAGCAAAAAAAAAAAAACAGTTTTTTTTTTTTTTTTTTTTGTAGATTGAGAGCCCCACTTAGAGCTCACAATGTACATTTTTCCCTATCAGTATGTCTTTTTTTTAGAATATGGGATGGAAATCCAAGCAAACACGGGGAGAACATACAAACTCCTTGCAGATGGTTTTTTTTGCCCATGGCGGGATTTGAACACCAGGACTCCAGCGCTGCAAGGCTGCAGTGCTAACCACTGAGCCACCGTGTGTTATTCATGGGGTTTTTGCTGCAATTTTTTCAGTTTTTTTCCTTCCCCCTATTGCATCTATAAGGAAAACATTAGAGATGAGGGAACACTAAAATGTCCGAGGTTCGAAATCCGATTCGAACAGCCGCACACTGTTCGGCTGTTCGAACGGATTTCGAACCCCATTATAGTCTATGGAGGGAAATTCTCGTTTCAGGGGTAGGCAAAATTCGATACAATTATACTTACCAAGTCCATGAGTGACGGTCGGGCTGGATTCCCCTTGAAGTCTTCTCCCGGTGCAGCGCCCCCGCGGCGTCTTCCGGCTGGAATTCACTCTGCCTAGGCATCGGGGCCTAGGCAGAGCCGACTGTGCATGCGCGGTCGGCTCTACCCGGCCCGACGCCTGAGCAGAGCCGACTGCGAATGCGAGGGCATGCCCGCGCATGCGCAGTCGGCTCTGCCTAGGCCGGATGCCTAGGCAGAGTGAATTCCAGCCGGAAGACGCCGCGGGGACGCTGCACAGAGAAGACTTCTAAAGGTAAGAGAAGAACCAGTGTTGATTGGCAGAATGTATAGCATTCTGCCAATCAACGCTGATTCTGCATCGAACATTAAACTTTGAACAGCTAGTAGTGTTCGATCGAGTACGAGTATTTCGAATACCGTAGTATTCGATCGAACACCTACTCGATTGAACACTACTCGCTCATCTCTAGAAAACACCATTAATCCACAGCTAAAATTAAAGATGACTTTGCACCACCTCCAACAAGTCCAGCTCTTTACATCATTTAACAGGTGTAGCTCCACTGATTCCAGCACAGTTGGAATTTTTTCTCAAGCCTCCACCATTCCTGAGCAATCAATGCAAGTAGTTTTGCTGTCTCATATGCTATTCAGGCTCTGTATTGTCATGAGGACACTGAATGTCTCTGATTGGAGCTCTGACTCACACACCCCTGCCTGACACCGCCCTTCTGATGTTACAGAGTTTAAAAAGCACATCAGACACAAAAACTAACTGCGCTAACTAATGATGAGGCTAGAAAAAAAAATTCCAACTGTGCTGGAATAAGTGGAGCAGTTCCTTTTAAGAGCTAGAATTCGTAGAGGTGGTGAAAGGTCGTTTTTAAAAATGCATGGTATTTCAAAAACAAAAACATGATATGAACATATGTAAAACTACTTAAAGAATGTAAAACACATACACATTAAATATCCCTGTGCCTGAAAACACCCAGCCTACAAACTTATAAAAATATTTTACTATATAGAGAGCGCCATAGTGGAAAAAAAAAAAAATCAAAAGAACTGAACTGCCGTTTTTGTTGTTTCACCTCCCATAAAAATTTGGATAAACAATGATCAAAAGAATAGACATTCCACAAAAAATACATTTGACCCTGTAAAAAATTACGACTTATGTATTTTGCTAAATTTGTTTGGTATTTCCATAATTATATCAACCCATAGAATACAGGTGACATATCATTTGAGCTGCACATTGAATGCCTTAAAAAATAAGAAAGTCGCACAAACGCATTTACGCCCCATTCTGAATTTTTATTACAGCTTCTCAGTACATCGTACGGAATATTAAATGGTACCATTATGGAGTACAATTTGCTCCCCAGAAATTAAAGAGGTTGTTCAGGACAAAATCATAATAATCTAGACTACACTATACACTCTCTCCCTGCCTACCTTCCAACTTACTCACTTTACCAAAAATGTATATTTACCCATATCACTTGGGCAGTCCTGTGACCACTCCAGGCACATTTTCAGATTTTCCTGTGACATTTTGTTTCCCTGTTTCTGGTAACAGAACTGCAACAATACTAACCCCCACATCACATTTATCTATCTTCCTGTCTGGATTTCCTGGGCACGGAACATAACTTCCTTCCTTCTGCTTTATTGTGCAGACACTGGCTGACGGTTTGAGGAGGAGGAGCATGGCCTGCAGAAGGATGTGATCTCCTATGCCCAGAATATCCAGACAGGAAGACAGGTAAGTATGATGGCGTGTTGCGTTGGGTTCAGTTAGTTAGTAAGGAAGGGCTAGTTGTGGGCGGGCTATCTAGGGAAACAGGGAGGGGCTGTGAGGGAGTGACGGGAGGGTAGTGTGAGTCAACTCTGAGTGAAGAGCAATGCATCATGGTAGTTATAGGACAAAAGAATAGGAAGCTACCCATGTAAACAAATGCAGTGGATGACAGGAGATCCCAGAGAAACCCAGAAATCACTCAAAACACTGCTAAAGGTATTTGGGAGCACTTATTAACCCATTAAAAACAACAACAGACTTTTTTGTTTTTAATTTTGCCTGGAAAACACCTGCCTCATATGGAAAAAAGCAAAATGCAGGTAAAAAAATGCATATTTTCACTGATTTTCTGCCTATATTATACTATAGGGAAAATGCCAGCATTTCTGCAGGTATAATTGACATTCTCTGATATGCTAAAATACATGCGTTTTTGAAAACGTAGCTTTTCTGATGCAGATTTTTTCCGTGGATGAGATTAGCTAGAATCCCATTTATTTTGCAGGTACTGTAAAATGAAACACATTTTCCCATAGTGTTTCCGCAGTGGCAAAAACTAGGCATTTTCACAATGTGGGTCTCCAGCCTAAGGCTGGGGCCCCACGGGACGTAAATGCCGCAATTTGCCCGCAGTGGAGATGCTGCGGGAAAAATCGTGGCATTGTACACTGCAGGCAAAGTGGATGGGATTCATGCGAATCCCATGCCCACTTTGCGGCTTTGCAAATCGCAGCATGCCAATTATATCAATTATGTCAATTATACTGTATCTACGGAAACACCAGCGGCTTTCCCGTAGATATAATGTTAAGAGAAAGTTCGCAGAGGAAAACTCTGTGAACTTTCTCTTAAAAACGCTGCGGAAAGAACCGCAATGCGTTCTTCCCACAGCGTTTTAGTGCTGCGGATACGGCCCGTGGGGCCTTAGCCTAAAATAGGACTTTTGAACTAAGCCTTATGTACATAACATGGTATGACATCAGTAATAAACAGTAGGACAAATGTAGTGCTAATATGTTCTAAAATAAATAATGTTGTGCCTGTGAGCTGCTCTTGGGGCGTATAGTTACAAGAGGTAGCACCATTGCAAATTGTGTTTGTGTCACCTGAATTTCATGCATGGTGACGACATATACAATACGAATACAAGTGATCCCTGTTGAGGTCAAATTTATAGAATACTCACTAACAAATAAGGGATAGACAGCCACTCCATATGTAAAATGTGTACAACTGCACAGGCAATGGCCTAACTAGAGGCTTAGGGGCTCTGGTGCAATAATCCAGCTTGGGGCACCCCCATAGCAATTTTTTTCACTATTGCGCTACCCCCCCATCAGAATCTGTCATTGACTATACTCTGACCAGTTGCTCCATGTGGAATGAAAAATTTAACTTTCTCATTATATCAGTGCTTATGGGCCCACTAAGGTTCCTGGGCGATTGCACCCTCTGCACCCCCTCAAGTTACACCCCTGTGCACAGGTGCCTTGTAGGTGCATAGATGTTCATAAAATGCTATATATGACTCTGATGCTATCACTGTGATAGGGACAATGTGCCTGTGCTTGTACTTTTAATGCATGAGATCTCTTCGTTGTCTGGGCCACCACTGTTTAAAATAATGACGGCATTGTCGAAAATAATATTCAGTAGAAAAAATGGCGTAGTATTTGCATCCTTATCCTCAAAAAGTGAAAAAATCTTGAGTTTGCTTGTTGAATTTTTTGCCTGCATTGTAGCTATACACTTGCCATGTGTTATTTGGACTGGGCGCAAAATCCAGATGGGTTAATGATTGATAGTTATCAGCATGAGTTTGCAGTACATAGTGGTACTGACTCCCAGCTGATATGTAAGATATTCCGCTTGTATATTAACTTGTCACCTTGTTTCTAGCCAATAAATTCTGTTTATTTGATAATGTGTCAGTGGCTGTGAGGAAAACATAGCTTAGATGTTCTGCAACAGACCAGATAATCTTCTAACTACATAATTGGAGTTCTTGCTTCATCTTAAAGCTTGAGTCATTTAGAAAGACAAAGAGCAATAACCACTGATGTCCAATAACCTGTATTTCTGGATTCAAATGTCAGACACCTACTGTATGTCTCCAGATGTATGTGCCCATATATATTATATACTATATGCATTCCTTATATGATTAAGGAAAGCTGGAAAAAAGAGTGCTGTACTTTTTATATACAAGTAAATTGTATCAATATAGAGAACCATCAATGACGATAAAACCCATCACAGATTGCTGGACCAAATATTCAGTGGCAAGAGCCACATTCAATATGATTACTTTTGAGTGTTTGTAGATTTTCCATGATCCTAGTCTTAGCCAAACCGTTGCATCTATTCAGTAGAGTGACGCTGGGTTCACACCAGCGTTCGGCACTCCGTTCTCAGGTTTCAGGCTTCTGCATTCTGAAACCTGTAATGCCGAGTCTGTCCGTGAGCGCCGGTGAGCATTTTATGCTCTCTGCGGCGAAACCGTTTTTTTTAAAACCAGACACAGAGTACTGCATGTCCAACTCAGTGTCTGGTTTAAAAAAAAACAGCTTCACCGCGGAGAGCATAAAATGCTCACCGGCGCTCACGGCCGGACACTTTTCAAACCCAATCAAATGAATGGGTTTGAAAAGATGCCAGCAGATTTCCGTCTCCTGCCCAGTTTTGTGCAGGAAACGGAAACCTGCAGCACGGACTCCCGGGCGCAAATGTGAATGAGCCCTTACCAAGATTGGTCATAGATAGGCTATCAGCCAGACAATGAGCAGATCTCCCCATGAGCATGGTAAAGTTAAAATTCTAATTTTTAGTTCTCGCACATTTCCATGGACAGTCCAATGTTTTAAAGGTTTTTTTTACATGGATCTGATAACTCATATTGTAGTAGTAAAATATGGGCCATTGGCCCATTCTTCAGGTAAGCTAGTCATCATTAAGTGGCCAAGTATAATGAAGTGAGTCTGGGTTTTATGAGTCACCCTTGTGCAAGAAGAGCTTGACACCTCAACAGATTGCTCAACATATTATCTCTGTGATTATGAAATCCTTTATGTAAGAACAGGGGTATATGTTACTCAACATGGGGTCAGCGCATCTCCAGTCTTTGCAGCTCTCCTACTCTGTTTTCATAAATTTCAGCATAGTCTTGATATAATATGAGACCACAAAAAAGGTTTGGCAGATTGTTTAATATCTTCATTACCATAGAGATTATATGTACTTGTGCTTTTTTGTGGCTGCTAGGTGTTGTCAGTTTATTACACAAAGCAGTTTATGGGGATGGGAACCAAAGGTTGAGGCATTTTTCAATGCTGTTGAGAAATATAGCCTTGTAAAATCACACAAGGAGAATGTATCTTAGGCAAAGCAGGTAACTAGCTCAGCCAACCATTTAGCACTAAAAGAAATTAAGTACTTAAAGGGGTTGTGCCCTTAAGGATACTAATCCCCTTAACCACAGGATAAGGAATAAGTGTCTGATTTACCTGGATCTGACTGCCAGTGATCAGGAAAAAGGAGGATCTAAAGTCGCCCTAAAGTGAATGGAGAGCCAGTGAACTCCTTTCACTTTTAGAGAGCTGTGGGCACAGCCAGAGATTATGTATACAATAAGTATTACTGGTTGATCTTACTAGCATAAGAATTGTGAATATTTGATATATCTATAGTACTGGTAAGTATATATTACTAGGTACTGGTAAATACTAATAACATTGAGCTCTCCAATCCTGCAAAATATCCAAAACTCAGCCCCATAAGTTCAGTAATTAAAGGATTTTTTATAAGATAATACTGATGATCGATAGGGATCCCAAGTGAATGGGCCTGAACTGCAGCATTAGAGTGCTGAGGCCCCTTCAGTCAACTGAGGGGTGAGGGTGCTGTGATTTGGATTTCCACTGATCTGATATTGATCACTGATCCTAAAAATAGGTCATCAGTATTCTGGAAAACCCATGTAATTATTAAAAATGTATCCTTAAAAGCATGAACATTATGTTCTCCCATGTTTTACTATGACCATAGTGTCTCTTCACAACCTACCAAACTGAATGTCTGGTTTATTGCCTTTTTCTAAGCAATGTTGAATGGGAAGAAATGGAAATGATAGAAGGGCAGCCCAAGAGGTCTAGAATGGGAATTAATCTAATAGACGACTCTCCATTCTGACTCATGGAGGTAGGTCCTGAGTGGTCGCTCAGTCCTCCACCCATGATGTCCATATGCTCTAGTAGGACATATGGACGCAAGTTATCTTCAGGAGACAATCCCTTTACAGCATGTAGCCATCATTTGCAGTGGTTTAGAGGTGACTAACAGCTCAGGGTATTCCATATTGCTTTATCTACAGTGTTGTTCAATATCACTACTTGGGATCAAAGTACACTTTGTTTTATGACAAGAAAGAATTGTGCTCACAACTTTTACTATTATGGAGATACAAACCATCCTTTTCTGATTTATTCTAAAGCTCTCTACTACTTAGTATGTAAACTCAGCATGAGGCTAAAGTTACTCTAGCTGCTCTTAAGAATGCCATTTATAGACCAGAAAATGGTCAGCTGGCAAAGATTTCTTCTTAACCCATAGAGCCTCTCAACTCTTCTGCATATCTTTACTAGTCAACATGTTTTCCATTAAGTAGCACCAATTGAGAGGGAAGTCATATGTAGCAAAACCAGATTGTATGACAAGGAATATGAACGTGAACTGCTTGTCATTCTTGAAAACCACTTCCCCCATAAAAAATGCTTTGCGAAACATGGAGCTATCTCCAAAGGGATATTCCCTGACCCCAATGACATTAAATTGGCAATGTTCTAGAGTTTTCCTGGAAACCCATTTATCTCAAATAAAGAGTCTTCCAAGCAGCACAGATTATCTATCCTATGGGGCTCATCTATGGGGGACATTGGGGCCTCACTTTGCTATATTTCAGGATATGACTTTTGAGTTGTAACAAACATGAATAATTTAGAAATCAGATTTATACATTTCTTAAAGGGAACCTGTGAAAGTCTTTTCAGTTAACAGACAGAATGTTACATTAGACAGGACTGAATAGATTGGCATACGGTACAGTCTCCCTGGAAGCAGTTCTGTATAACTTTACATTTATTTGGCGTATAAGAGTCCAATGGGCAGTAGAAACCCCCATTGGGCGTCTACTGGGTATTTTCCCACAAAAGTAGATGTCAATCTGCGCAGTGTCACCTGCAGATTGTGCTGCATTTTCAATGTAAATATGGGACTTTATACTCACCCTAAATACAGAGGCATCAAAATCATTCAATATCAATTTAAAGTTTGCTAGATTAGAGAGTTAACCCTCATGTAAATGTACATGTCTCCTCTAGAGATGAGCGAGCAGTAAAATGTTCGAGGTTCGATATTCCTTTCAAGTAGCCCCTCAATATTCGACTACTCGAATCGAATATCGAACCCTATTATAGTCTATGGGGGAAAATGCTCGTTTCAGGGGTAGGCAACGTTCGATCAAATTATACTTACCAAGTCCACGAGTGAGGGTCGGGCTGTATCCTCCAAGAAGTCTTCTCCGTGCAGCGTCCCCGCGGCATCTTCCGGCTCTGAATTCAGTCTGCCAGGCATCGGGCCTGGGCAGAGCCGACTGCGCATGCCCACACTACAAGCGGACATGCGCAGTCGGCTCTGCCCAAGCCCAATGCCTGGCAGAGTGAATGAAGAGCTGGAAGACGCCGCGGGGAAGCTGCACGGAGAAGACTTCTAAAGGTAGGAGAAGAACCAGCGTTGATTGGCCGACTGTATAGCATTCAGCCAATCAATGCTGGTTCTGCATCAAACTTTTCCATTCGAATAGCGAGTGGTACTCGATCGAGTACGAGTATTTCGAATACCGTAGTATTCGATCGAATACCTACTCGATCAAGTACTACTTGCTCATCTCTAGTTTCCTCCCATAAACCTTAGTTAAGGTTTAGGTATGTAATAGAAGTAAGTTGTGTCTTCTGTTGCAGAGGCTTTTCTGTCTTCTGCTGTACTTAAGGGGATCATTAAAGGGATTTTTGGGTGCTACTCCTTAAATCCTACTAAACTTATATAAAGCTAGGCAACTGTTTACTTGGATAGTGAACCAAGCCCATATTAAGTACTGTGAAACATACATCCTAGTTAAAGCAATGGGAGTATAAATCACAAAGCTCAGTCCTTAAGGAGTATAAGGCATGTTAGTGCATGGATCAGTGTGAATGCTAGATAAGCTACGGACGTAAGTATCCAGGAGTGGCAATGCTTTGCCTCCACATTAAGCTACATATTTTCTGCAATTGCTGGATTTTGACCCATTCATTGAGCACAGACTATGAAACAGATTTTTTTCTTTAAGTCTAAGTATATGATTTCTTAACTCAAATGCAACATGCACTGTGCCTCAGAAAGAAATAAAGACGGATGAAATCTATTACAAAACCCCTTTGAAAGTAGAAGGGCGCCACAAACCCACAAGGATCATGGATTAATGGCCTGCCTTTGTTGAAGCTTAAGGAGAGACCATCTTTTCTCCTGGCTTACACCTGGGCTGCCACCCAAGAATGGTAGTCACCCACGTGCACCACTCACAAAATGTATGGTTTTTAACAGTCATACAGGTTTGAGGTTGGCTGACATCTTACAGAATGACAATTTATAGACAAACTCTCCTTGAACATACCATCTCAATGAAGTGAATTGCACCTGAAGAATTCGGTGCTGTAAATGGTTATGTGAAGTTAACAACATCATTATAGATCATTTTAACCATTTTAGTGGTCCTCGTGAGATCTGTAAAATTTAGATAGGAATTCTCCAGTTATACCTAAGGGCCCCTTCACACGGAGGATACTTTGGCTGATTCGGAACGTGTAAACGTTCCGAATCAGCAGCGTTTAAAGCAGGTGCCATTGCTTTCTATGGGAGCCGGCATACGCGCGCTCCCCATAGAAATGAATGGGCTGCTTTTTCCCATTCATTTCTATGGGGAGTACACGTATGCCGGCTCCCATAGAAAGCAATGGGACCTGCTTTAAACGCTGCTGATTCGGAACGTTTACACGTTCCGAATCAGCCAGCATATCCTCCGTGTGAAGGGGCCCTAAGACACTCTTGTATGCCTAGAGCAGAGTCTTCAAAGGTGGTGCTTGACACAGGGATAAACTGTACTAGATACAACACAGTATTATACACATTTATCATTCCTACTCAAGCACTTTTGAGGTTAACACAAGGTAAAAAGGAAACACAAGGTAGAAGGAAACATCAGTTATGTCAATGTCACTTGTACTGGCATATGGACTAAGACAATAATTCGTATTAATAACAGATGAAGCAGCCCTTTTTTCACCACCAGTTGTCATATGTGGGGCTCCAATTTTCACGGATCCCTCATAGACTTGACTGAGTGATCCATGAAAAAAGGGCCAGAAATCGGACAAGTCCATACAGTCTTAAAAAAAACAAAAACTGATCTCTAAGTAGCACAGACTCTGAAGATCCTAAACATGCCCCGGCCACAGAATACTATGGAATTATTTATTGTAATACTGACTTTGCAGTGTAAACCTTTATTCTGATGTCTGCTGAGGTTTCTGTGTATTTCTGCTCCATGAGCAGTCCGAGGTAAGCTTGGGCTACATTCTACAATTGGTAAGACTGTTCTGAGAATCGGACAAAAGTGGTGCAGGTCATAGAAAATCAGACTTGTGAATTGGCCCATTGACTATAATGTACAGTCCATTCTACAGACAGCACATGGATATGAACAACACTTTTGTGAATGGGCTCTAAGTAATGTTTGTTACTGGTGAGTTCTGTTTGTACATAATATTAAAGTTACTAAGCAATGATATACCATCCATGACATGGCTTTAAGGAACCCATGATGGTGACGGATCTAATAGATTACTTTGATCCTATTTCCACTAGGTACCATAATGCAGCAGCATACATTATTTTGCCCATGAAGGGAAACAGAATCCTATGGAATAACAATTTAATGTTGGAGAACATGTTTTTGTACTAGGCAGAATAACTCAGTAGACTGCATTGTTTGGCTATCCTACTAGTTGTAGGGTCCATTAGTGACATAGTGAACATACCACTTGTGTCAAAATGCAATCTTGCCGCAGAGAAAATCAATCATGTGTAAATGATATGGTTAGTGCACCCCAGGTTGGCTGCAGGTCAGAACACTCATTTTTGCCTGTGGTTGCTGCAGATTGGGAGCTGTCAATCTTTATGTTAAGGGGCAATGATATGTGGTGACCCTAGGCAAAAATGGATACTCTGATGGATGTCACCATGCCCCGAAGACCCCTAACAGTCCATTTGCATGTTGATTTTCTCAGTAGCAAGAATGTACTTTGATGCAAAAAAAGATATTTTCATTCTGCCACTGACCACCTCTATTAACCCCTTCTCACAGGTGCCGTTTTTCGACTTTTGTTTTTGACTCCTGGCTTTCCAAGCCCCATTTACATTTTAACTCCTTAACAAAAATGTTCTAAAAGTCACGATTTGCGGGGTCAGGTGTACTTTTTAGATATACCATTTTGGGGAGGTGCTATTGCTTTGATCACGCTTTATTTAATTTTTTATCAGAGGCAAAACAAAAAAAAACAAACAGCGGTTTGTCACTTTTGATTTTTTTTTTCTTTTCCGCTATAGCCTTCACCATATGGGAAAATAATTTTTCCAAGTTTGTAGACTGGGCGTTTTCAAACACAGGGATCCCTAAGGTATGTGTTTCACAGTAATTTCTTACTTTTATATGTATTCTAGGGAAAGGGGGTGATTTGAACTTTTGATTCTTTTTTTTACTTAGTTTTTTTTATATACTTTATTCATTAGACCACCTAGGGGTCTTAAACTTTGTCCAGTTTGGTGGACGCACAGGCCCAATAAAAATGAATGGATCTGTTTTTCTGTTTTTAACAAATATAAAATGGATTGATTGTGTCCATTAAAAACAGATCAGTAGGTTGGGTCAAAAAAGAAAGACCAATGAAATTCATCCATTTTTAAAAGGCCCTTTAAAAACTGATGTAAAACAGATGACACTCTCCCATCAAAAACTGAAAGCAGAATGGATGCAAAACAGCTGTCAAAAAGGACGCTCACAGCCATTTTTTAAAGTTGTTAGACTCATCAAAAATGGCATTGTCATGTGAATAAGGCCTAAGTCTCGGATTACATTTGCATCAGTTTTCTCCATCTTGTTTCTTTGTGTGTTTTTATCCAGTAAAAATAATATAAATCTAATGGAAACTTAAAAGACCCAATATAAGAGCCGCATATTAATGGATCATAATGAATCATAACAAATACATCAAATGGATAAGAATAGATCCATGACAGATCCTGTATAAATGGAAGCCATAACACCAGTGTAAACAACGACTAGTATCTACGTAGCTATCAGTGATCATTCTGGTTCATACAATATAGAGAACCGAAAATAACACACTGCTGACTAATAAATAATTGTACACAAATATGAAGAAGTGTGGCATTCTCCCCTTTATGTTGAGTTAACGTCTCATGTTTACCCAATGTTTAACATGATGTATACGGTAAATAGATTCCTTCATTGGTTGCCATACAGTTGCATTTGTCACAATAGGGTTCCATATTGACTATATACATTTTCTGTTGGACTCCATTCAAAGTCATATCTCAGTATACTACAGTTTCCTATCCCCCCAAATCTATGTTTGATGTATGACATAAATGAGATGTGAATCCAACCTAAGATGGTGGCTATCATTATACTGCGGCTGCTCCAGGTACGAGTTTAGCACTTTAGCACTCATGGTAATGACTACAGGCTCGCTTTATGACATAAGGAGAGGATCTTCGCATACAGTATTGACTTTAGGTCGGCTTTATCAATCAGCTATCATAGTTACACATTTATTAAGGTATAGGAAAGACACCTAGGCCCCTCCTGTTTTAACCCCTTCCCATCCTGCATGGTCATTTCCCCAAGGCTTTTTTATGTACCTGGTGGAGTTTTCTGTAGTTGTGTTGCAGGGTATGGTGGATAATACTGACTATTATGTAGATTGCTGATATAACATTTCATTCTATTGAAAAACAGCTTTCGTAATGACCATGTTTACATGTTATTCTTGGATGAAAGAACATTGTGGTTTTATAATGCGCACATCGACACGGCAATTATTAGTTATTATTTTCATGTAAGTCAAACCTGTAAACCACAGGTTGTCTAGACATTCTATATAGGATATCTTGCTGGATTAATGACTGTATTATATTATATTACACAGTAGTTATTAGACCTTAAGTCTGCATTCACTTAGTCTGGCTAGGTGGCATTCTCCGTATTGCTATGGTATGTGGAGTTATTAACAAACCCATTCATGCCAATGCGTCAAGAAACTGCACAATTTCAAGGGCATGCAACTATAATGTTATATATCTACTCACATGAAGAAAAACTCAGATGTGACAAAGTATAGCTAAAGATTTAGCAATACCTATTGAAATAGTGCCAGCAACATTTATTTTAATAAAATAGGAGGAAAGCCCCTTTTCAACCATATTTATTGATGTATATAAAGCTAGAGCTACACATTGATTTGGTCGTGACCCCCATCACACAGCCTATGACTAATGTAAGTGAATGGAGGGACACTGCGACCCCTAGTGTGCCAGAACTGCGACTTCTATCAGCAAATAATTCAAACAATGTTTGACTTGAAGTTACCGTCACCACTCTCTCAGGGTCGCAATGCAGCTAAATACACTAACAGGAGTGAAAGAATCACAAAGTGACTTGGCAATCTTTGGTCGTGCGACAGGAGTTGCGGTCAAAATTGCCCTGTAGCCATAGCCTTACTGCTAATTTAATTGCTTACATAACATAATAAATTATATTAATTAAGTGGATTAACAACACAAATATTTGATCTCCTAACTAAAATCTGTCACCAATGGATTATCAAGCATTGTCACTCAGATTACTAAGTACATGGCAAAATTTCGACTATCAATCAATAACTATATTATACATAAAAAATATACTTGTACTAAGAAGACAGAGAAGTTTGGTTACTCATATCCATGTTTTGTACCATGGCCAACAGAATAGCTTATTATATCTAGAGGCGACTTTATTCATTATAAAAAACTGGCACGCTATTGTCCTACGATAATAAGATCTTCTGGTATCCCTATGGGCATACAAGAAATTATTTCATCCATACAGTATTCACTATATATAATATATATATATATATATATATATATATATATATATATATATATATATATGTTAAACCTTTCTTCAGATCTATATATTGAACCTAGGGCACAAAGCTATCCGGAACTGCTCGACTTTGTAACGAGGAAGTTTTGTAGGGCTGTGTAAAATTTGATTAAAAAATCTCAAGACATAAGTAAATATTGGAGTCTTAATGATAAAGATAATGTAACTTGGTCATTGAATCAGACACATATCTACTGAATATAAGTATAAAATCAGAAATGTCATGAATGTAAAAGAAGCATGTCACTTACCTATGCTTACTGCTACAACGTGAAAAGACTTTCTCACTCCTCGAAACCCAGGCAAGCTCTCTACTTTACGTACTCTCAACACCACTTCTTCCTTTTCACCATGATGATCCCCTGTGTTTGTTGTCTGAATTTTAGTATAAAATTAGTTGTAGTTCCTATCCACCAGAGTTAGCTGAACGCCATATTGAAACTATAACGTGATCCTGTTTTTCTGGCTCAACCACTCCTTGTTCAGGTGTACTGTGACTTTTTTTTTTGTTCTTTATTAATCTTTCTCCTCCTCCTTCACTCCTGTCCAGTGTGTATTCTGTAAATCAGTAGCTGCAGACAGACGGCTGATTCTACTCCCACCTCCCTCTGGGTAATTGCCATGAACCACAGACCCACCCCATGCTTCTTACAGTGTCATTGCTAAACTGTGATGAATTTTACTGAAAGTTATGCTGTTTATGTGCTTCACTAGGTAGACAACAGCTGATATTTCTGAGCATAAGTAGCCCCTGTGAACTAGAATAGGTGAGTCCATAAATTGCTCCTTTGTTTTCAGAAGAGTGTGAGCTTTGTGGCATTTTTAATTCAGCAGAATTCCAGACTGGAGGTCGAACAAGCAGCTCTCCTGTTTCTGAATTAAAAATAGAAGCACATTTATAAGAATTGCAAATTTTAAAGAGTGTGGGCAAGATGTGCTGAAGATTGTGAATAAATATTTAGCTCTGAGTAATACATACTTCTGCGGGTCAAAACATTTCTTAAAATTTATTGTACAAATTTGAAAATATATATATATATATATATATATATATATATATATATATACAGTTTTCCTATGTTTTCTAATGTTCACATATGTACTTTTATTTCCATTATTCTGGTGCATCAGATGGCCAGAAGAACAGAAAAACATACAATGGAGTCAGAAAATAATAGACAAAAACAAAACCCAAATACCCTATCGACTATCATAGGGTCTGTCAGTGTCTAACTGATGTCCACTTTTTGTAACTGAAATCCAGTGATTTCAGACAAATCTGCTTTGGACAGACACATAAAGCTGATGTGAATGTATCCTTACTTAAAGAATAAAAAACAAAAAAAGACACAGAGCACACTATATAGTGTAGAATGTCTGATAAATTTTGGTGGAAATAACCAGAAGTTGTAATTTAAAAGGACCAAATGGCCTCTCACCTGATGAGGTTGTGACAATCGTTCACAACTACGTTTAGGGTTTACCGCCAGGTGGAGGAGGCAGCACGTCTGATGGACACCGGCCAAGGTCGGGGAAGATAGCGTTTTCAATTAAATGGAAAGGCGGCGCTCTCAGGTCACAACAGGATTTTATTGAATAAAACAATGATACACAACTCTAAAAAGTCACAATATGTATACATCTTCCGGATTGACCGAGCTTTGTGTGAAGTTACGCACTTGAGAAAGGGCAGGTGTGCCCGAAACGTGGCGACTTTTTAGCGTTGTGCATCATTGTTTTATTTAATAAAATCCTGTTGTGACCTGAGAGCGCCGTCTTTCCTTACTTAAAGAGGTTTTCCAAAACTGAATATTGAGGTCTATGCTTAGGATGAGTCATTAATATCAGATCCAACGTCCAGCACCCCCACCCCACTTGATCACAGTGTATGGGGAGGAAATATACACTGCTTGGAATCTCAGTTTATCCACCTTTGTTTTTAAAGTTACTGTATCAACCTGGGAAAGTTCTACAGTGTTCAGAGTTCTCTAAAGATTATCCAAGTAACAGCTAAGGAGTAATTTTAATACCATCTCCCTCCTCAGCCAGGTGCTTGCTAATTGTTTGTACCTAGTGTGGCTTTCATATCCTGATTGTGTGTACTGAACTGATGTATTTGACCAGTGGCGTAACTAGGAATGGCGGGGCCCCGTTCCGAACTTTTGACATGCCCTCCCCCCTTCTTGACTGACACCAAAGACCTCGACTGACCGACCTCCGTCGCATTCCTGCGCGCTCTGTTATGCCCCATAATGAACACCCATGAACAATTATTATACTCTGGGGTCTTTTCAGACCCCAGAGTATTATAAATGGAGACCCTGAAAGTAACCGCTTTTTAATGCTTATAGGTTTCTGTTTGGGGGGTCCCAAGCAGACTCCACGAACGGAAACCTGAGTGCAGATGTGAATTGGGCCTAAACATCACATTATAAAATACAATTCTAGTATGTAAAATGGTAGACATGTATAGAAGCAAATACAGATAGATAGATAGATAGATAGATAGATAGATAGATAGATAGATATGCTGTATATACTTACACATATACACATCTACTCACACACATACATTCATATACAACATATACACACATCTATCTACACACATACAGGACTCACACAGTATATAAGACACATAATGTAAGCACATATTCACATCTATATACATTTTATCCAAAATATACTTACGTGTGGCTGTGCAGCTCTGTCTAGAAGTGAAGAGAGCAGATACATTGCACAGGATGTCTCCCCTCACACTCAGATACTGAGGAGGGGGAGGGGCGGAACAGGAAGCTACTGTGTGCGGAAGCTTTTACAAGAAGCATCTGCAGCCCTGCATCTAGCAGTGATTTGTCTTCTGCCGATCTTCTCCTTATGGTACGGAAGGTATGGGGCCCTTGAGGGTGTGGGGGTCCTGGGCGATTGCCCAGTTTGCATCCCCCCCCCCTAACGCCAACCCTGGGGCCCATTACCTGGCTGGAGGTAACAGCCTATTAAGGAAAAAATGTCCCAGGGCCCTATGGCAGCTGCTACCACTGCTACCACGGTAGTTATGCCACTGTATTTGACCTTTGGCTTGCTACTGGAAAACAGTTTGTCTTCTGATTTAGGCTCTGACATTATCTCCTGGAAACCATTCTTTGGCTTCTTACTGAATATCCACTTGCCTTCTGATTTTGGCTCTATTGTTACCTCACAGGCTGACTATTGGCTTAGATGTGTGCTCACCTATTTGAGCCTCCTGATTCTGATCTGCCTTGTAAGGTATTGTTGGTTCAGGTTTGACTTCAGTTTGTGAAGCATTTATTTCTTGTATCAGTTTCTGTGGTGATAAGTTGCTTCCGCCCAAGTCCATCTGGCTTCACTGCTGGCTCTAGTGACGGCATTTGGAAGTTTGGGATCTATCTATCTGCACTGTATATGATTTAAATAGCTACTGCTCTCTGTTGTCAGCCAGTTCCAATTGCAACTGCTCTCTGTTATCAGCCAGTTCCAATTGCAACTGCTCTCTGTTATCAGCCAGTTGCAATTTCTGAAATTAGCTCGAGAGACTCTAACATAACATACACTTTGCAGTGACCCAATGTAGTATTGCAGATCAGCCTTCAATATCCAGTTTTGGATAACTCCATTAATATTTATTGCATGACTGTATTGTCTATATTTAAAGGGGGATCAGTATGGATTATTTTATACCATTGTAGGCTGTTTCTCAAAAATGTTAGGTGGCTGTCTGGATACCCTTTAATAGGTAGGCTATACTTATGTACTACAAGAGAAAAAACATAGCACAATCGCAGGAAATAAATTGAAACATATAAATAACTTCCACATAAATATAATAGGTCCTCTATAAGTGCGTGTTCATGCCTGAAACTAAGACAACCAAAAAACAAGCCACAATAGGCAGAAAACACTCAAAGTATATATCATAAATAATATGACTGAAAATAATAAATGATAAATGAGATTACTTTATTAATTCTCAATTAAAATAACATATAGATATGGATGCAGAAAGATGAAGTGAAGGTACATAAGAGAAGGTCGGCCGGTGACATCACTGCATAGTCCCACAAATACAGAACCTCCACAGTAGCAATACCAACATAAATCATGCAAGACAATGTACACAAAGAACAAGTAACAGAACCATGTGTGTTATCAGAACCAAGATAACAATGGCACATATGTCATTTTACCTACAGCATGAATCCTCACACTTGTAAATATAGGCCCATAACATTAATGAGGAACATGCGGAGCTAGTAAAGTTAGAAGAGAAGTAAATATCTTACCCATGTTGGGAATAGGTGGTGAAGGAGGGATGTAGGATGCAAGAGTGCCCCCCGGCTCTCACCCGATGCGTGTTTCGGCACGCCTGCCTTCGTCACGTGGTTATCTTATGTGGGGAATCGCTCAGGTAGATGCTTGTAGCAGTGCAGGAAACAGGGACACAGACACTGGATTGCACACGAGTTCAGGCTTTATTCACATGTAACGCACACTCTGCTTTTGCAAAGCCACAGGCTAAACAAAAACAAACTCCTTCTCAGCTGAGAAAACTAACTTAAACGTAAGAAAACTTTTCCCTGACTATACAGGCGACTGGCTACCAGTCTCCCACCTTGGCAACAACAACGGGTGGCACAGTACCTGCTTTGGAGGTCCAGTCTGGACAGGTCAACTCTGTCTGCGTGGTGCCATACTGCTAGTCTTCACACTCAGATTGTTATTACGGCCTGATTAGTCAACTGACCTCCCTGGTGTGAATCTTTACCATACACCCTTTAGGTGCCTGGATGGAATGTACCTGTCTACCCAGACCACACCCTTCACTCTCTCACACTTATATGTCTGTTTTGTGTATATGTTTGATGTATTCATTGTTTTGCGGTTTCCCCTTTGTACTCCCTGTTGTTTTTTCCCCCTGTATGGTTCCCTCTATGCTTGGTACAGTCCCAGGCCTATCACAGACCACTAGGTAGGGTCTTGGAGATTTTTTGTCCCTAAGAAACCGTTCGGGCCTCAGTTAGTAGTTTGTGGTGACAGAAAGAGTTGGCACTGTCACACTGAGCCCTTTGGTTCCCTGTATATCCCCTGAGGGAGAAGAATGAGCCCAAGGTTTACCTCAAGACAGCCCTGAAAGAGGGAATATAGCTGTTAAGTCTACAGACATAGTGCCAGGTAGGAGAGAAGGTGTTATCAAGGACCCACCTTAGGCAGCATTCACACTGAGTAACGCTGGCGTTTTTTGGGCTTATTTGGGCACGTAGCGCCACATAAACGCCGCGTTTGCGCCGTACAATGCTACCGCAAAATAGCGCGGCGCAAACGCGGCATCTATGCGGCGTTTACGCGGTGCTACGTGCCCAAATAAGCACAAAAAACGCCAGCGTTACTCAGTGTGAATGCTGCCTTACAAGATAACTGGAACCAGAAAGGACTACCTTGATTACATTACCCAGAACTGCTCGCTGGCTGTGGTGAAATTCCTGGGAAAGTGATTGGGAGTGGAGTACATAGCACTTAAATACTCATCAGATCTGGATATCCCTCAATACCAAGACTAAGCATAATAGTGAGTCATTGGACTATCCCCATTGGATTACAGTTACAGTTGCTACAGTAAAGTTCAACCTGGTTCACTGTTTCACTGCCTCCTGAGTCGTTCCTGTTTTACCATTAGGGCTCTACCAGACACTATCACACTGGCTCAGGGTATGAGAGCACTTGTCTCCAATCACCTATATCCATTCTGTGGTAAGTGGCAAGTTTGCAATGGAGGCTGGAACAAAGATTTGACCTTTTAGGAATGAGTCTTTCTATTGTTTCACACGAATGATAGCTGGAGACCACATGGGCAATGCTATGAAGAGGCTTTTACAAAGGAACATCATAACTGTTCCCTTGTTAATGATTTTTTTTCTCAGCAATATGGTGTGGGAGGTCACATACTGTATGACCTAGTCACAGTCATGTGTAGTCTTCATTTCAAGTACACTAACCACTTGGTGTTACATTATTTTGATCATGGAGCCAGTGGTATGGCAAATTCTCCAAACTGTCCTGAAGGGCTGCATGTTGCTGGTACTACTGAGAAGCCTGCATGACCTAAACATGCTTCCATGCCCTGCACAGTCTACAAAGTTGTTTCCCGTTAAGCACATCTGGGACGTCATTGGTCAGCAAGTGCTCTCAACATGGCATAGCATTCCCCAGACAACACTTAATAACCTCATTGATAGCATGCCAAGGCCTGTAGGTGTATTTCTTTGCATAACACACATACTTAATATTGAATAAATCAAGATGTTTTGAATTTTGTTATCATTTGCATACCATTAATCTGTTTATTATCTATCCATAATTCCAAGACTTTTTCATTTTGGTGTTGCAATTTCAATGGTGACAGTGATCCCCACACCTACCACACTTCAGACTGTTCATTCTCATCTTTTGAACCAGTTACAGAAGAGGAAGTCACTCATCTACTTTCTTCTTCGCACCCTATGACCTGCAGTATTGATCTTTTCCACTCACTCATTCTCCAGGCTCTGTCACCTGCTGTCACGACTTACCTTACTAAAATATTTAACCTTTCTCTCTCTTCTGGAATTTTTCCATCACCTTTCAAGCATGCTGTTATAACTCTCCTATTGAAGAAATCCTCCCTTGACCCATCCTGTGCTGCTAACTATCAAACTGTCTCTAACTTCCCCTTCTTTTCTAAAATATTGGAACACTTGGTCTATTCTTGTTTCTTCTGCTATCTCTCTGCTAACTCTCTTCTTGACTCCTTACAATCTGGCTTCCACACTCTGAACTCTACTGAAAAGACCCTCACAAAAGTCTTCAACGATCTCCTAATGGCTAAATCCAATGGTGACTTCTCTCTTCTTATTCTTCTGGATCTCTTGGCAGCATATGACACTGTTGACCATCAACTCCTCCTCACTATGCTCCGTTCAGTCGGCCTTATGGACACTATGCCCTCCTGGTTCTCCTCTTATCTCTCAAATCACACTTTCAGTGTATCATTTGCAGGCTCTGTTTCTTCCTCTCTTCTCCTTGCCATTGGAGATCCTCAGGGCTCAGTCCTAGGCTCCCTGCTGTTCTCTCTCAGCCCCCATTGGACAAACCATCACCAGATTTGGCTTCCGGTACCATCTTTATGCTGATGACACCCAATTATACACATCCTCTCGTGACGTCACCCCTGCACTAATACAGAACGCCAGTGACTATCTCTCTGCTGTCTCAAATATCATGTCGTCGCTCTGAAACTGATTCTCTGTAAGACTGATCTACTTGTGTTTCCACCATCTAATAGATCTGTCCCTGATATATCCATTGCAGTCTCTGGCCTTACTATAACTCCTAGGCAGCATGCCCGCTGCCTCGGGGTTATGTTTGACTCAGACCTTTTCTTCACTCCCCATATCCAATCACTTGCACTGTCATGTCATTTCCACCTCAAAAACATCTCCAGAATCTGTCCTTTCATTACTACAGATATTTAAAAGACACTTATTGTTGCCCTGATTCACTCTCGCCTTGACATAATACTTCTGATTTTTAAAGTTTCAATCAGGCTTCCATGCCTTTCCCATATGCCACAACTAGGTGCTTGGAAATGTGATAATTTGCAGTGTAGTTCAGCAATATTATTTTCTATATCTCATTTTGCTAGTAGATGGAGACTCATTTTTAAGTATTGCTATAAACAGTAGATATTGTAGTAACACTCTTGGAGCAGAGTGCTGTTGCACTTTTTTGTGTTTGCGTTTGTATTGCAGCCATGGCAGCAGTGGCGGATCCAGGGTTTGCGGGGCCCTGGGCAATTGACTTTGGCGAGGCCCTACGCGCAGCGCGCCGCAGCAAATTAGGCCCTGCCCACTTTTATGTTGACTCCGCCCATTCTCATTCATTTTTCATGTGATTCCACACAGTATAATCCTCCTACACTCACCCGTAAATTATATGCCCCCCTCCATCTCTCCCCATTTTCATATACACCCTTCATCTACCCCTAGTTTCATGTCCCCCCCTCTATCTCTGTCCCCAGTTTCATGCCATTCTCCCCCTTTATCTGCCCACAGTTTCATGTCCCCCCCGTCTCTGCCCCAGTGTCATGCCGTTCTCCCCCCTTCATCTGCCCCAATGTCATGCCATTCTCCCCCCCTTCATCTGCCCCAGTGTCATGCCATCTCCCCCTTCATCTGCCCCAATGTCATGCCATTCTCCCCCCCTTCATCTGCCCCAGTGTCATGCCATCTCCCCCTTCATCTGCCCCAGTATCATGCCATTCTCCCCCCTTCATCTGCCTCAGTGTCATGCCGTTCTCCCCCCCTTCATTTGCCCCAGTGTCATGCCGTTCTCTCCCCCTTAATTTGCCCCAGTGTCATGCCGTTCTCGCCCCTTCATCTGCCCCAGTGTCATGCTGTTCTCCCCCCTCCATCCACCCCAGTGTTATGCTATTCTCCCCCCTTCATCTGCCTCAGTGTCATGCCGTTCTCCCCCCCTTCATTTGCCACAGTGTCATGCTGTTCTCCCCCCCTCCATCTGCCCCAGTGTCATGCTGTTCTCCCCCCCTCCATCTGCCCCAGTGTCATGCCGTTCTCCTCCCCTTCATCTGCCCCAGTGTCATGCTGTTCTCCCCCCTCCATCTGCCCCAATGTCATGCTGTTCCCCCCTCCCCTTCATTTGCCCCCCAGTTTCTTTGGGCCCCCTCCATCTCTGTCCCCAGTTTCATGCCGTTCTCTCCCCACCCCCTTCATCTTCCCCAGTGTCATGCCGTTCCCCCCCTCCCCTTCATTTGCCCCCCAGTTTCATGGGCCCCCTTCATTATGTTCCACCTTAATATTTAATACAAAACAAACACTTACACTCACCTTCCATCACTCACCTTCCATCGTTCCCCCGACGCTCCTCTCTCACTCCAGTCACAGACATACGTGATGCAGGAGCTGTGACCTCAGCTCCTGCTTAGCTGCAGCCCGGCTTGTGTGTGTAAGCGTGATGTGATGACATCATCGCGCCTACACACGCAAGCCGGGCCAGAGCTTTAAAGCAGGAGCTGATCTCACAGCTCTTGCTTTAATCGCGATTCAGCTCATCGGCGGACGGACGCCGATGAACTGAAATCGTGACAGGCAAGTGCCGGGGGGCCCCCAGAGGCTCTGTGGGCCCCGGCACTTGCCCGACTGCCGAGCTGACCGGGACCATTTTGTTAGGGCTAAGCGCTCCCCCGGCCCTGGATCCGCCCCTGCATGGCAGTATGTACCTACACATAGAGTTCATATTGTTTAGCAGTACTGATGAATTTTGTTTGACAGATGGATAGGCAGATAGATTGGTAGAATGATAAGGTCAGACACGCTAAGTATTGGGGCACACCATCAGTGCCTCAAGAACTGCAGTTCTTACTGCACATCGTTAGTGGTGCTTTCCTTAATCTTTCAGGGTTACTATACCCAAAACACAGCTCCTGATGAGCCTGAGTTTACAGGCGAAACGCGTAGAGCCAGTCTGTAGTAATCGTGAAGTCCTAGATAGGGGTATATATTGCTTCCCTGGGATTTCATTGGAGCTTTATTTGTGCTATTAGCAGTTACCAACTAGCCACCAATTCCTACTAATAAGTGCAGGGTAATAACAAGAATCATATACCTGTGATTTTGTGGGAATAGGGTTAAGTGAGGCAGCAGTGATAATCTATAGGAAATCACAAAAGGAAGTTACAATAGAGCTGTCTCGAACTACCACAGCAGTGTTGGGTTGCTGCATATGATCCTACAGCACCTAATTTAAAGCTATCACGCTCCTTTTATTTTATTTACCATATATGTTACCAGTTCAATTTGACTCAGGAATTTGACAGTGAGTCAATGTAACTCTATTCTCAGCCAATTCTGAATAGCTGTTAGGGTATATCTATGGTGGAACACTGTGTCATAATAGTGTATCCACTTTTAGTTCTCATCAATACACACAGAATAGGCTGAATGTTTACTGAGGGAGATAAAATCGTGCTCCCATTCAGTGGTTCTTACATATATGGGTCTTATATATGTAGTATGTGTGGACGTTTTTAGCCTAAGTGGCAACTAATAAAAGTTATATCTTATTATTACCAGTTTATATACCATTCAGCCAGACTGTGAAGCATAGATATAGTGGTTGAAATTAACCCCTGTGACAATAAGTCTTATATTAGACCCCTTATATATTATAGTTCCTCCCTTATAATAGCCCCCATTATAAATAATAATATAATTGTACACCCCCTTATAATAGCCCTCCTTAACAGGGGAGCTCTATTACAAATAAGTGAGGCTTGAAACTATTATACAGTGAATGAAATACCATATTTTCTGACATATAAGATGACTTTTTAACCCATGAAAATATTTTCAAAAGTTGGGGGTCATCTTATACGCCAGGTATACGGTATATGCCGGATGTTTTGGCGGAGGAGGGGGGCAAAGGAGCGGGACCGCAACATCACCACACTCCTGCCTCCGCTGGCTTCCTGCAGTGACAGGAATGGGGCAATGCTGCGGGCCACGGCGGCGCTAACATTATGTAAAGATAATGGTGGACGCTCTGCTGCAGAGCGGTCGCCATAGCAACTGGATCTCCGCTGTAATGTACAGCGGAGACGCTGGAGCTAATGCCTGCAATCAAAGTCCAATCTGATCACGGGCATTACTATTTACACCCCCTCCTTCACCCCCAAATTGTAAAAATACCCCTCCAGCTCCATACCTGTAAAGTTGCAGGCTGGCTCCTGCACGGTGAGGTCAGATGAGCACACCTGTTACTATGACAGCCCAGGCCTGTCATAGCAATATTACTGTTGTGCAATAGTAATGTACAGAATCTCCCATAGACTGCAATACACTTGTATTGCAGTCTATGGGACTTGCAATAAAAATAATTGCAGGTTAAAGCCCCCTAAGCGGGGCTAATAAAATAGTTTAAAAAAAGTTTTAAAAAAATATATAACAATTTAAAAAAACAAAAGTTCAAAATCACCTCTTTTCCCTAGAATACATATAAAAGTAGAAAATTACTGTGATACACATACACATTAGGTATCCCTGTGTTCGAAAATGCCCGGTCTACTTATAAAATATTTTTCCTGTACGGTGAACGTCAATATCAAAAGTGCCAAACTGCGTTTTTTTTCACTATTTCGCCTCTGATTTAAATAAAAGATGATCTAAGCAATAGACATTCCCCAAAATGGTAGAATTAAATCTGGCCCCGCCAGATTGTCCATGCAAAAAAAAAACGGTTTCCAGGTGGAGAGGCCGCATACGGACATCGGCGGTTTCCTTTACAACCCATTCAAATGAATGGGTTGTAAAGCAGACCGCCGGAAAGCCGTTGCCTATCCAGTTTCTCTGGGGTTTAGGATGGAAACCCTGGGGCAGACAGTGGTGGTAGCGTGAACCCTCCTTTACAGAAAAGATGGTTGAAGACTGAAAATCAAATAAAAAAGCATTAACCCTTTCCTGCCGATGGCATTTTTTGATTTTCGTTTTTCGTTTTTGACTCCCCTCCTTCTAAACCCCATAACTTTTTTATTTCTCTGCTCCCAGAGCCATATGAGGTCTTAAATTTTGTGGGACAAATTTTTCTTCATGATGCCACCATTAATTATTCTATATAATGTACTAGGAGGCAGGAAAAAAATTCAGAATGGGGTGGATTTGAAGAAAAAACGCATTTCTGTTACTTTCTTACGGGCTTTGGTTTTACGGCGTTCACTGTGCAACCAAAATGACATGTCCCCTGTATTCTGTGTTTCGGTACGGTTCCAGGGATACCAAATTTATATGGTTTTATTTACATTTTGACCCCTTAAAAAAAATCTAAAACTGTGTTAAAAAAATTTTTTTCTAAAAGTCACCATATTCCGACAGCCGTAACTTTTTTATACGTCAGTGTACGGGGATGCATAGGGCGTCTTTTTTTGCGGGGCCGGGTATACTTTTTAGTTCTACCAATTTTGGGAAATGTTATTGCTTTGATCACTTTTTATTCAAATTTTTATCAGAATCAAAACAGTGAAAAAACGGCGGTTTGGCACTTTTGACTATTTTTCCCGCTACGGCGTTTACCGAACAGGAAAAATATTTTTATAGATTTGTAGAGCGGGTGATTTCGGACACAGGGATACATGTATGTGTTTCACAGTTTTTAACTACTTTTATATGTGTTCTAGGGAAAGGGGGGTGATTTGAATTTTTAATACTTTTTATATTTTTATATATATTTTTTTTACTTTTTTTAAATTTTTTTTTTGCATTTATTAGACCCCCTAGGGGTGTTGAACCCCAGGGGGTCTGATCACTAATGCAATGCATTACAATGCTACAATGCATTGCAAAAAATCATCATTTCTTTTGCAGGCTGCATAGACCAGCCTGCAAAAGAAAGAATTTGCAGAAAAGCCTGGGAGCCTTGTAAAGGCTCCCGGCTGTCATGCCAACATGACGTCGGCCCTGGAGCATGCCCCAGGAGCCGGCAATCACCGGCAAAATGATGGTGCCTCCGGCGCCACGGTCAAAGGGGTTAATGCCTCCGATTGGTCCAGGAATCAATCGGAGGCATTAGTGCCGGTTGTCTACTGCTTACACACCCGGCATGCGCCGTACTATTACGGCGCATGTCGGGAAGGGGTTAAAGAGTATGCCAAGGGGTAAGTGTGCATTAAGAAGAGATACTCCACAGAAGAGGGGTAGTGTTATACGGTAAGTATTTGATCCTTTGCTGATTTTGTAACTTTGCCCACTGACAAAGACATGAACAGTCTATAATTTTAAGGGTAGGTTAATTTTAACAGTGAGAGATAGAATATCAAAAATAAAATACAGAAAATCACATATAAATTTTATAAATTTGTTTGCATTTTACATAGAGCAATAAATATTTCATCCCCTAGTAACATTAAGAGTTCTGGCTCCTACAGACCAGTTAGACGCTCCTAATCAGGTCACATCATGGGGTATCCTTGATCATGAGAAAGGGCATGGTGAACAATGGTTTTCACCGCCATTATCATCTATACTGCAGCGTTGTTTAGTACTATACGTCAGGGCTCTTGTGGTTACATAATTAGCACTACACGGGCCAGTGAGGTAGTTTGTTTAACTTAGTCTCCTAAGGAACTCTCTGCACGGAGAGTGAAACACATAGAAACAGTATTTGCTTTAGTATTCCGACAACTATCGGTGGTCATTTGTTAATCAATGCTGTATACTGACGTTATTACATTTGTCAGGACAGCCTTGTCTACAATATGGTAGTGTACTGATTGGATTAGTTATACATCCCAGTAATATCTGTCTACCAATACTTATACTGGGTTTTTAGACCCATTCTGCCTTTATAATATGAGAAATGCATATATTGACATATAATAAAAAATATCGTTGTCATTTTGTATGCAACGACCAAGGCAAGTGATTTATTGCCGCACATGCACAGCATAAGAGGACAACCTATTTGGCATAGGTTGCCCTCCTGTCTTTTTGTATCTTAGAGAGAAAAACCCAATTAGTGTCCTGAGTTACAATATTTGTTTTACTAGGGCCTTTTAGTTTGTATACACCTGACTAGTGAGTTACTTCTCCCTGGTTTTGTGTTTGCAATTGTAAGCCAATGGCTGGTCAGGTAATGGAGGGGGTGTACATCTCACCCAGACTACTCAGGTGCGTGAGATGAGAAAACTCCAGGAATGTTTGTTCTCAGCAGACAACTTTTGATAAATGCTCAGTATTGGGCTGGATTTTTAGGAATAACAGGTAGGTTTGGTAGTGGGACCTGTCATTCCACCCCCTTTCAGTCCACTCCACACTTTGGGGATGTTCCGGCAGCTACTCAGCTGCAGAGAGTCTCCTCGTCAAGGAGGCTTAAGAAGCCAGCTCCAGCAGCAACACTTTGGCAGAGCTGGGCTGGAGAGTGAAAGAGAGAGGTCACATTTTTGGAGCTGTGTCTTGAATGATTCTACTGGCTTTTGGATTTCTGTTATTCCAGGTGAGGTAACCTATTCTATGTTTAGTTAGAGCCTAGCCAGGCAGGTATATATTCTTGTATTGTTTCCTTTTTTTGCTACACTACCTTTTTTTGAAGTGAAAATAAAATTCTACTTTTGTTTTGTATTAAAGAAACTGGACTTGTGTGTCTATGCCACCCCACCTAGCAACCCCAGACCCTGACACAATATATGCGTGAGTGGGTTATCAATGGTCAAGTTACACTGTGGAGATAGTAACAACTTGCACCCCAAGCCCTACGTATTGAGTGAATGAATTTTTATCGGAGGGCTATATCTTCTCTCTACAGTGGGCGGTGTTTATTTTATTACTAATATTTATACATTTTAGTGTATATCAATAAAAAAAAAATTATATTTTGCTATTTATTTAGTACTTGGTTTTGATTTAATTTGCTTGTCCTTGGAATCTACCAAAGCTACTCAACATTAAACCTACAGTATTACTCTGACTATAACACTGAACCCTATTCTACATTGTCCTGACATGAGTTTGTTTGGAAATTGTATTTAGTTATGTTCTAACAAAACCTATGTCTGCTATTGTAGTATTTTTTTTAAATAGGACTCCTTTAATCCTATGTAACTTTATAGTATAAAATACATCACATTTGATAAAGAAAGCATGGGCTCTGAGATAATTGAAGGCATTATATTACAATCTGGACAATACAGCTATTGTGAGAAAGGGAGGAAGTTCTCATGCCATGCATAAAAGGCAGAAAGATTATATTCCGCGCATGGGGAACGCCAGTGACTTGTGGTTACTTGCATTTTTGAAAATAATAACTGTTAGGCACAGAACATGTAAACTTGGCACATTATCACCATACACATTAACAATTTAAGTAACATAATAAATTGGAGTAGACTGCAATATTAAACTTAATCAGGAATAAGATCTGTCAGGAGCTTACGCAAGGGGTTGGTTACATGCTTAAAACCGCCCTCTTTTAGTTCACTTGCCTCACCACTCTCCTACTACATTGGGAATTTAATGGCTTACAGCCATGCCAGCAAAGATATATAAAGGACAGGGCTTAGTGGTATAGGGGTAACCTGCCCCAGCACCACATTATAGTTCCTGTTCACTACCTGGCTGGGACAATAGGAAGGGAATGCATTAACCCTCTTCTGCTTCCACTTCTTCATGTCCCAACCAGTTAATGAATGTTAATATGATGCTGCCACTGGGGACTAAGATCTGGGTTACCTCCTTTGCTACCAAGCCCAGCTCTTGTTCAAAATTTCTGGGGGTGGGGTACTTAGGAAATTCCTGTGTCCATCCCTGAGACTTGAAATAATAATTTTTCCAGAAACTTACCTAATGAATGAGAAAGTATTGCTTTAGGAGTATTGCTACCGTTCTGTAAAGATCTAAATACTGTGAATGACAAAAAACATGCCTGACCATAAAGTTTGATATGTTCTGATGGGTAAATTTAATGGAGTAAAGATGTTTCTTACAGTAGTATGCATCCAAGTTGCGGTCTACATTCGGGTTTCTGTTTGGGGAGTCCACTTGGGGGGCCCGTGAACGGAAAGCTATACGCATAGAAAAGTGGTTACCTGAGAAAACATGCAGACTGCATAGACTATAATGGGGTCCGTGTGGTTTCCGTTAAGTTTCCGCACAAAACATGCAGAGGGAAAAGTACTGCTTGCAGGATTCTTCTCTCCATATGTTTCGTGTGGAAACTGAGAGGAATCCACACAGACCCCAATATAATCTACAATGTCGGCGTTTTTTCCTAGGTAAGCGCTTTTCTATGCGTATAGGTTTCCGTTCAGGGGGTTCCCAAGCAGACTTTCCGAACTGAATCCCGAACACAGATGTTGACTGCACTTCACTTTCTTTTCTTCTGTTGTATTGTCATGATAATTATAAACATACATACACACAGTAAACCACTTCCTGGTTTTAGCGACAAGTGGGTGGTTAAGTTTAGCTTGTGATGTATAGGTCAGGCTAGCAGTGTCTTCCTGAGACTAAACAGCACATTGTTATCTCTAGATGTACTTTCAGAGATAACAGAGGCACTAGACTCTCACATATTCATTAATTTCTGCCGGAGCCCCCAGAGAGCTATGTCGTGGAGGCTGGCTCGTTCTCCACTTCACGTCTACTGGCATCTCATGCCTTCCCTCATTTCTGATGGCTCTATTGTGCAAGCACCAGCAGAAGTGAAGGAAGGAACAATTTGTGCCCAGAAGATCACATGAAGACAGGTAAGTATGATGGGGTGGTGGGAGTATTGGTGACGTTCTCATGTGGATGAAATCAATGTCCCAGGCCAGATTATACACTTAGCCCAAAGGACTAACAGAGCTAGTGAATTATTCATTTGTGGCAATTCATGATCCAGACATTCCTTATGAATACCAACAGGTAAATTTAAGAAACATATTGCAAGTTTCGTATGTAAGGACTGAGATTTGGTGATGTAGAGGTTTGGTATCAGTGCTTAAAGAGGTTGTCCGGACAAAATTGCAATATTTTAAAAAAGTCGAAGGTGAAAAAAAACAACATACTCACCTTTCTCCGGTGTAATGGTGCCAGCATGGTTCGGTGCTCCTGGTCCATTTTTATCTTCCGGCAGAAGTCAGCGTCACATGTGACCACTGAGGCCAATCAGGAGCCTCAGAAAACACATGTGACATCCCAGGTCTCCTCCTGAGGCCGCTGATTGGCCTCAGTGGTTACATGACTGCTGAGGTCAATCACTGGCGTCAGTGGAAGGGACTGGGGATGCCACAGCAGTGTGAGCAGTTTCACTTTGAGAAGACATCGCAACAGAAGTACCAAAACATGCTGGTGGGACTCTGGAGCAGTAGGAACAGGTGAGTATGTTTTTTTTTTTTTTTTTTTCACCTCCACAGACCTATTTAAAATATAAAAATTTTATAACATTGGCTATTTTTTATCCCAGTAAATGACATGGCTTCACGACTGTTATGAATTTATGTTCACATACTATATTAAACGGCTCTTGCAGCAGCTTATTTCAGAATCTGATAAAGCCAGGGCTGTTATCTCTCTATGTAAACACTCAGCTAACCCTCAGTGGATTGTGTACACACATTTGCTGACACACTGGATGGGAAAATACCTTTAATCCAAATTGGCATTGACAGCCAGAAGTCAACAGAGTTCTCCTTGGATCTGAGGGGGATCATCAGTGCCAACAACACACTCATTATATATGGCGTTCCTGCGAGCTGCTGAGATGCCAGAACAATCATGGGCACAGCGCGAGGAACAAGTTCAGCAGCAAGCCAGCTTGACAGCTGGCAAAACGCTGGAGCAGGCAAACCATCAACGGCAGTAATTTTATGAATATAGGCAGATCATCGACGCCAACAACACGCAGACGTAGTCGCAGGCAGAGGCTAATATATATTGTAAGCTGATGGCTGGTCAGGTAATGGAGGGGGTGTACATCTCACCCAGACTACTCAGGTGGGTGAGATGAGAAAACTCCAGAAAGAACATTTCTCAGCAGATAACTATTGTCTGCTCAAGGTTTTTTCAGAGTTCCGGTTACTGGGCTGGATTTTTAGGAAGATTGATAGTGGGACCTGTCAGTTCACCCCCCTCCAGTCCACACTTTGGGGATGTTCCGGCAGCAGCTTAGCTGCAGAAAGTCTGCTCATCAAGGGAGGCTTAAGAAGTTGCTCCAGCAGCAGACTGTGGGCAGAGCTTGGCTGGAGAGCCAAAGAAAGAGGCCATACCATATTTGTGGAGCTGTGTCCTGAGTGATTCAACTGGCTTTTGGATTTCTGTTATTCTAGGTGAGGTAACCTATTCTATGTTTAGTTAGAGCCTAGCCGGGCAGGTATTGATTTTTTATATTGTTTCCTTATGTTGCTGCACTACTTTTTTGGGTGAAAATAAACTCTACCTTTGTTTTGGACTAAAGAAACTGGACTTTCCCCCTACGCCCAAACAGCAGCACAAGATGGGGTATTCCTGCCCCTGTGTACTGTTAGGACAGGTGGAACTTTTAATAAACTAACAAGTTCCCTCCCATAAAAGGCCCAGGAGACCTCCCCCTCCCTGTGTTTTTTTTCTGTCCTGTTACCAGGACAGGTGGAGGGAGAGGTCTCCTTGCCTCTCCCACAATTTAAAAGATCTCTTTTCTTTTTTCAGATTTCCAAGGTCCCCCCCTCCCCCGCTGGGTCTTACCTGGGGTAGGGGGATCCTTTCTGCTCCGCTCGTTTCTCTACTCCCCCGCCGCCTGGGTAATGATGCTCCGGCAGTCGGGGGGGGAGTGGGGCTTGCGGCGCATCCTTGTTTGTGCTGCGGACTGTGTCCTGTGGTCTTCCGGCCCGCCGCGCTTCCCCCGCTGCCTGGATGTGGAGATGCGCCGGCGGCCGGGGGGAAGAGGAACCTTGCGGCGCTCTATGGTTTCTGCCGCGGGCACTATCGGGTGCGCCGCGGACTTCCGCAGTTCACCACGCATGCGCGGGGGAACTTGCTTCGCGCATGCGCGGCTTTGCCGGGCGGAGGGGTCCCTGAGGCGTATTTACGCCTCTTCCTCAGCCCAAGCCTCGGTGGGCATCGCGGCTAGTGAGGTAGTCGCTAGGCTGCGATCGGAGGTCTCAAATCTGGAGAGGGACATCGACTCCGGTGTCCATTGGGACGATCTGTTAAAGGCTATGACAACCATTAGCCTCATGTCCGACTACCTCTCTGAGACCGCTTTCTATCAGACCAAGCTGGCAGCGAGAACCATGGCTTTGTCTACCGCTGCGAGGCGCCCCCTCTGGCTCAAACCCTGGAAGGCAGATAACGCCTCAAAATTCAATTTATGCGCCCTGCCCTTTGAGCCGTGCAGGAGTATGTGGACAAGGCTGCGTTGGAACCCGTCCCTCTAGACGAACAGGGTCAAGGCGTCTATTCACCCGTGTTTCTAGTACCAAAGTCCACCGGAGGGTGGCGCATGATTATCGACCTGAGGTATGTAAATCAATTCATCCGCAAGGTCCGGTTCCGTATGGAGACCATAAGGTCGGTTCTCCCCTTTCTGCAGCCAGGAGATCTATTCGTCACCTTGGATCTGAGGGACGCATACCTCCATATCCCCATTTATCCTCCACACAGGAAGTACTTAAGGATTGCCACGTATTTAAACGGAAGATTACATCACTTCCAGTTTACAGCTCTCCCGTTCGGTATATCCTCGGCCCCCCACACCTTCACAAAGGTAGTGGCCCCGGTCATAGCCGCCCTGCGCCTCCAGGGGATATTTATTGTCCCTTATTTAGACGACTGGCTGATAAAAGCTCAGTCAAGGGAGGTTTTGGCCACACAGTTGGGTATCACAGTGGCCTTCGTGAGCGAGCTGGGCTGGCTGGTAAACTGGCAAAAGTCGGTAGTGGTTCCATCAACCCGGATTCAGTTCCTGGGGTTCAACTTGGACTCTCTCAGTATGATGGTCTCCCTGCCCTCTCCTCGGAAGAAGAAGATTGGTCGAGCGGTTCACTACCTATCCCGAACCAGGAAGGTTACAATCAGGACAGCTATGAAGGTCCTAGGTCTCATGTCCGCGACCATCGAGGCAGTTCCTTGGGCACTATGGCATATGCGCCCCTTACAACTCGAGATCCTGAGAGTATGGAACCACAGTCCTTCGGGACTTCAGAAGCCTATCCAGCTTTCCATCAGTACCTGTCGATCACTGGAATGGTGGTCCCATCTCAAGGACGGGAGGTCCACGGTCCAGACCTCCTGGACCCTGTTGACCACAGATGCCTCCCTTACAGGCTGGGGAGCGCATCTGGGGGAGACCCTAATACGAGGAACCTGGAACCAACAAGAGAAAACTCGCTCCTCCAATTGGCGAGAGCTTACGGCAATTTATCTGGCACTACGGACTCTGACTCCCCACCTTCAGGGGAAAGCTGTCAGAATAAGGACAGACAATTCAACGGCCGTTCAATATATCAACAAACAGGGAGGCACCAGGTCTCCCTCCCTGATGAGGGTGACCAACCTGATATTCTCCTGGGCGGAGAAGAACTTGTTCCGGCTGTCAGCGGTGCATATCAAAGGCCACCTCAACGTCCTGGCAGACCAATTAAGCAGGGGACTAATAACAGCCGAATGGTCTCTGTCCCCGGAAGTTTTCCAACAGCTCACCAGGATGTGGGGTCTCCCCGAGGTGGATCTGATGGCCACCCAACACAACGCCAAGGTGGGACAATTCTGCTCCCTGTATCAGGACGGCAATCCCTTGGCGATCGATGCCCTGTCAATACCCTGGAGCTTCAAACTAGCATACGTTTTTCCTCCGATTCCAATGATTCCCAGGGTGTTGGCGAAACTCAGGCAGGACCAGACATCGGCCATTGTCATCATGCCGTTCTGGCCGAAAAGGGCATGGTTTACCCACCTCATGTTAATGAGTCGAGGGACCTACTGGAGGCTTCCGTGTGTCCAAAACCTGGTAACTCTAAACAGTCAGCTCTGCCAGGATCTGGACAGGTTCAACCTCACTGCCTGGAGGTTGACCGCACCGTACGTGGAGACAGAGGATTGTCCCAGGCCGTCTTGAGGACATTGGCCCACTCTAGAGCGGACTCAACCAATCGCAGTTACCAGAGGATCGCTCAAGTATTTAAGGATTGGGGGGCCAGGAGACAGTGTGATACATCGTCCATTGAATCAGTCCTGGAGTTCTTACAAGAAGGGTTGGACAAAGGATTGTCCCCAGCCACCTTGAGAGTGCATGTCTCGGCGCTATCCGCTCTATTGGGGACTAGATTGTCTCAGAATACTCTCATAAGGCAATTCCAGAAAGGGGCCTCTAGGCTCCGACCCCCGTTACGGCCCCCGGCTCCCCAATGGGACTTAGCTGCGGTCCTACAAGGGCTATGTGGCCCTCCATTTGAACCCTTAACAGAGGTGGAGTTCAAATACCTCTCATGGAAAGTAACCTTTCTTCTGGCAATCACATCTGCCAAGCGAGTAGGAGAGCTCCAGGCTTTGGCGGCATCAGAGCCATACACAACCTTTTTTCCGGACAGAGTCCAGCTCAGGTTTATTCAAGGCTTTCTGCCTAAGGTTCCCTCAGTGGAAAACATAAACCAGACTATAACCTTACCTACCTTCCTCCCCTCTCCTTCCTCGGAGTGGGAGGAGAAGATGCACAGTTTGGATCTTGTGCGAACACTGCGAATATACCTGGACCGGACAGGCCCATTCCGCAGGTCAGAAAACCTACTTGTCAATTTTTTTGGTCACAACAGGGGTAATAAGGCGTCCAAAGCTACTCTGTCAAGGTGGATCAGAGAAGCCATCTCAGTGGCCCTTCAGACACAGGGGCTGCCGGTCCCAGAATTTTTGCGAGCCCACGCTACTAGGGCAGTAGCTGCGTCCTGGGCAGAGAGGCAATCCCTCTCAGTAGACCAGATCTGTGCGGCTGCATCTTGGTCTTCCCACTTGACTTTCGCCAGGCACTATAGATTGGACTGGCATACCTCCAAGGCGAAGTCCTTTGGTTACTCAATCCTGACCTCTGCTTGTCAGGATCGCCCTCCCTAGAAGGGGTATTACTTGTTAAATCCCCATCTTGTGCTGCTGTTTGGGCGTAGGGGGAATGGAAGATTATATAGATAATCTGTTTTCCCTTAGCCCAAACAGCAGCACAAAGCTCCCTCCCTTGGCTTGTTAAAATTATATGCGGTCTTATGCTATATGGTACTTGGAGACTAACACAGGGAGGGGGAGGTCTCCTGGGCCTTTTATGGGAGGGAACTTGTTAGTTTATTAAAAGTTCCACCTGTCCTAACAGTACACAGGGGCAGGAATACCCCATCTTGTGCTGCTGTTTGGGCTAAGGGAAAACAGATTATCTATATAATCTTCCATTCGTGTCTATACCACCCCACCTAGCAACCCCAGACCCTGACAATTGGTGGAGGATGCGGGCATACAGCAGTTGCTAGGGGCAATGACACGTCCACTCCTTGCTGGAGAAAAAAAAAAAATTATGTCCTGGGTGAAGGCTGCTGCCGCTATACAATCCCAGACTATGGAGGAGATACTGAAGCATGTTGTACAAACCAATGTGCAGCAACAACAAAAGATGAGACCCCAAAGATGCCAACCAGCTCATCAGCCTCCTGGAGAGGTACCTGGCAACTGAGGTGGAACTCTGTGAAGACCCTACAGCGTGACCATACCCCAGGAATGTACCGTTTAAATACCCTTCACCCTGCAGGTCTGAATATTGCATTTGAGGATGTTACCAAATAGACTCAGTCCCACCAGTTTTTTGTTGTTTTTTTTTCCACTTTTCAGTTAGCGGCTCCCAATAGTATCACCATTTTCTAGGCCCACCTATGTTTATACTATATTCAGTACAAAAGAATCTTCAACCAATATGTCATTAATTTACACACTAAAATTGTATCAGTTTTCATGAGCAGAGTTTTTTGATTTTGTTTTTTATTTCGTTTACTGGTATCCTGCAGCACATTTATAGTGACCCATAGCAATCAAATCCTTTTACAGGCTCGCTTAGTGCTAGTTCACATCAATTCATTAACTAATGATTGATCTTTTTATAAATCAACATTACTATACCATAGTTATATTACTCCATTTCTCCCTTTCCTTTAATCCAGAGGTCTAGCTCTTCCTCGGCATCTTATGCTAATAGGAGCATCTCCACCAGTGCCGACGCATAGCAGTCGGCTTTACGAGTACGTGCATGCGCATTTGGTGAGCTCAGACGCTGAAACATCGCGGTCCGAGCTCCACGTGCAGTATTGTACGCATGCGTGGCTTCTGTCTGGGCGCACAGATGGATCCGGGCCCAGTTCTAATACTATAAGTAGCGGCACTCTTATCGACACGGTTGACCTTTGCCATTCCTGCATGACCTCTGAGCGCGGATCCTCTTCTCCATTTGTTGTCCTTCCTTTCCTGGTTCTCCGCTGGTCATTGACGGTCATTGACGGAACTGCTGCCACTCTCACCAGAATCATTCACTGCACAATTGTGTTTTTGGGTGTTGTGATCCTATCACGACCCCACCAGGTGAAATACATTTTTACAGTGTATACTACACTTAGTGTGCTCAGGGTCTCTCTTTCTTCTTTTGCGGGGAAATTATTGGGAAACACTGATGCCCTGTCAAGGGTGCATTGTATGATGTACATCTCACCCAGACTACAAAGGTGGGTGAGATGAGAAAACTCCAGAAAGAACGTTTCTCAGCAGATAACTATTGTCTACTGAGGGTTATTTCAGAGTTCCGGTTACTGGGCTGGATTCTTAGGAATGGCAGGTAGGTTGGTAGTGAGACCTGTCAGTCCACCCACCCTCCAGTCCACACTTTGGGGATGTTCCGGCAGCGACTCAGCTGAAGAGAGTCTGCTCATCAAGCGAGGCTTAAGAAGTTGCTCCAGCAGCAGACTGTGGGCAGAGCTTGGCTGGAGAGCCAAAGAAAGAGGTCATATTTTTGGAGCTATGTCCTGAATGATTCTACTGGCTTTTGGATTTCTGTTATTCTAGGCGAGGTAACCTATTCTATGTTTAGTTAGGGACTAGCCGGGCAGGAATTTATTTTTGTATTGTTTCCTTTTGTTGCTGCACTACCTTTTTGAGTGAAAATAAATTCTACCTTTGTTTTGGACTAAAGAAACTGGACTTGTGGGTCTATGCAACCCCACCTAGGAACCCCAGACCCTGACAATATATACATTTATTTATTTATTTATTTATTTATTTATTTATTTTAACATGTAATGCTAACTCACCTGCAGTATTCTAGCAGTGCACTCCGTTTTATAGATATTGAACTCTTCCTTTATGGGCAGGTGGGTCAGGTGATCACCAGTCTGACCTCCAGTCCACAGCTTGGTCTCCTGACGGCTTTGACACATGAAATGTGCTACTGTGCACCATCCATACATATAGGGCATATACCGAGAATTACAGCCAGGACAAAAAGTGGTACTCTACACCATCCACATCTACAGAATAAGGGCAGATACTGAAAATTATACCCATTACACAGGACAAGAGAAGTTATACTGTGCAGCACCTATACAGGCTGAGAGAACTAGCAATGAGCAGTGAATAATCTGGTGAAGAGAAGTGGTACTGTGCACCATCCATATAAACATAGAGATGATATTGGTAATTAAACCTAGCATTCAAGATAAAATAAGTGGTAGTGGTACTGTGCTGTATTCTCAATATCCAGGGCAAAATAAGTTCTACTGTACTGTTCATTGTCTATATAAAGGACAGACATGCATCATACCATACACAACAAACATATACATAATTTACAGCACATAGCATACATATATACAATCAACACATATTTACACAGCCCATATATACTCACATATACACCTCATGGATGGTGTACCTGTTACTCAGTCAGCCCCAGACAGTCTCAGTAGCATCTGATTCTGAATCCGCCCTGATGACTGGTTTGTTAAACCTATATTACTATAGCTATTACCATACCTCAAATTTAGCTAAACCCACTTCTAAATTGAATCCATCCATTCCCATTCATTGTTATTTGTGCTCCCCACACAGTATAATGCTCCTACAGTTACCCTAATATTATATGCCCCCACATTATAATGTTCTCCTCAAATTGATCCCACAGTATAAAGTCTTTCTCCAGCTACACCAGTTTACTGTCCCCCTCCAGCTGCCCCAGTTAGGGTTGAGCGATCGTGTTTGGAAATCATCGGATTCCGATCGTCGATCGAGAAAATTTCACGATTGCGATCGGAATTCCGAACACTATCTTTTTAGGTGGGATCGAGATCGGTGATTATTTCCCACAATGCTTTGCTACTGGCCAAGCATTGTGGGAAAAGCTAACAATGTTAGCCATTCTGAGCGGAGCGTATACTCAGTGTGAAGGCTCCGCTGCGGTTCCATAGGAATGAATGGAAGCAGCCGGCACACAACCTTAACCCTCTGCGCATCGGCTGTGTCCATTCATTCTAATGGGAGGCTAACTAACATCTCTAGTAGCTACTTAACTGCAGAGATGGCTGGTCCAGTGCCCGGTGTTCTCGTTCTTCTTCGCCTCGCTGCCCCCGCCTCCCAGGTTAGTGTTTAGGAGAGTGTGGGCGGGTACAGGGCGGGGAGATGTGACGTCTCCCCTCCCAGTACCCGCCCACAACCTCCTAACCTACCCACACTCTCCTAACCTGGGAGGTAGGGGGCAGTGAGACGAAGAAGAACGAGAACACTGGGCACCGGACCAGACATCTCTGCAGGTAAGTAGACACCAGGGGGGACTAAGCAGCCAGAGGATTAAAAAAAATCCTCTGGCTACTTAGTGATTAAAGAAAATCACTACACAGCGTGGATTCTAACAATTAAAGCGTTCAATTGTTAGATTCCATGCTGTATAGTGAATAGGATTGTTTTTAAAATCTGATCTCCAATTAGTAAAAAATCCCTTTGACTTGCATTGGGATCGGAATTGGGATCAAGATCGGGTTCGAATGAAAAATGATCGGAAATCGGATTTCAAAATCGATCCTGAAAAGTCAAGACCGGCTCAACCCTAGCCCCAGTTTAAGAAAAGTTAAACATAGATAACATTGATACTCACCTCTTCTCACTACTCATGAAGAGCAAAATACCTAGATGGGGACTTCTAGAGGCAGGAATTTTAGCAAGATTTTCAGGCAGTAAAAAGCAACATTTTAAATAAAGTGCATTGCATTTTTCTCCTCAATCATATGGCTATTAGAGATGAGCGAACACTGTTCGGAACCGCTGTTCCGAACAGCAAGCTCACAGCATGCTGCCATAGAAATGAATGGAAGCGGCTGGCACGCGGGAGGTTAAACGGCCGGCCGCCGGCAAAGTCTGCATGCCAGGTGCTTCCATTCATTTCTATGGGAGCATGCTGTTCGGATCGGCTGATCCGAACAGTGTTCGCTCATCTCTAATGGCTATTAAACAAGACTAAGTTGTCTGAAAAGTTAGTGACCATTTAACTGGTAGGTCTGAAAATGATAGGAGATAGAATTAGGGCTAGTTCACACGTAGTTGTTTGGTCTGGATTTTGATGTGGAATCTGGGTCAAAAAAACACCTCCCAGGAGCCGGTCATTTTCTTTTTCCGCAAGCGGTAAAAAAGAAGCAACTTGCCCTATCTTGATGCGGATTCCGCAGCGGAAACCGCCGCATTTTCCGCATCAAGACAATCCCTCCCTAGGGTCATTCATTTGGGCCTAATCCGGCGAGGAAATCCGCGCCAGGCGCGGCTAGCCACGGTGGGCGCATTTTGGTCCAGATTCTGACGCAGCTTCCCATGTCAAAATCCGGACCAAATAACCATGTGTGAACTAGCCCTTAGATGGATAAAATGTTACGCATAAATCCCAACGTTAGTGTTTTTCACTTTTTGAAAAATGTTTCAAATCATTTTTATGGTACTTAAAATAAATCATAAATATGCTCATAAAAATTCCTACCCCCAGTCCATCCCTTCCCCACATGTGCTCAAACAGAGTAATAAAATGGGCTATACAATTAGCTTAAGGTTAAAGAGAAAAGGATAAACCAAACTAGTCTACATTAGTACCTACTATCCCCCTCTACCTCCATCAGTATTTACCAGCCACGTTCCCTCTGAGTACCCCATTTTCAGCTAAGCAGGCTTCATATATGAAGTTCAATTTATCCTTGGCTATTACTCTCTTCACATCCAAACATTTAAGTCTAATTCTAGACCTCTAATAACAGCTCTGGCAACAGTTAGTACCCTTCTCACTATCCATCATCTTTTCTAGGAATAAGATCAAAGGATGGATTAATGAGAGCAAGCTCCGTCAAGAGAGGTATTTCTCACTCACAGATGATGGAAATAAGACCAAAGACTTTTAGCTTTTGGGCACTCCCACCTCATGTGTTGCAGATTAGCGTTCTAATTACATGAAAGATGCAGATTAGATTGAACTGGATAAATCCTTGTTACTTTCGCTGGCAATAGACTACATCTTAATTGACTTAACAGACTTAATTCTTAAATAGGAAAACAGTTCGGGAGAGCGTATACCATCATTGTTTCAGACAAAGCTTTAATTCACTGGCCATTACATAACTCCTCTAATGAATAGATCCCTAGATTCTTCCGAATCCATAAAACTGAAATTTGGTAATACATTTTTCAGTAACCAATACAAATCAAAGTACTTTAACTTATTGCCACCATTATTTATTCCATAGTCTAGAGGCGGAGTGAATAGTATATAATGTTTGACTTTCTACATAGGGTCAGCAGCTTTTTAGAAAATATCTCTCTCAACTGCATCCACAATATAGGTCCATGGTTCTTCAACCAACTCCAACCAGGAGTTACAACATTGCATGATACCTGGCAGCATCCAGGATGCCATCTCCCCTACTGAAGTTGAGTAAAACCCACCAAGAAATTCTGAAAAGAACCCAGAGTATAATAATAGTTCTTGGGGGCATAATTAGAGATGTGAGTACTATTTGAAACGGCCTTTTCGAATAGCACGCACCCATAGGAATGAATAGAAGCGGCCGGCACGCTGACTTTGCCGGCGGCCGGCCGCTTAACCCCTTGAGTGCTGGTTATGTCCATTCATTCCTATGGGTGCGTGCTATTCGAAACTGGAGTTTTGAATAGCACTCGCTCATCTCTAGGCACAAAACTTGTGCAGAGGCCACTGTGGGACATAATTCTATGTACAGTGGCCACTGTGAGACATAACACTGTGTGGAGGGGCCACTGTGGGACATAATACTGTGTGCAGGCGCCACCATGGGACATAATACTGTGTGCAACGGCCACTATCAAACATTATGCTGTGTGGAGGGTCCGTTATGGGACATTATACTATGAGCGTACAAATGGGGCATTATTATACTGTGTGGGGGCCAGCCCTATTACAAGAAACCTCCTCCTACGCAAACCCCCTTATTACAAGATTAAGCTTGACAGAGTGAACAGGGCCCTGCACCCCAAAGGCACAGGGGAAAATCCTCAGGCTGTTATATGCTGCATACACAATTTTACCCTGAAGGAAGCTATCATGGCAAAGTGAGGCAATACAGAGAATTTTACTTTGACGGTGCTAAGATCTAGATGTACCAAGACTTCTCTTGGATCACTCTCCAGAAAAGATGTCATTTCCGATCCCTTCTCCATCTTTTGAGAGACCATCAGCTCCCTAACCAATGGGAGTTCCCCTTTGCTCTTTCAGCTAGATGTGATGTCTGTACAGCTACTCTACGATCTTTTGAAGACCTGCGCCCTTTCTGTGACACTTTGGAGATGCTAGTCCCGGATATGTCAGATTGGGAGTTATCTTCACCTCCTCCACCACCTCCTCCTTTGTATCAGCAGCAGAAGTCTAAACGCTGTCAGCTGCCGCTTCTGCAGCCATCTCCACAGTGACCTCGGGTTGATCCCCTTCCACCATGACTCTTTTTTTGCTCCTTAGGTCCTCATTCCTTTGGAGGCTGTGACTTTCTAATTTCACGTATTGTTGCAAATTCTTATTTCATTATCATTGAACCGTTCTGAATTTCATGCGGGGCATCATCCCATGATGCCGTCTTCACATTGCTTGATTCCAGTTTCTCCCTATATAGTGAACTGTGTGGTCTGCCCTTATATTATGGTTTGGTCTTCACAGCCACTCACCACTAATTGGGGCCCTAGGCCAGCTGTGTTTCCTATGTGTGGTTGCACTTGGTCCTTGTTGGGTCATTGGTTCTGGCCCACCAGGCCAGCCTCATATCAGGAAATTTAGTCCTGCTCATGATCTACTTAGTTGCAGGTGCTCTTGGTCCGTATTTTTACCTTTGTGTTGAATTTTCTATGTTCATTTTGGTATCTGTTTGTCCCTTGTGTCTTCTCGATTCGTGTGGATCTGAGGGATGCGGCTCACCATTCTGCTCAGCGCCACCTCCTATACACTGATAGATGCTACTATTATGGGGCAACAAGGTACATACCCTCCTAGCAAAAACCCTGTGTGATATTTAAGCCACTTCCACCCCTAATGTAGTGCGAGATGTGGAGGGTACTCCTCAGCACCATTGTTATGCTATTGCTGTGGGCTTCTGTGACTACTACACTAAGTTATATAATCTCCCTTCCAACCAGCTCATTGCAGCATACACAGGATTTCCTGGCCATGTGTGCTCTACCCTCTCTCAAGAGTTAGGCTCTGACCTCTCTTAATGGACCTAGCACCTTCTGAATGTTAAAGCCCCAGGTCCAAACAGGCTTACATATTTATATTACAAGACTTTTCAGGTCTATCTCCTCCTAACCAATTGAATATTTCGCTCCCTTCTCTTGTCCACAAGAACCAGGTAGTCATCAGGGTAGGGACAACATAAGAGGAAGCTAACCATTCTTCAACTCCTGCCTTGATGCAGAAAAATTGTTTGACTGTATAGACTAGTAGTTCAGGTTAGCCATCCCAGTGGCCTTTGGTTTTATAGGAGCGGTCCTCCAGACGGTTCAGGTGTTGTACTCTACTCCCCCAGCTTTGGTGAAACTGCCTCACTTCCCTGCTGCTTCCTTCCTGATTAGAAACGGCACTAGTCAGGATTGTCCCTTCTCTCCCTTAATATTTGTGCTCTGTATTGAGCCACTGGCTCCATCTTTACGTCTTAGCCCCAACATCACAGATATTAAAGTTCGGAACAGAGACTTTAAAAGTTCTCTCTGCTGACTATGTCCTCCTCACTCTCACTAAAATGCCCACACTTCCCTGTCTACTCTTCTGAATACTCTCTGTGATTATGGTCAACTATTGGGCTATCAAGTTAACCCTTCAAAAACGGAGATCCTCCCTGCATTGACACTGCGACTCCTGCACAGTAATTTCGACTTCCAATGGAGAGCGCAGTCTCTCAGATATTTAGGAATGTACCTCTCCCCCTCTTATACTACGCTTTATGCAGTGAATTAACCACAGCTGTTTCGAGACCTTAAACAATTGCTTGATAAGTGGCGCCCCTTGCACATTTCTTTATTGGGTAGGATTGAAGCTGTGTAAATAAGCTTAATCCCTAAATTACTGTATTTCTTTGAAACTTCCCCAGTAGCGGTCCCTGGTTAGACCTTTAAGACTTACAGAGAATCATATTCCAATTTATTTGGAATGCTAGGCGGCATCGGCTTCCCGAGATCTGTCATGTTGATGGGGAAGGGGGCTTGGGGGAATATCAGTTACACATCTTCATTATTATTGGGTCACCTACCTGCAATGCATCCCATTTTGGGCCACATCTCAGAATTAAAATAAATGGGTGGAGATCGAGAAGCTAATGCTTGCCCCTATGCATCCTAATACTCTCCTGTGGACTCGATCTCCCCCTCCCGACCCCTACCCTAAGTCCTATATGCTTTACAAGGGTGATCTGGGCCACCTGTCCTGCCTTGTTCCTCCTTGCCTCGGAGAGATCTTCCATGATTTCCTTCCTATATAAAAGGCTTCTCCCAGAGGGACTTTCGGATTCCATAGTTTTCTCCTGGTCCCGAGCTGGCCTTTTTAGGTTCAGAGATATGTCTGACCCTTTGCTTATCTTACCATAGAGTTATACGTTCCCAGAACAGAGTGATTTCACTATTGCCAAATTATACATTTTCCAGTTTCTCTTTTTGGCTCGCTGAGGGTTTCTGTCCCTGACTTTTGAAAAGCTATGTAGGTCGGACACCTCTACCAGGGGCCTCATCTCTGCTATCTATCAACACCTATTCTCTTCTGAGGGTCAGTCTTCTCCTACCCATCAATATATGACCAGATGGGAGGAGACCCTGGGGGGGGGGGGGGGACAATTTCTGTTTCTCAATGGCAAATTATATGTTCATGGGATTCTAAATGCTCTACCTGTGTGACCTTCAGGGAGGTACAATATACGGCATTCATGCATTGGTACCATACCCCTGCCCTTCTTCAATCCCTGAATCCCCTCTATTTACTGGATTTGATTCCTATGGGACACCTACTGTACTCTGCAGGATCTCTGACTTCCCCATCCCCTTTTTCCACACCCTTCTTCTTCTTCCATGTTTGTCTTTTTTTGTCCTGATGATGATTTCGAAAACATTTTTAATGTGTAATTCTTGTGATATTTTGTATCATTTTCTTGTTCTTCATATTGAAACACTTAATAAAAACTACAGTAAAAAAAAAAAATATATACTAACGTTTCAAGGGCAAAGATTCTAAGTGAAATGGGAGAAACGTGATATATGTTATAGACTTTTGCCCCCTCTACTGGTCAAACTAGCAAACTGGCTATTTAGTAATTTGGTAAATTGTTAAAATCCCTCCACATTGTTTATTCCCTATACAGCAACAATTTGTAATGCTTCAGCAGTCACAATACTGTGATGCCATAACAGCTGCAGACTGATAAACCGATAGATTTGCTAAATGGTAAATCACTAGATTACAGGCAGCAGTGCTGCACACTTTGTGGTACAAAATCGTAACTGCATGACATGCTAACACACAGGGGCAGGTCTAGGGCTGGGCGAGCCGGGCAACCGCCTGGGGCCACGCGCTCAGCGGGGCCCCGCAGTGCGGCCCGGACCCAGCGCCGCAACTCTAATGGGGGCGGCAGCCCGGGCGATTTTTTTTTTTTTTTTTTTTTTTTTTTACTTTTTTTTCTTTGAACCAGCGCAGGAGAGCTGCCGCTCTCTGTGCGCTGGTTCAGACGTCTACTTATCAGCGTAGGCGGCATCATCACGCTGCCTACGCTTATACATCTGCGGAGCATCAGCAGCGCTATCGGTAAGTATAATGACATTTTTTTGTTTTATTTACCAACCTCCCCGGACATGATCACTGCCGCCCCCACTTCCCCATGTACTATAGGTCGCAGAGGCCGGCAGTGAATAGGCCCGGGCCAGGCCGTGATCCCACTGCCGCTTTTATTATACTTGGGGGGTCTTTTCAGACCTCAGAGTATAATAATCGGAGACCCAGGGGGAGGTGAGGGAACATAATAAACAATGTTACTTACCTCTCCGGGATCCAATGTTAATCCAAGCTGGCTTTGGGCCTATATGGTAATACCCAGATGTCAGGTGGTCTGGCATATTACCATATAGGCCCAAAGCCTGTGCTAGGGATTCTACCACTAAAGCAACATTTTTTTCTAATTACCATGTCGGAATAGCCTTAAGAAAGGCTATTAGTCTCTTACCTTTAGACGTGGTCTCCGCAGCGCCGCTCCTTAGAAATACTGGTTTTATCTGGTATACAAATAAGTTCTCCGCAGCAATGAGGGCGGGCCCCAGCGATCAAACGGCGATGGGGGTGTCCCCACTGCTGCCCGAGAGCTCACTCTAGCGCCACCTCCATGTTCAGCTGCAACCCCGCCTCTTCTGTCTTCTTCTGTTGGTCCAACTTCCGACGCCTGCACAATACGCTCCTGTATTGAACTACAAGAGCAAGAGCGGCCTCCGAAAAATGGCTGACATGTTTCAAGACCAGACCTGTCCCTTACTCATAGCCAGAACATTCATTCTGGCTATGAATAAGGGAAAAAATGGTCCTGAAACATGTCAGCCATTAGCGATTTTTAATCACTTTTGTGTTATTTTTTCTGATCTTTCTACACTTTTGTATGTAATTTTTCTATCAATTTTTAAACTAATGGATTAAGGTATCAAAAAATACTGCTGTTTAAAGGCTCAACTAACCTCAAGGGCCTAAAACACTGCTGGTGCAATACTCTACTCCCTCCAAGGGCCAAAAACACTGCTGGTGCAATAGTCTACTCTCTCCAAGGGCCAAAAACACTGCTGGTGCAAGGCTCAACTAACCTTGAGGGCCTAAAACACTGCTGGTGCAATACTCTACTCACTCAAAAGGCCAAAAACACTGCTGGTACAATAGTCTACTCCCTCCAAGGGTCAAAAACACTGCTGGTGCAATAGTCTACTCCCTCCAAGGGCCAAAAACACTGCTGGTGCAAGGCTCAACTAACCTCAAGGGTCAAAAACACTGCTGGTGAATTTTGTTCAGTTCCAAAGGACTCTGTGGTTAGATTGGGCTCACTCGCAGGTCCAGAACATGCCTTGGAAGGCAAGGTTTGCTTCAGTGGCTCCATCTCAGCAGGATGATGATGATGATGATGATGATGAAGAAGCTTGGTTAAATCTGTTGTCAGAAGGGAAAGTGGTTTCTGATCTACATCTAAAGTACTGGAGCATGTTGTTTGGACTATTAACACCTGATCAGAACCCTGTATAGGTAATGTAGAGTCCCATATTAGAGGACCATTACCGGTAGTAGTGGTTGCAGCCAATTCTCCACCTTTGCCGTCCTCTAAATAAAAGTTACCCCCAGGACTTGATGCCAAAATGTTATCAATTTCCCAATCACAATCAAGGTCAATGTCTGGGTCCTCAGTCCAATCCACTGCATCAATCCCACACAATGAGAGTGATGGTTCTGGAACCACCGTTTTAGGGGCTAACAATTTTAAAGGGGCTAACACTCTGCTGGAGCAAGGCTCAACTCACCCAAAGGGCCTAAAACTCTGCTGGTAAGAGGCTGAAGTCACCTGAAGGGCCTCAATCTCTGCTGGTAGCTCAGCTTAAGGGCCTCTAACTTAATTTGGAAAGGCTCACATTAAGGGCCAGAAAAGTGAATTTTTGAAGGTGTTACCACATCACACACACATACACAATGACAGTTAAGGGTGGGTACTGTTGGATTTCCCATTGCCTATTCCATCTGTGGTTGTCATGGGCAATGTGATTTAAAGGGGTGCTTGTTAAGGTTTCATTAGCGTAAAATTTGGTTTCTGTCCATACTATTGGGGAGGAAAGAGGTTTCCGGGTATTTTTCCACTTTGATAGAGGTTGTATTGAGTGTGGAAAGTCTGTAGTTGATGGTCTGTGATAGTGGGGTAAAACTGTGACAGGCTTGTTAGATGCCCCCAGACATGCTTCCCCTGCTGTCTCAGTTGCATTGCAGAGGTGTTGTCATCATTTGCTGAGGTGTCATAGTGGACTTGGTGACCCTTCTGAGTCGAATTTGGGTTTCCCCTGAAACGAACGGTTTTTCCCCATAGACTATAATGGGGTTCGATATTCGTTCGAATAGTCGAATATTGAGGCGCTATTCGAAACGAATAACGAATATCGAATATTTCACTGTTCGCTCATCTCTAGTGCCGATCACACAAGTGCATTGACAGTCCATTCACAAGGAGGCTTTAGGGGGACTTCTAGGCCAACATCATCCTATTTACTGGGGTACCTGGTAATCAGGTCCCCAGCAATCGGAAACTTATCCCCCGTCCTGTGTCCATACCGGCACAAACCCTGAAAAGTCTCCCACTCTACCTTGGTTAACATCCTGGTTAACATTTGAAGTCAGCATTAGCTATGCAAAAAAAAAAAAAATCAAGAAAGAGTTGTAAGCAAAACCGTCTGAAACATAAAAGTGACTAACAAATAAATATTGTGGATTTAGAAATTGTTAATTTTTGTTTAAATGGATGGCAGTGGGCACCATAAAGAAGTTAAGAAGAGAAGTAAAGTGGTTTATCAAAACCAATGCTTTAGGTGTCATAGGTTTAAATGATCAGAACAATGTAAATATCTATCTATAATGAACAATGTCTTTATTGTAATAAATTATTATTATGCCAGGGACATTGAGTTTGTAAGTGAATAGAAACAACTACACTTAGACCATTCTTTAACCCCTTCCCGACATCCACTGTAATACTACAGCGGACGCCTGGATGTTGGGTGGCCGCCATAGCTGCCGGGTGTCAACTGTTTTACACAGTAGACACCCAGTGCTAATGCCTCTGGTCGGTGCCCGGACCGATCGGAGGCATTAACCCCTCCGGCGCTCGGTCAAAGCTGACCAAGACACCATTTTCCCGGCAGCGCATGGGCGCTGCCATTTTGCCGGTGATCGCTGGCGCCTGGAGTATGCTCCAGGGCCAACGTCACGTTGGCATGACAGCCGGGAGCCTTGTAAAAGCTCCCCCGCTGGTCTGCAGTGATATTCTTTTGCAGGCTGCTCTATGCAGCCTACAAAAGAAATGATGATTTTTTGCAGTGTATTGCATTGCATTAGTGATCAGATTCAAGACCCCGAGGGGGTCTAATAAATGCAAAAAAAAAATAAATTTAAAAGTAAAAAAAATATATAAAAAAAAAAATGTAAAAAAAAGTTTTAAAAATTCTAAATTCAAATAACCCTGGAGTGACTTAAATCTCTTAATGAATTATTTGATATAATAGAAAAACAGAACTTTGGTATATATACCAAATATTTGATATGGAATCCTTTGCTTGCAATTAAAGAGTTCAGACGTTTTCTGTAGTTCTTGACCAAGTTTGCACATACTGCAGCAGGGATTTTGACCTACTCTTTCATTCAGATCTTCATTCATTGGGCTACATTGAGTTTCAGCTCCCTCCAAAGATTTTAAATTGGGTTCAGGTCTGGAGACTGGCTAGGCTACTCTGGGACCTTGAAATGCTTCTTACGGAGCCACACCTTAGTTGCCCTGGCTCTGTGTTTCAGGTCATTGTCATGCTGGAAGACCCAGTTACCACCCATCTTCATGCTCTTAATGATGGAAGTTGTGCAGTTGTCCTGGCCCCTTTGCATAAAAACATCCCCAAAGTATAATTTTTCCACTTACAGAAAAAATTTCCCATTCACTACACTCCTAAAACATAACTTTTATCAATTATAAAATTGTGAGGTAATTAAAAATCTCAGCCTGTACCAATACCAGAAAATGTCTGATACCAGGGCACACTTTCTTATGAATATACAAGTGGCGGAAGATAACCTGAAACCTGCAGGATTTTAATCCATGATGGCATAGTGTGCTACTAATGGTAATCTTGGAGACTGTGGTCCCAGTTCTCTTCAGGTTATTGACCAGGTCCTCCCATGTAGTTCTGGGCTGATTCCTGGCCTTTTTCAGACTCATCCTTATTCCATGAGGCAAGATCTTGCATGCAGCCCCAGACCAAGGAAGATTGACAGTCATCTTGTGTTTCTTCCATTTTCTAATGTGCCAACAGTTGTTGCCTTCTCACCAAGCTGCTTGCCTATTGCCCTGTAGCTTATCCCTGCTTGTTGTGCAGGTCTACAATTTTGTCCCTGATGTCGTTACACAGCTCTTTGGTCCTTGGCCATGGTGGAGAGGTTGGAGTGTGTGGGTAGGTATCTTTTATACAGGTAATGAGTTCAAACAGGTGCTATTAATACAAGTAATGAGTGCAGAGTAGGAAAAACTAACAGGTCTGTGAGAGACAGAATTCTTATGCTGGGTTCACAGAGTTTTTTGGTCCAGATTTTGACAAGGGTAGCCATGTCAGAATCCAGACCAAAATCCGCCTGCCACAGCCGTGACAGTCGAGGCTTTCCGCTCCGGATTAGGCATAAATGAATGGTTCTAGTCTGGAGGGATTGTCTTGACGTGGATGCCACAGCTGTTTCCACGTCAAGATAGGATGTGTTGCTTCTCTTTTCCACGAGCGGTATAAAAGGAAGTGAACGACTCCTATTAAATTCAATGGGTGCAGTTTTTTTACCTGGATTTTGACGTGGCCTTACTGTTTACTAGGTGATCAAATACTAATTTCATGCAATAAAATGCAAATTAAATTATTAAATACAATGTGATTTTCTGGATTTTTTTATTTTTTAGATTCTGTCTCTCACAGTTGAAGTGTACCTACGATAAAAATACAGACCTCGCCATTATTTGTAGGTTGGAAAACTTACAAAATCGCCAGTGTATCAAATACTTATTTCCCCGAGTACTGATGAAAAAGGAGTAGTACCCTGAGAAGTCAATAGGCATCTTGCTGGTGCTTCAAAAAGGTATTTTAAGGGGGCAACACGGTGGCTCAGTGGTTAGCACTGCAGAGGTGTTTAAAAGGGGGTCACATACTGTGTGGGGTCCATAAGGTGTCAGATACTGTGGGAGTGGCATAAGAAAGGAGTCACATACTTTGTGGGGACCATGAAAAGCACAGTCATATACTGTGGGGGTTTAAATTTTTTTTTAAAAAATAAACGTCTGCCATGTTAGGATGCTGTTATTCTCCCACAGATACAAATTTTTGTCTAGTTTAATTCTGATTGTGAAATCATAAATAGAGAAGTCAGCCAAGGAAAAAAAAAGTCTATAGTTAAGCACCATAGATGTATATTAGTTAAAACTGATGACTTCAGGAGGACCAGTCAGTCATATCAGCCATAGATTAGAAGCTCCTGGTCCGCAATCCAAAAATGCAATGGAGCCCATACTTACCCTGTGCCATTTACAATAGAGGTATGGTTTATGTGGCAGAGGGACATTTAGGGCCCATTAAGATCCAGGGCCTGCAAGCAACTGCTACCGCCACACACCCTATAGCTACACTCACCATCAGCAGATATCAAGAGATGGATCAGGATGTTGGATCGAAACTTCTGTTCATTTTGTTCTAGGGGAGATAAGCTTTGGTCCTCTCTCCAGTTGAGAGCACATATGGATAGAGAAGACAGGAGAGATTGCTGATGGTCAACCTCTCATATGTGCATAACCACATTTATTTAACGTATTTAGCTTACTTGTATAGTACCATCATATTCCACAGCGCTTTACATCCCTGCCCTCCTCCCCATTTGGAGATAATGGGAGAATTTTACTAATCTTGCTACAATAGGTTCCTGACACAAAGGTGCCAAATGGAGGTTTGCATCAAACCAAGAAAGCCACTTTGTCCATTTTATGATCTGCTTGCCACTTTAGAGAAAAGAAGACAGAGCAGGGATCAAAGAGGGCTGCTGGAGCAGGGTTTCCTCATCCTGACAGAAAGTTGCAGCGAGTTACATCAATTCCTGACAGTCAGGTTGAGCACGACCGTGTGCTAAGCACTTGCCATGAATGAACTGCACGGGTGACACACGGATGTCACCCGAGTGCCATCCATATAACGACCATTCTTCCGCAATCCCTTTCATTCAATGTATAGGATCCACAGAAGCATGGTCACAAAATCAGACACCAGTAGTACCAGTCCCATATTCTGTGGCCCGGACTGTTGGTCTGCACATAGGACCGTGTAATTTAGAGAACTCACATTGTAATCCCAGTCAGCGCTGCTAGATAGCAGAGATGATCAGAAACCTAAAAAGAAACCATTTCCTCTATTAGGAAAAGACATGTTCATTGGTCACGTACCCATGAAACACTTTAAATTTCATCCTGGAGATGGGAATACCCTTTTAAAGCTATGTATTCTGCAGTGAAGGCAAAAATGCAGACGTGAACAGAGCACTATGTTTATTGGCTGAAAGAGCAAGCATTTTTATCCTTTCAATGATGTTTGCATGTCTCATGATTTGTTAAGTGTGCAGGCATGGGTCTTCTGCATCCTGAAAAGTTTGATATCCAAATGAACATTTGAGGTTTACTCAAAACACACATCAAAAACCAAAAAGTTTATTTGTTAATAAAAGTAAGAACAGAAATGTAACAAATGAAATTGAAGCAATTTCTTACTTACACAGAAAAACATGACTGGTGTTATGTGCAATTTCATCATATATTCTGTAAAATTCACTTTAATGCTTAAGTCAGATATAACCTTTAAGAAGGGAAGTGAAAAGCTTTTCATGTGGCTGAAAAAGAGGTTCTCTAGGATGTTACAAACAGCTTATGTAGCAGTAATACTTCCCTTGTACACTTGGCTAATATTTTGGAGTGGGTACACATTTGCCTATGTGCGACTCATTCAGAATAATGTATGGAGAGTAAGTACATCTATAGAGAAAGCCTGCCTATAAGGCCATGGACTCCAAGAAAGGGAGAAATTTTGATTGATTTTTAGAAAATATGGATTATGACTAAGATAAAAGTAGCTGAAATGTAGCACGATAACTGTGAATATAGCCTAAATTGGAATTTATAAGAAGATATGCAATAAAAAACCCTTGTAAAGTATATAGCACTGTAACTGCATGATTTATAAAATCCTACAGAAGCTCTTTTTGTTACCACAGTGCCACGCGTAGTGTTCACAAGAACATTCTTCAGTTTCAGGCAGGTACAGAATGGTATATCTCCTGCTCTTGAACGGACTAAATCTGATCTTTAAATAAATCACAGGACCTTCAAAAGATCCACATTAAAACAAACACAAAAGTTGCTTTCACAAAAACGCAAATAAAAAAATGGAAATTATATACAGCATAATTAATCTAATTTTCTAAACTTGAAATTGCCATATTCAAGTTAAAAAAAATTGTTAGACATGGCGTTAAAACAGAGCTGGACAGGTACATGTAGAGTCAGATTTTCACTGTATTTTCTTGTAAAAATATAAAAAGAAAGAGGTCAGTAAAAATCAACTTCGGTCTAACTGGAGAATTCTCTCAAATCAGTGTACAAAATCAATAAAAAGGACACTTTTCAGGTAAAACTAGAAAAGAGTATAAATCCCTGAAGATATAGGTAAAGGAACAATAACATATAGACAGCCAGGTAGCATAGCAAAGTGCAAACCAGCACCCTGTCAACATATACAAATAGGTAAATATCAGCAATAAGATTGATATACTATTTATTGCTTTACAAATAGGTGAAGACAGGCCCCGTACTAAGGTAAGTGTTCTAAATCCTACCAAGAAACCTTTATAGTAGACAGTTACAGCTTCTCCTGTAGAGACGTATATAAAAGTAGCTACCTGACATTGAGCCAAGGCCTCATGCTCTCAAATGTATTTGTCAGTATGCTATTCATTCTCATAGTCTCATGCACATGGCCATGATTGTGCATGGCCCTGTGTGGATCTGTGACACAGGGCCCCCCTGCCCCCACACGACAACAATTGTGTGCATGTAGCCTAAAATGAATAGCTGGTAACAGAGACAAGGCTGGTCTATAGTCAAGTGACTACTTCTTACATCAGGCAGCTGATTCACTGTAGGACTCTACAAGGATACAAACTATACAACAAACTTTCTGGAAGGAAATGTCCAAGAAAGTATGATATATAAAAAAAATTCTTACATTTCTGGTTTGTATACAGGACACAGTGCCTAGCATAAAAAACAAAATTATAAGGGGCAGAGGCGTAGCTAGCAAGGGGGTGGTAGCTCTGGGCCCACTGACTCTCTGGGGTTCACCCTCGGGCAGCCATAAAAACATGCTATATACTTTTAACTATATCTGTGTCTGATGAGCACTGTTAAGAGTTAAAATGCATGATAGAGAAGGAAGCATCACAGCATTTCGACTCCTGTACTGAGACAGAAACATGGTGATAAGGGATCGGAGAGGGACAGTATAACCATTTAATTATTTCGGGGTAATTGGGGGTCTTATTTGTGGAAAAAAAGGGGATTATAGAAGGGGTTGTTGGGTTGCTAGAACAAAGAGTGGCCCGATCCAGAAAGAGAAAGAAAACGTGAACAATTACCTGTAAGTCATTAAATGCTTCCTATACTGTATTCATCACTATACAGTCACTGTATGGTAAAGTCATCAGTATACCTAAGTTGGGGGCCCACTTGGATGCGTTTATCCACACTGTACTGACCCCCCAGCTACATCTCTGATGAGGGGTTTCCAACTGAAGAAGTTTTGGACACTGCTATACTTTTTGTACATCACAACTAAGATTAATGATTTTTAACACAAAATAACATTTAAAGGGATCTTATCATAGAATCCTTTTTTTGTGGGTAACACGTCAGAATAGCCTTAAGAAAGGGCAGACTGCGCATACCCACAGGCCACGAGAAAATGGCTACTCGCACAGTTACAACCCACCGCCGGAAGAAGAGGAGGAAGATGACCTCCTGACGAAGATGGAGGTGGCGCTGGAGAGAGTTCTCTCGCAGTACTGGGGATGCCCCCAGTGCTGTTTGAGCGCTGGGACCCGCCCCCAGTGCTGCAAAAGAACTCATTTGCATACAGACAAGAACCGGGATTGTAGGCGAACAGCGGCGCAGAGAAGACAACGAAAGGTAGGAGACGAATAGCCTTTCTTAAGGCTATTCCGACGTGTTACTCATAAAAAAAGGGTTTCTATGATCGGAACTATTTAAGTATGTATAAAACTTTGTGGAATCAGTAAACCCAAACCCAAACCACCCACTGACTTCTTACATATCCGACTCCATTTATACCGCCATTTATAATGGGAAAGCCCTTTATGGTATTATTCATGAGGCATATATAAGAAGATACTGAGACAAGTATCAGGTCAGAGGTCTATGCCCTACTTAACATTGTGAGACATTTCTAAAGTACTTTATTGGGTAAATAAATCCCTTCTGCTAACTTAGACTTTGGACAATTTTGCACGTCCTAAATCTTATTATTTTTTTTAGTATTCTATTTAGGACCATAAGTAGAAAGATTACATTTTTTTCAATATAGGGAAATAACATGAATATCTGATACTTTACAAACTTTGAACAGTTAGTATTCTATTACTCAAAAATTAAACTTGTGAAAATCCTTTGGTGCATTGCTGTAGATTACATAGACATAAATATGCTGTTATGTAACAAAAATAAAAAATAATCAAATTAGTGTTACTTGAAATGCATCAACTAAAACTTGTAGTTTAGTAACTATTGCTAAGTATGGCCAAAGACTCACACATTATTTGGATGATACAACCAGTAAGGAGAATTCGTGCCAATCGTTTACCTACAGTAGACAACTATTTTATCAGACCTGCTTAATTATTTTTTTGGCTGATCTTCGTTAACTATAGACTTGCAGCATTTGCATTCATTTATCTAGGCATTTCCTACTCTGGAAAAGCTAAATTATTCCGATTTGTCATACAGATAAAATAATCTCAGTCATAGCTAAATATTTTTTCATATTTTTAAAGTGGATGCATTTTAATAAATAATTCTATTCCCTATGTTATCACTAATATCTGGAGCATCCTTCTTATAATTCTTTTTTGTGCCATTTCCATTATTTCTATTACAAATTTATAAAGAAATTGACAACTGTGTGTTAGTAGCTGGCAGGGTGTCCTGTTCTATAAGCGCCAACTTTGCTAGGTTATGCAGTGACGATGCTAAGAGATAATAGAGGAACAGCTCAATACAGTGTTAAAAGATGCACCAGCTTGTTTTTTTTTTTCTTTAGAAATACATGTACTTCTAAAATAGCTATGGTGACAAGTCCTCTTAAAGGCAAAGACACATCAGAATGTATGTCCTTTCTTTACTATGCATCTTATGGTATCTCCCACTGATATGGATTAAACACTAATCAAAGGTCTTGTTACCCTTGTGACCCTTAAATCCAGAGAAAGAACAGTTTTTGTCCCATCTTTTATTGAAATGAAATGATTGGCATTCACATAAATGGCTCTCACTAGTTTTAGTACCCCCCTTCTTCACTCACTTCAGTTACCAGTAACCTTACATGTACACATACGTCTCCTCGCTTGACAGCACAGCTAAAAACATTGCAATTATATTTGCTGTGCAGCTACATGTATCAGAACCGTTGAGACTGCCTAACACAGACTCTCAGTCACAATGGGCACCACAATGGGAAACCTCCTTAGGGTTTTGAATAAGAATACTGACTGTTTATTGGTCTATGTCCAGAATAACTGGCAAACCTTTCTTGAAATTGTTAATCTGCCCCGTCAAATGAACCCCTGGGTAGCCAGATGACAAATGCCTCCATCAGAGGTAAACATTGGGAAATAAGTCGGATTTATTCTTTCGACAGATACTACAAAACAGTGTGAAAGCACCCCAACTGCCATTTTTGTCAGCTGCAAAATGACAGTATAAAAAAAAAATAATTTTACACACACACACACACACACACACACACACACTCTCTCTTTAGCTTGCTTCTACATACCCTACACTTTTTGCTCTACTTATGTAGGGGCTAAACAATTGACACTGCTAGATGTAGGACTTCATTGAGAGATACAGCTAACAGGTTGTGCCAGTTTTAGGCAGCTTTCACACAGAGTTTGCGCTCCGCTCATTCTGACACGTAAACTCATTCAGTGTGAGCGGCGTAACACAGATCCCATTGACTTCAATAGGTGCCGTCTTACACGCGCTACCCATTGACATCAATGGGAGGCTTTTTTACCTATTGCCTATGAAGCAGCTCAGTCACGTTTAGGGCATGTTCACATGGAGTTTTTTTGCAGGCGGATTTTGATGTGGAATCCGCCTCAAAAATCTGTCTGAAAAAACACCCTCCATTCATTTTAATGGGAGTCAGTAGCAGTTTTTTTCCTCAAGCGAATTCTTTTTAGGTAGCAGGAAAAAAAACCAAAAACTACATGACCTATCTTCAGACAGATTCCGCCTAGAAAAACGGAAAAAATGCAATTCTCCAATAATTATTATGGGACTGCTAGAAATAGCTTTTCAGAAAGTCTAAAATGAAGAGAATAGAACATTGCTGGTGTGAACCAAACAGTCAGGTTCCCATCAACACGTAACCGGCACTTCCCAGCTATGAAAAAAAGTGTTAAAGCATAACTAAGTTTTCAAATAACATTTCATTTTCTGACAGCATTCGAATCATTCATAAATTTTGAGATATACTTTATTACTTAATTAATTAATTATTGTGGCCTCTTCTGGTGAAATCCTGCATTTCTTTGCGCTTTCCCTTCCTTCCATATTGAGATCTGTACCCTGCTTCTCGCTGCATCTGGTGTATGGACTGTGTGTAATGAAGAGAAAATCAGATACCGGGAGGGTCAATTTACACAGTTATTTTTTTTTAAGTCAGGGACAAGGATCAACTAATTAAACGGTTGCTGTTAAGATTTTTACTATATGACTTTTGTAATGCAACACCCTTACAACTATTGTATGGCACACTGACTATTTCAGTTTTGATCTTCTTTTAAAAATTGGCACCAAAGGCAAGAGAGTTTGCCGACCCCTGCTCTACATGGACGGCTAAAGACAAAAATGCAAGTCTACCTGATTTCTTTAATTAAAGATTCCTTGGAAGGGTGAAGAAGACTGATTTACTTCAATACTACACTTGGCAGCCAGATATATAACCCAGCAACTCAACTCAATATATATTCTACTAGAATAGAAAGCACATTAAAAACAAGAGACTTATTCCGCTTACTTCAGGCCTTGTTTTGCACTCTATTAATTGCCAGAAAACAAAATTATGTTTAAAGGAAAAAAAACAAAAAACATTTTGTCCATGAGAATCTCCAGAAGAAGATCTTTTGTGGACTAAGGCCCCTTCTGGTTACAAAGCACAGTTCACTTGGTAAGCCTTTTGGCTACATCTGCATATGCTATTTCTATCTCACGGTCACACGGACAAGTGTTGATGAATTCGTCTCTGCTGTATGCGTTGCTCAGATATCTCCAGATCCCGGTCATCGACTTTGGGATATCAAAGTTTCTGTACTTTTTGGTCACCACCTGAAAAACAGAAACACACACAAAATGTTATTCCGAAAGTAACCAAAAATCTCTAATGCCATACTGAGCAAAGTTATTTCTTTTTTTGTACCTTTACTATATGAAGCTTTGGCAAAAGATTACAATCTGCTAAAGTCATATCATCTCCATCTAAGAATTTCCGGTTGGAAACTACAACATCCTCAATACTATTCTCATCAATTTCATCAGGTAAGGGAGAGTTCAGGTATTCATCGAGCTTCTGCAGAGTCTTCAGTAAACCTCTTTCTAGTGCTGCAAAACAAAACATAAATAAGAAACACATACTTGACAGACATTTTGCTGGTTTTGGCTTTAAAGCTTTTCTTTTTTCTTGGCAGAATTCAGAAGCAATAACTGTATAAATTTTGCACCATTCACTGTACAGCACAAACAACATTCTTGTTCTTTTGGTCATTAGGATTACCGCTATACAAGCATATGTTTTAGTTTTTGTACTCATTTAGCATAATTTAAGAAAAATTATTTGTGGTCACCATATTCTGCCAAAACTTTCATTTTTTTATCCCCTATAAATTAAGCTACTTGAGGGGGCCACACGGTGGCTCAGTGGTTAGCACTGCAGCCTTGCAGCACTGGAGTCCTGGTGTTCAAATCCCGCCATGGGCAAAAAAACATCTGCAAGGAGTTTGTATGTTCTCCCCGTGTTTGCATGGATTTCCATCCCATATTCCAAAAAAAGACCTACTGATAGGGAAAAATGTACATTGTGAGCTCTATGTGGGGCTCACAATCTACATTAAAAAAAAAAAAAAAAAAAAAAAATTAAGCTACTTGAAAGCGGTTTTGTTTTTGTTTGTTTTTTAATTTAGAGACAAACTTTTTATTAATACCATTCTGTGGTAAATACAGTTTTCGATTTTTTATTTTTATTTTTTTTTTACTGCGTTTGCATTGTTGGAGAAATAGTGCCTTATTTTTACAGTAATTTTTTAAAAAAAACATTTTAAAACTCTCCATTAGTGGAATAGACAATAGGACCTTCTGATCCCTAATAGAATACACTTCGGTATAAAAACATGGTTGAAAGTCAGTCAGGGCAAATGGCAAATCTGGTAGCCTTGATCAGGCCCTGGGTTGCCATAGCAGCACATCAACTCCTTGCCTTCGAAGCATAGAGGGCTAGCGAGTATGGCAACAACACTTTTGACCATGGTGTTTAATACCTGCTAACAGAGTCATCTCCAAACGCGGCCAGATCATTCACATAGTGTTCATAGTGTTCTGTGTGCCATAGTCTGTTATGATGCAGTGACCTCTGGAATGGCTGGAGTGCCACAGTACGGTACTGGCAAAACCTTGAATTCACCACAGTAGAGCTCTCTGGCCATTCAGGAGGTTACTCACTAATAACTCACCATGATCCAATTCATTCACACAGTCGCAGTCATTCCAGGAAATGTGACCAGAACAGGTTGTGTGAAGAAGCCTTAAGTGCTTTCTAAATCGGTCTCACTTTAAACTAAAATGTATGCATCCACTGCAAATCCTCAACTCTCCATCTGGAAAAGCATGGTTAATACTGTCGTCCTGTACAAAAAAGTAATTTTCAAGTATAGAAAGTGCCCGAAGAAGTTTGGAAGATGTGGGGACAGTGGTGCCAGCCATACTTAACTGCCCGCTCCTCAAAAGAGCTTCTACACTTAGCCTGAATGTGATCTTTCCCCTTCCACCAAGGTATCTCTAAATATTCAGCCAATTGACACAATAAATTATATATATATATATATATATATATATATATATATATATATATACACACACACACACACACACACACACACACACACACACAAATATATATGTCATGATTTCATCTTTCCAACTCCATATCACACCACTTTAATGCCACATTGTGTACTTTGATTCCACTGACTACAGCATTTTCCAGTGCTATATGTACTTCAGAAGACTGTAATCTGTGATATGGTCATTTTTAGTCGTAATGTTTCGTTTTAGTTACCATCACATGCTTATCCTTCAATAAAATAGTTAAAATAAATTGTATGCATCAACAAAATGCAGTTGCCAATGTCAATTTTTGCTCTTCCCTAGAAGCTCATTTGGGCAGGTCTTTCTCTAAGCATGTATCTGTTTATATACAGTAGTTCATAATAAAGTGACATTTTTGTAATAAATGATAAAAGTAATATCTGAAAACAAATTGCTTTTGAAAACAGAGTTTACAAATTTTAGATCAACCAACTTCAACTTAGTCATTCCTCACAATGAGTTTACTTTAGGTACTGCCATAAAATATAGACTGAGAACAGCAGAGGGCAGTGTAACAATGGGAATACCTGAACTCAAACGACATCCTTGTTAAGCAGGGTTCACACTAGCGTCAGTGTCCAACAGCTAGTGTCCGTAGCTAATGTCCACGGAAGATTTTAGCATCGGACACTAGCTCTGTCCGTTTGCAATTTGCATGAATTTAAATGGGACACCATGTAGTGTCCTTTAGTGTCCGTGGGTGTCCTTAAGTGTCCATTTACAAAGGTGTCCGATTTATCAAGCGGACAGCTAAATCCTACATGTCTGTTAATCAAACAAGCATTCTTTGTTAGCATACAGTCGACCTTGCACAAGAAATGGCTAAGCAAATTGCAGATCTATTCAGATTAATTACCTTCATTGGCATCTGGGCGGGAGTTCTTTATATATGCTGAAAACTTAGCAAATATGTCCATGCCAGCGGTGTTAGATTCTGGGTGCCTTGCTGCCAACTTGCGGTACCTGAAATAAATTGAAAACGCATTTGTTCAGCTGGGAGAATTCTAACACATTTATGCCATAAAATCTGTTGTTGAAATATTCCTTTAAACCAGGGGTAGGGAACCTTCGGCTCTCCAGCTGCTGTGAAACTACAACTCCCATCATGCTCCATTCACTTCCATGGGAGTTCCAAGAACAGCAAAGCAAGTATGCATGCTGGAAGTTGTAGTTTTGCAACAGCTGGAGAGCAGTACGTTCCCTACCCCTGCTTTAACCCATCAAGTATATCCTGTATTAACTACTAAGCCATTTCGACCACGATGAACCCTTTATGCCATTCTGTTTGGCCAGGAATACTTTAAAACAAAGCTAATGCACCTGGTGGCACGGCATATTTGAAAAAGCTTGTGAAATCAAACTCTTAGAATTAGCAGTGACTGCAGAGAAGTGAGGGGCTAAAATGGCTTTATGTAATTTAAGTAGCCAATGGTCTGGACCACTGTGTAAGCAATGTTACCCCCTATGTTGCCGCTGCTACTCCTTGTGTCACCCCCTCTACCTCATAAATTGCAAGTTCTTGCAAGTAGGACCCTCAAATGTATTGTGTAAATTTATTTATTTATAAACAGCTTTGCGCTTACTCATTTCATTATACATTGTCAAATTTTTTTTCTAAGTTCTAATTTCCATGACAATTTTTTTTTTTCCAAGCTAGAGGTGTCAACTGAGGTGCACAATGACAACAGACCCAAGAGCTGTAGTAAAATCTCAATGCAGATCTCACTCACTTTGGAGGGCAAAGCACTTCTTCCAAAAATTCTTCAATCTTATTCACATCTGTCTTTACTTCATGGTTGTAGGTTATAAATGGTGGGTGTGTTCCTGGTGCAAGATTTTGTAAATCAGCTGGTTTTCTGCAAAAATACAAGAGACATGGATGAAAATGAATAAAAGCAAATCTAAAACTTTAGGATTTCAAAAGGCGGAACAAGGACTCATGTTAATGGCCTCTTGCCTAAACACCAGAACCCTGCTCTGCTTGGCAAGAACTTAAAAAAAAAAAAAAGGATGTCTGCAGATGGGTGTCTTTTCCTTTTGGTAGATATTTATATCCCAACTCATGTCACAAGGCTTCTTGAAAATCGTGAGCTACCTTCCAATAGGTGGTCTTAAAGAAACAGTTTACCCTTCTTTTCCCATCAAGAAAAGAATACTTGCACTTCCCAAGGTTAACCGGTCTCCCAATATTTACAGAACAGGCAGCCAGGATACATTAATTTTATTCTTAGATCAACATTTTCCATGAATTTACCTCCAAAAGACAACTTTTTTTAAAGGCATTGCCCAAAAACAGTCTTTTCAGAAGCTCCTTAGTAACATACTGCAAACTGGTTTACTTACGTCAGTACAAACTTATCCAAGTACAAAAGGGGAAGTTTTTAGTTTAGAGAACAACAGGTTTGCATTATGTGGGGAATCTCTATAGATGTAGACTTTCCTAACAGTTATGAAGAACTGATCATTTTCTAGTAGCATCACAAATGTCTATGAGAAGTGAGGGTGGAAACGGCGATGTTAAACTTTATAGAGTTCAATCACTTATGTACAGTAGGACTTGAAGAAAATGGACCAACTAGCACAATTCAATGAGCTGATCCCAGGGATGTATTAGGGGATTTTCTGCAATTATAACTCATGGCTTTGCACAAAACAACTCCAGGAAATCACTTGGATGCCAAAGTGTGTTTCTGGCATCCCCTGATACACTCATAACCCACATTCCTTTCCTCTTAAGCACTTGCACTTGAGCAAGCTAAAATCCCATTATGGTCAAAGTTTTCTAAGTGGAACCAAGAAAAAGGAAATAAATACTTGTAGTGTAAATATTTACTTCAAGTACTACTTCTTATATAGAAATGCCCACACTAAATGCCTAACACAGTCTTTAAAGGGGTTGTCCCATTTCAGATCAATATTAAGACACAAACGTTATTGTTTATAGAATGAGAAGTTAAGCAATTATCCAAGGTAATTTTAAAGTCAATTCCTTGTGGTTTTCTAGATCTCTACTTTCTATTGTTCATTCTGCTTACTCCGTAGTAGATAAAAATAAGTATGTAATAAGTAAGTAATAAGTATCAGTGTTCGGGAAAATACTTTGGGGAAGTAATTTAAATACAAAATACTTATGACTGAAGTATTTTAAATACAAATACTAAATACTACTTCAAAAGTATTTTAAAAATACTAAAATACTTGAAAAATGTAATAAAAACAAAAAATGGAACAACTGAACATAGGCTAAATGGAAAAAACTCAAAGTTATTATACATTATTTATGTTATGTTATGTGCTTGTTTGCGTTCACAGAGGTTTTTGGTCAAGAATTTGGTCAGGAAACTGACTCAAATTCCTCCTCCTAAAAATGCCTCACCATAGGACTGTATGCAGAGGCATTTTTTTGGAGGAGGAATTTGAGTCAGTTTCCCGACTGAATAACTCCGTTTGAATGCAGCCTTAAATGTGCAACTTGTCATTTTAGTTCCAAAATTCTGGGTTGATTCATTTTCTAATATATCTTCATCAGAAAGACTGAATTCTAAAGACCTCCAAAATGACCTGCCTATACATATATTACAGACAGTGAATATACAGACTTGCCTGAATCCACCACTAGGAAAGCATACTTCATAGTGTATTATTGACTTCTGTAGCATAAGCAGTATGCAATAAACGTCCATGCTCCTCTAGTGGTGTCTGCAGGTAGCTTTAAACTGAGCATTAAAGTAGTTATATACCTAATCCCAGTACCATGGAGAGGGGTTTCTAATGTAACTCTGTTATTCATATGCCCTATTTTCATATTAAAACAAAATATCCATTTTATTCATATGCAAACTTGCTTTGCTTTGGAAACTAAAGCTGAGACACCCCCACCCAAAGTACCTTCACTTCATTTGCATACAAATAAAACTGCACTTCACATAGAAATGCTGATCAACAGAGCAATACTTCAATACCCTAGAATCTCCTCTATGAGGTACAATATTAGATTTATAACCAGTTTATTGCTGACAGACTCCCTTCAAATCTATGTTCATGGAGGGGATTTTGCAGTTCAGTGATAAAAAATGAATCCGGACTAATAGAAATGGAGAGATAGATAGGATAGATATCTCTATATCTTAATTCAGAAGTGAAAAGAATTCTCTAAGACTTCCCTTGAACAAGCTTCAATAGTACCCAACTTTTGCTGCAGTGTATGGAGCAATCTGCTTTGGCTTCCACAAACAGCGCAGAAACCAACTGATCAGCAGGGGGCTGTTGGGGCCGATGATCTCATATTGCTGTCCTATTATAAGAATACATCCTAAACATGAAGGCTCACAATCCCTTAATTCAGTGAAAAATTTTAACTTGTGATATTGAAAACAAAATGGCAAGACAGAGCATTGAACCAATAGAGATTGATTACGTATGTACAACTTCCATACATCTAGCCTGTGAACAATGACAATGCCATATAAACACATTTACATTAAACTAGTCTCATAAAAAGATGACGTACTGGAGAAGTATCAGTATGTAAGAGACCAAGGCCCCGACAGTCCTGAAACACTGCTGTTATCTATTTAGATACTCCACAATAAAGCATGTAATATAAATTTGGCAGTGCCTTGAACCCATCTTGCATATTGGACTTCTATTGTGGATGAAGATGGAACCTATCCCATAGTTAACCCATCTAGATCTCATCTGGTGCACAAAATTCCTTTAGAAGGTGGCAGTATTCACAGTACTCATTTCATTGTTATAAAAGGAGTCTTTATAAGTATTTAGCTACTTTGTTGGATTAAGAGGGATTGTGTTAACCTGTATTACATAAAACAGTACTGTAACAAGAAAAAGTTGATGTTCAAAAACATTTGTAAAAATAAAGAAGAAATGATAAACTTTCTGCAACACAGGAATGTCATTGTCTTGTAAATGGAAGGAATTCCACCACAGATCTGGGCTTCACGTTCCCCCAAAAGGACACTATTACATAATCCTAACAGGCATCTCCCAGAATCCTCAGCAGGGTCTGCACAGAACAAGAGGCAGTGTGTAGAGCTGGGATGTGACAGAAAAATTCAGCACAGGCGGTATGAAGTGTACTCATTCACCCTCTGTCCAGCTCATTTTCAGCTTAACACTTAACAAGCTTTCCTGTTTCTATGCCACTATTTTTAGAGCCAACTCTAATTTTCTGTTGCAGAGAGATGACTGTCAAGTACAAGTCAGCAAACTGCCCTGAGGACTATGGACACCAACACATCATTAGTTCCTTTTGGGAGTTAAGGATAAAAAAAAAAAAAAAAAAAAAAAAAAATTTAGCATGCTTGTTAGAGATTTATGAGGCTGAAGTGTAGGTTACCTTATTGGTTACAGTTGGGAATGGGGAGTGCGCAGGACTGTGAAATGCATATGGATGGATAGCGAATGTGTATGATGGGCTAAATTTCCCACCCTGGCCAATTCCCACCTGTCCCACTTTCAGACCGTATTCATTGCAGTTAGGTCTTATCTCATACCCATGTTTGTTTATTTTGACTCTGTAAATGGCTCATGCCACTGTTTGTAGGTTTGCAACTGTTCCATTTATTAAAAGTATAAATATTATACTTAAATTTATATGGTAATTAACCCCTTCTGGCATTTTTACATTTTTGATTTTGATTCCCTGCCTTCCAAACCCATAACTTTTTTTTATAGAAGTGCTAAACAGAACTTCTCTTATGTGTGCTAACAGCAGTTTATCCTACATATATGACTATTGCAGGATATTCCACTTAATATCATGTGTGTTCATATAGTGTTTGGGCACACAGCAAGGTGCAGAAGGGAAGACAAGCTAGGTGGTTTCAGTTTAGGTGTTCAGCTTTTGGATTCCATGCCACTTTTGTAGAGTCCCTGAAACAAGTGAGTACAACCCTCAAGGAATTTATTCAGGGGAACAGACAGCATATTTACTTCCAACGTGTTGCATTAAAGGGATCCAATCACTGGAATGCCATTTCTTCTTCCTAACATGTAGGAATAGCCTTAAGGCCAAGGCCCCACGGGCCGTATCCGCAGCACTAAAGCGCTGTGGGAAGAACCGCTGCGTGAACGCATTGCGGTTCTTTCCGCAGCGTTTTTAAGAGAAAGTTCACAGAGTTTTCCTCTGTGTACTTTCTCTTAACATTATATCTACGGGAAAGCCGCCAGCATTTCCGTAGATATAACTGACATGCTGCGATTTGCAAAGCCGCAACGGCTTTGCAAATCACAGCGTGTCTGCGCTGCGATCTTTTCCGCAAAGTGGGGATGGGATTTGCATGAATTCCATCCACTTTGCCTGCGCTGTACAATGCCGCGATTTTTCCTGCAGCGTCTCCGCTGTGGACAAATCGCGGCGTTTACGTCCCGTGGGGCCCCGGCCTAAGAAAGGCTATTCTTCTCCTACCTTTAGATGTCTTCTCCGTGCTACCGTTCTGTAGAAATCCCAGTTTTCTTCTGTATACAAAAAGAGTTCTCTCACAGCTCTGGGGGCGTCCCCAATGCTGCGAGAGAAAGCTCGAGAGAAAGCTCCAGTGATGCCTCTATCTTTGTCTGGAACACTTCTCCCTTCGTCTTCTTCCGTCCTGGGTTTCAAATTTCTAGGCATGCGCAGTTGGTTCTTTCATCGGGCAGAGCCGACTGCACATGCCCACAGCCATTTTCTTGTGGCCGCTTACACAGAAAATAAGTTAAAGGCTGATTAAAGTTTGATGCCAACAAAGTAGAGATTTGGTAAGTTAGATTTATGAATTAATGTTTAATTCATAAATCCGTTTACTAAAGTCCACCACCATCTCCTTGGTCTTCCCAGCATTAATCCTGAGGTGGTTGTGCTGGCACCATTCAACAAAGTCCCGGTTTAAGTCTCTGTATTCCCCATCGTCACAATTCGTGATGAGGCCTACTATTGCAGAGTCATCAGAGTACTTCTGTAAGTAACAGCTGTTGTGCCTAAAGTTAGCAGGGTACAGTGTGAAGGGAAATGGGGCAAGAACTGTACCTTGTGGTGCCCCCATACTACAGATCACAGTGTCAGACACACAGTCCTGGGCTCTCACATACTGAGGGCGGTTTGTCAGGTAGTCTAGGATCCAGTTGGACAGGTGATGGTCCACTCCACCAAGGTTCAGCTTCTCCCTCAGTAGCCCTGGCTGAATGGTGTTGAACGCACTGGAGAAATCAAAGAACATTATTCTCACAGTGTTCCCTGGTTTCTCCAGGTGAGAGAGAGCTCTGTGTAGAAGGTGGATGATGGCGTCATCTACCCCAATGCCTGGTCGATAGGCAAACTGGAGGAGGTCAAGAGCGGAGCTCACTAGAGGGCGTAGGTGTGTCAGGACCAGTCTCTCTAGGACCTTCGTCAGGTGGGATGTCAGTGCTACAGGTCGGTAGTCATTTTAGCCCATCGGGTTGGGTTTCTTTGGTACTGGTACCACACAAGATGTTTTCCACAGTTGAGGTACCACTCCCAGCTTTAGACTCATATTGTACATGTGCGTAATAACACCACACAGCTGGTCTCCACACATTTTAAGAACCCTTGCGGTTAAACCATCGGGTCCTTCGGCCTTGTCTGCTTTAATCCTCTTGATTTCCCTACACACTTGAGACTCCTTGAGGATCAGCTAGCCAGATTGCAATTAACTGCCAGTCAGTGGAGGTTGGGTCTTCGTGTGTGAGGGGAGGGAGGTTGACTGACTTGCTGGTGAAGGGACAGTTGGTTTGGAGTCAAATCTATTGAAGAATAGATTAAGCTCTGTTAAGCCACTTCCTGTCACCTTCTATCTGAGTACCAGCCTTTTGTTTGTGTCAGATATCACCTTCAGACCATCTTTATAAAAAGAAGATCATTTCAAACTTTATAAATGTCATATTTTCCAAACTTTTAAATTTTTTGCATAATTAAACACAAAAAAAAAAAAAAAAAAAAACATATTGACCAAAATTTATCACCATCACAAAGTACTCTAAGTTGAAAAAATAAAAAATATCAAAATCACTTTGGAGAGTTAATGTGTTCCAAAGTTATTACAGCATAAAATGACATGTCGCATTTGAAAAATGGAGCTCTGACAGGAAGTGTAAGGGCTTGTTCACACGGCGGAAGATTTTTTTTGCCATGTGGCTTTTTTGGCGCGGCATCCCACTCCTAATTAGGCCTGAATGAATGGGCCTAAACAGGAGTGTGTCTCGAGCCGACTCAGCCGTGGAATCCGCGGCAAGATAGGTAATTTTGCTTCTTTTTTACACTACTAGCAGAAAAAAAAAAAAAAAAAAAAAGCGAGTGGCTCCCATTGAAATCAATGGGAGCTATTTTTGCATGCAGATTTTGAGGCGGATTCCGTGTCAAAATCCACCAGCAAAAAACCTCTTAACTGCTAACAACAGTTCTAGCAGGATGGCTGCCTGCATAACCCTGTACAGAAAATAAGCACACATGTACATACAGTGGGGAAGATAAGTATTTGATACACAGGCGATTTCGCATGTTTTCCCACCTACAAAGAATGGAATGGTTTGTATTTTTTATCATATGTACAATTCAACTGTGAGAGACAGAATCTAAAAAAATTCATTCAATAAAATGTAAATTATTTAAAATCATACAATGTGATTTTTTTTCTTAAGATTCTGTCTTTCATAAGCAAAGTTGAAGTGTACCTGCAATAAAAAATACAGACCTCTCCATTCTTTGTAATGTAATCAAATGCTTATTTTTCCCCACTGTATACATGTCATTTTTGATTTTCTAAAGCCTACCAACAGTATAGATCATAACTTGCTGATAGAAGGGTCCAACCGCTGGTCCCATAGAAACTGGATAATGTGTAATGTGCAACTTTCTATTTTATTCACATTAGGAAGCACAAACCTAACTTATGATGCTCTGTGAAAATAAGTTTTCGACAATCTCAACATATGTTATTTAAATTAAGAAATAAATTTCCACTAAAGTTTTGTGGAAGGTTAGCTTACTTCTGACAATTCACTCTTACCTCTTTAAGTCAACTGTTGTCACATTGAACACTACTCCTTTCAGCCACAATATCATAAAGAGTCTCTGAGAAAAGGGGCAATTGCCAATGCTTTCTCCATCAATGCCAGCCTGGAAGAAAAAAAAAAAAACTTTACTCACTTTAATGTAGTACAACTGAGTATGTTTTTTTTTTTTAGTGTTCAGCTTTTCATTTAAATAATTTCTAGGTCAACATATTGAATTAATGCGATGTAATAAAAATATCTGTTTAATACAGATGAATGGAGTGCTGTGTGAATGTGTGATCTATACATACAGGACCTCCTTTATCATGATCAGTGGGAAGTATCCTTTATTCTATGGGATATATAGGGAAACAAGAAGTCGCTATTGTAATCAAAGGCTACTAAAAAAAGCAATTCAAAGCATTTACAAAGATTTTGTATTTTTTATACTTTATCTTTTTAATATTTCTCATCCGCTCCTCACACAACTGTCTCCAAGATTTTTCCCGTGCATCCCCCATACTCTGGAACTCCTTATCAAGACACTTAAAGACTGACCCCACAATCACAGGCTTCAAGAAGGCCCTGAAGACTCACCTATTCAGGAAGGCCTACAACCTCCAATAACACTATCACCGCACTGCCATCTGTACAGTCTCCCCTTCACCTTCTGTCTCTATCCCTCTTCCCCCATAGATTGTAAGCCCTCGCAGGCAGAGCCCTCTACCCCACTGTGCCAGTTGATCATTGTTAGTTTTATATCTGCCTGTATATTTTCTGTACTGTATGTAACCCCCAAATGTAAAGCACCATGGAATTAATGGTGCTATATAAATAAATATATAGATAATAAAGAAGTAGTCTTCTGCAGATGTTTCACTGTATGAGAAGACCACCCCCTTACCCAGATAATATTTTCTGTGATGCATTTTCAGTTTTCCATATTAACTATCTTCATTGAGAAGACCACTTTTTTTAAGTAATTTTGGATGGTCATCTCAAAGAGGTTTCACTAAATGTATATAAACTGTAAAAAAATAATGTTCAAAAATGTATCCTAAAGCAGTGGTTCTCATATTATATGTGGAGCGCTCTGGGGGTCCATATACAGTATTACATGTGGACACTGTGGAGGCAATCATCTCAAGTTGGGACACTGTGGGGGGCTATTATATTACATGTTGGCACACTGAGGGAGTCCATGACATTACACCTGGAGGATCCAAACAAAGTCTTATTTTGTTACTACTTATAAGTCACTGCTACTTTGGGGGTAATTGGTTGGGCTAGATTTATCACTAGGGGGTACTTTGCTTGAAAAGGTTGAGATATAATAGCCTAAGGGCTAGTTCACACGTGAACAAAGGGGCGGATTTTGACAGCGGATTTCGCTTCAAAATCCGCCCCTTTACAATGGTGGTCTATGTAGACCACCGGGCTTTTTTCTTCCGCTAGCGGCGGGCTGCCGCTAGTGGAGAAAAGAAAGGACATGCCCTTTCTTCAGGCGCTTCCGCCCCCGGCAGCTCCCTCCTATGTTGGCTCATTCACTTGAGCCGACAGCGGAGGGGAAAGCAGCGACCGCGATGGTCGCGGCAGGCGGGTTTTGACAAGAGAGAGACACGGCACGTGTGAACTGACCCTAAGGGTATGCGCACACGGTGGAAAATGAGGAATTTAAGGCAGACATCTGTCTCAGATGCATTTTCTGCCCCCAGTGGCAACAGCATTCCATTGTGATGAATGGACTTAATCATGGGCAGAGCCATAGAGTTAAACGCTTATTTTTTCAGCATCCTACTATAATCTCTGCCTCAAATTCAAAACATTTGGAGACAGAATCTGCCTTCAGTATCCACCGAAAAATTTGCATTAGATTCCACCTTGTCAACAGGGCCTTACCCTTGAAAATAAAAAGAACAAAGGCTCATGTGATTTGACGCTGTAATTTGATACAAATTTTACAGAACTAAAAAAGAAATATCATACAATACTGGCAGCTACCGTATTTTTCGCTCCATAAGACGCAGTTTTTTTCCTCCCAAAGTAGGATGAAAAATCAGCCGCGTCTTATGGAGCGAAGATGCAGGCAGGGGGGGGGGGGCGCGGCGCAGCGATAAACTCACAAAAAGTGTCCCGGACAGCCTCTGTCTCGCTTCGCCGTCCAGGGGAGGTCTTCATCTGGAGACCGCCGCCTCTGTCGCCGCCTCTCCTCTTCTCTGGTCTGTTGCGGCGGCGGAGGGCGGACTGGAAGGAAAGGACGGGCGTCACGTATGGCACCGGCGCATGCGCAGTACGGCGCTTGTAGTCCAACTACACTTCCCATCATGCCTGACCACCTTTTTCTGTGCAGGCATGACGGGAATTGTAGTTTTGTACCTTGTATACCGGTACATGTAGATGAAGAGAGAAGAGAGTGAACAGTAAAGTGTAAAAAAGAAAAAAAAGGTAAAACACAACATGAATTGTCTGAACTGCCACTACACAGAATCACTCAGTGACAGTTTAACACATTCATGTACATGTATGTGGTGCTGTGCAACTTTAGGGCAACCCCACATACATGTACATGTAGTGTCCCATACAGCAACCAGCCCCCCCCATATTCGTGTCCCATACAGTAGCCAGCCCCCCACAATAGTGTCCTATACAGCAACCAGCCCCCACAATAGTGCCTTGGGCAGATGGCAGCTCTTGATGACAGTTCTTTCATTACATTTTTGTTGTAGAACACTACCGTAGTCTCCTGCTGCATCCAATCTTACAAAGATGTCAAAGCAGAAAAGGCTAAGCTATAAAATCCCATTTAAACTGGAGGTAGTAAAATACGCCAAAGAACATGGAAACAGGGCAGCTGAAAGACATTTTGGGCCACCTCCAACTGAAAAAATGATACGGGAATGGAGGAAACAGGAGGAAGCACTGCAAAAAGCAGATAAAAGCAAACACACTTTTCGTGAGCATACTGCAAAATGGCCACAGATAGATGTGGAAATGAAAGAGTGGATCATACATCACAGGAACAATGGATTATCAGTCTCCACGAAAATGATAAGATATGAAGCCAAGCGTCTTGCTGCAGAGAAAGGCATTGACGACTTTACTGGATCAGCATCATGGTGCTACAGGTTCATGAGAAGATCTGGCCTTGCTATGCGCACCAAAACTAGAATTGCGCAAAAAATGCCTAAAGAGTATGAATCCAAGATTCTGTCTTTCCATAAATTTGTTATTGATGCAAGAAAGAAAAATGGCTTTGAAATAGGGCAGATTGGAAATATGGATGAAGTCCCATTAACTTTTGATGTTCCATCAAACAGGACTGTTGATGTGAAAGGTGCAAAAACCGTAACTGTGAAGACCTCAGGACATGAGAAAACCCATTATACTGTTGTGTTGTCCTGCTGCGCGGATGGCACCAAGTTGCCTCCAATGATAATTTTCAAAAGAAAAACCATGCCGAAAGAGGTGATCCCACGTGGCGTTATTGTCCATGTTCATGAGAAAGGATGGATGGATGAAGGTGGAATGAAAATATGGATAGAAAAAGTGTGGTCCAAACGCCCTGGAGGGCTTCTGAAGAAACCTGCCCTACTAGTACTTGACCAGTTTAGGGCACATATCAGTGACAACACAAAAAAAATCTTTAAATTAGCAAAGACCCATCTAGCTGTCATTCCTGGGGGGCTTACTAGCCAGTTGCAACCTCTGGATGTTTCACTTAACAAGCCATTTAAAGTGTTCATGCGAGAGGAGTGGAACAAGTGGATGGCTGCTGGGAATCATGACCTGACACCCACTGGAAGAATGAAAAGGCCCACCATCACTCAAGTTTGTGAGTGGGTGAAAACGTCATGGCAAGCCGTGAAGGATGAAACGGTTGTAAGTTCCTTCAAGAAATGTGGCATCAGTAATGCCTTGGATGGTTCAGAGGATGATGCCCTTTATGAAGACCCTGACACCAGTGATAGTGAGCCACTGAGCGTGACAAGTTCGGACAGTTGTGAGGAATTTTTGGGATTTCCCAATGACTAGAGACCTTATCTTTTACAGTAATGATGGTTCTTAATGCTGCTGTTGGCTATTGTTCATGTTCAGTTATTCTGTTATTGTAATAAATATTTTAGCCCACTTTTTGGCTCAAAACATTTTTTTTCTATTTTCCTCCTCTAAAATCTAGGTGCGTCTTATCAGCAGGTGCGTCTTATGGAGCGAAAAATACGGTATATGCTTGGTTCTTGGTGTAAACGCACCAGCGGCAAATATAGTAAATTGTTGATATCCTGCTCTGTACTCTACTTGTTCATTGACACGTTGCAATATGGCTTACATTTATTGTAGGGTTTATCTAATCAACTATGGACTGCCACTGGCTGTAAAGAGACAATGGCCATTCACATTGTCATACCCTGACACAATCTGCTATTCTTAGTTCCTTCTGCTCATTCTTATCTGCAGAACATTTGCATCTTTCTCTGAAACCTAATATGGCCAAGTGACCTGTGCATCAAAAATAAGTGTCCTTCCAGAAACTAGACGTTTCAATGCCACAAGTGTTGTACTACCCAGGAATTAGATTATTATTTTTACTCCAAGCATTATACTCTAATAATAGGGGCTGTTTTACAGCACACTCAATGATTTGTGGTTCACGGCTGACTTGGAGACTGGATGTACTATTTAGTAAAGTGCCAAAGCTAAACAGAAACCTGATGCAAATGAAGGAGGCCTTTCTTGGTAGTTTTGATGCTGACATTTTCCAGATGTGGTTAAAGTTCCAAGCTGGAAAATGTATTTACATTGTGCCTGACTGTGTGCTAGGCCAAACCAATAATTGAACTAAAGTATAGAAACGTTATACCATTCAAAACTCTATATACATAAACATATAAGCTTTTATTCAAGCGTAAGACTATGGGGTTTACAAACTGAACGCCTGATTTACAGTTAGTTGTCTTACCCAACTAGGAGTTGGACTTTAGTCACTTTAGTTAAAACTCTGAAATTCTTAAAAAGGTACCGTATATACTCGAGTATAAGCCAACTTTTTCAGCACAGCTTTTATGCTGAAAAAGCCCCCCTTGGCTTATACTCGAGTCAGGGTCCATGGAGCACAGAAAACTGGAAGGACCTGCATAAATTAAACGAAGGGGAGGTCCTTTAGTGCTACTGCTCTGTAACTGGCTTGTCATGTAGGTCATGTGACTGTCATGTCATCAAAGGTCCTGTAGCCACTAGAATGTAACATCTGCAGATAAGTCAGTGGCCAGGATTCATTGTGTCTCATAGAAGATGTCTGTCGTATGGAGGAGAGGAAGCTACAGTAAAGATAAAGTAAAACACACAGGTACCTGCTGGGGTATGCCTATTAATGTCAGGCATTTGGGGTTATTAATTTAGTTTCAGTAACTCCATGTGCTTCACATTAATAACAGTTAACCCCATCATGTCCCTCATATTAACCCCTGTGTGCCTCATATAAGGGTTACTAATATGTGAGACACATGAGGGTACTAATAAAGGACCTTAATTATGAAGATACCTAATTATTACCTCCATATGTCCCACATATCAGTAACTCTTATGTGAGGCACACAGGGGGTTAATGTGAGGGACATGATAGGGTTAACTGCTATTACTATGAGGCACATGGAGTTACTAAGCTGTAATGCACATGACCAGACTTTGTATCTGCAATGGTAGAAACAGATCACCACCATAACAGATGATACCTTTTTTCATGGCTAACTCATAATGATGACAGAGTATAACATTTCAAAGCTCCAAGCCGGGGAAAAAGAGATCATCTACAGAAGACTTTAAAGGTTTTTTTTGTTTTGTGTGTAAATAGTGAATATTAATTGTTTAAAAGTACCAAATCAGAGACCTTTACCTGTCAGTTCAAGCTCTGTAAAGCCCCATTCACACGACTATAATTTGTGAGTCCGCAATTGTGGATCCACAGAGTTTTAAGGTTAAATTGCCGTGTAGGCACTCCGCAATAAATTATTGGGTTTTGGGTTGCAGTTTAGGCACTCTGTCTCAAAAAGGTTCGCCATCACTGCCCTATGCAAATCAATCTGATTCTTGCTGCAGATTCTGCAGTTGACTCAGGAGGCAGATCAAGCAGAACAATACTTCATACTTCAATACTTCATTTTTTCAGGATTCGGAAAAAAGTATCTGCTGCTTTGTCTCATTGATATCAGTGGGAGGCATATTTCCTAAAGAATTTAGAGCTGATATTGAGGCAGAAACCACCACAAATTTAACTGGTTGATCCTATTTTCCCCTTCTATGAAGAGCAGATTATCTTTTTTGTTTCATCCTATTAATATTATAAAGGTGAAAGTTTGTGAGTTTGGATGTTTGTGAGTTTGTGTGATTGGATGTTTGTTCCTCAATCACAGCCAAACGGGGAAATTATGATTGGGGAAATTTCACAGACACATACATATTGCCCAGGAGAAGGTAATAGGCTACTTTAAATGTGGGTCACTCACCCCAAATCGCCACCGTGACCCTCCAAAGAACCCTCCGTCACGGATGTAGCAGCTGGCATTCCGCCATTGCTCTTCTGTTCATGCACCTCCTATTGGTGCATGGCAGGCTGTGGGCGGGCTCTGGAGCCAGGGCTGCGGCACCATAGGTTGGGGGCTGAAGGTGGGCGTGCCGATTCAGCAGGGACACAGCGAGCAACATGGCGGCAGCCCACATGGTCCCCGGGGCTGCAGCTATCCCAGGCCACCTACACACTTCGCGGTTGGCTAAGGAGGAGGCTGCTGCACCCGACATACCACATAACAGGTCAGTGCAGCGGGTACAGGGGGTTGGGGAGGAGGTGTCCCGAGGGGGGGGGGGGGGGGGGTTCGTGCCTAGGTCGGTGACCCCAGGGATCAACCACATTCCCCAGCTTCATGTGTCCCCCCCCCCCCCTACATCGGCCCCAGTGTAGTTTGACTCACCTTGCCACGCTCCCCCGCCGCTCTCTCCACTCGCTCACTGCACATACAGGTACATTGCAATAGAGGCGCCGGTATTCTGCAATGCACTGCCCACGCTGCAATAGAAGCGAAAGGGAGGCAGAGATGGGGGGACAAGAAACTGGAGGCAGAGATGGGGGGGGGACAAGAAACTGGAGGCAGAGATGGGGGGGGGGGGGGACAAGAAACTGGAGGCAGAGATGGGGGGGGGGACAAGAAACTGGAGGCAGAGATGGGGGGGGACAAGAAACTGGAGGCAGAGATGGGGGGGGGACAAGAAACTGGAGGCAGAGAAAACTGGAGGCAGAGATGGGGGGACAAGAAACTGGAGGCAGAGAAAACTGGAGGCAGAGATGGGGGGGACAAGAAACTGGAGGCAGAGATGGGGGGGGACAAGAAACTGGAGGCAGAGATGGGGGGGACAAGAAACTGGAGGCAGAGATGGGGGGGGGGGGGACACAAAAAATATAAGCGGTTCAGCGCCAACGCCAACCCGCAGACGAAGTAGCGGGTAACTGCTAGTTTTCTATATTTATTGTATGTTTCTGGGTCAATGACAAATATATGGTATGATGCAGATGTGTGAATAAGGCCCAAGACACTATCTATGGAACATGTAAAAGTGGTTGTCTAGTTTCAGCCAATAAGTAATTGCTTGCATAATAAAACATTCTACAATTTTCCAATACACTATCTTTATTGGTTATATAAAGAGTTGTGCACCGGTGTATGCATCACAGGACCATGAACTGATTTTTTAGCTGGTAGAAGTAAACAATGGATGGATGACAACAAGTAGAGATGTTGAGAACTATAAGGAATTGATACAGAAAGTTTATTATAAGTTTTAAAATATAGACAACATGTATTTGCTGAATGCAGACAACCCCTTTAAGATAACAGCTGTTCCCAGAAGAAAAATTAAAAGCCAACAGATGTGTGGGAAGTTCATTGTATGGTGACTGCATCAGATGAGGACGGTCCTACTAGGAGCGAATGGTGCATTGTACACACATCCTGCTGGGCAAATAAGTTAATTATATATTTATTAGCTTAAGTGTTTTTCCATGTGGGTACACCGAAGAAACAAGAGTAGTCAAATGTAACGCACGTCATAGTTACTATCCATCTGCAAGTATCAGAACATCCAAGTCTTCATCATATCACTACTAGAACCAGTCAGTGTTCCAGCCTGTGGGAAGGTTGGATGTAAGGATGAAGAATGGAATATTAGAAGTTTTGCTAATATCAGCAGAATTAGTAATTGATAAAATAAAGCTATGTGGGTGATAAGAATGAACATCAAGATCTAAGGCCTCATGCACACAACAGTGAAAATCATGTGTGTGACAGTCATTTTTTAAAACACAATAGGGCAGATTTATTCATACGTTTTATACAGCAGTCTTAATAAAAAGCTTCGACAGACCAAGTCACAAGTAATGTATGTAGAGGCTGATGAATTTCCCCCAATGATTTTAGTGGGGCTATTTACATATCAGTTTTAACTGTTAACAGATGGATACAAACAGCATGTCCTATTTTATGACTGTTTTAGTTATCCATCAATATGATGAGTCTGTAAAAACAGGTGGCCCACTTCTGTGCAGTTTTTAACAGAACTAACATCCATGAAAATCGGATGTGTCTGTCCATGCAAGTGCACAGAAAACACTTATTCACATGGCCATTACAGAAATCATGAATTTCCATGGGTTTATTTACATGGCACTACCAATGCCCACTTTGACGGACAAAGATAGTGCATGTCAGTTTTTTTGATGCTCATGAAAAACGGACCTTCAACAACAACCCCCCCCCCCCCCCCCCCACACACACACACACACAAACGTGAATAGACACATCGGGGCACATTTATTAAGTAACTTGCACTATTATTTGGCGTAAATTGTACCTTTTGGAGTGGCTTGTATGTTTGCTGGCTCAGTTAAACCCCATTGAATTCAACATGTTCTTAAAACTTAAGGCCTTATTCACACAACTGAGTCAGTAGATCAGAGAAGCAATAAAGCTCCTCTAATTTATTGAAAAGAAAATGAATGAAATCCTGCAAAAATGTAGCAAGATCTGATTGTTTTTATTATAAAATAGAATTTCATTTGAAGCCAGAGTCTGACTTTTCCCAGCTTCACACAAAATTGGGCTCAACTTCCAAATCCATGACTAAGGCTAAGTTCACACGGGGAACGTGTGAGCGGATTTTGGCACCGAGAGTGATGCAGGGAGCCTCGTCACTCTCTGGTCAAAACCCACCTGCCACAGCTTCCCCCTCCCGAGCAGGCTTAACTGAATGGGCCGACTCCGGAAGTTACTTCTGCAAGGCGGACGCTGCGGATCGACAAGCCGCGGAATCCACCGGAAGAAAGGGCAGCCTGCTTCTTTTTTGCAACATACCGCTCATGGACAAAAAAGTAGCCTGGTGTTCTATATAGATCACCATTGTGACGGGGTGGATTATGCGCCATAATCCGCCCTCTCTATGCGCATGTGAACGAGCCCTTAGACTCTACCACACTGTTTTTACGGCCTCATGGCCTTCACTGAAAGCACTTAAACCACAAAACCTGACTGGAATAAGACCGGTCCTGAGTATTACGGCACGGACTATCAACCCGCAAACAGATGAAATGGTCTGTTTTTCACTGCCATTTTGCGTCAACTTGTCATATAGGTAGCATTCATTTCATAGTTGTATAGCAGTTTTTAATGTCAGACTGATGAATTTTACTGGTTTTAGGTTACCCCCCTTGTCCATTTATACCCGTCATCACTTGGATGCAAACCTGTTTTGACAGCCATTAAAAACAAACATACACATTGGAGGTTATTTATTATCTGCCCCTTTTTTAGCTGTATTTTGCACATCATTTTTTTTTTTTTCGTGAAAAAGTGTCTCCATTCAGGCCACACCCCCTTTTGCACAAGAGCAAAACATATGAAAACACACAAAACACACCATACAGAAGTCATCCACTTTCTGACCATCATCATTAAACCATATCTAAACTTTTGAACAACTTCTGATTTCTGGCAGTATATTTGTGTCACTAATAAATCTTGTAATATAACTTAACAGATTTTGGATCCTTTCTGTTAATCCTGCAACTCTAAATTCTTTTCCTTGTTGCTGTATTGACAGCTGTCCCCTGATTCACACTGTGTACTTCTACCATTATAAAACCATAGAAGCTTAATGTCAGCAAGGATGCAGTTCTACCTATATAGTTTCCAGAGCCATCACTGGTTGAAAATACAGTTGGGATATTTATCTGCAGCCCAAGAAGAAACATGTCCAATGGTACAGTAAGAAACTAGGCTTCTTCCCATCATTAAGTGTAGCAGCTGCCGACCACGCAATTGTTGAACTGCTCACTACAAGCGGAGATATTTTATAAGACAACGGTCTTATAAATACCCAGGAGAGCAAACATGGTACTCGCTGCCACAGTGACAAGTGCCTAACCCATTTCTATCACTGTAACTGTATTGAAGTCCTTCAATGTCTATAACTACCTTGTAATACTCCCTTACAATTATATAGCGAACTGAAAGACTTTATCCAAGCGAACAAGAACCTATGAGTGGACCTAAACACAAGCATATCACGGGCCGTGGACGCCGCAGATAGGTCATCTCACTTCTTTTTTCCGCTACTAGCTAGTAGGGAAAACAAAGCGAGCGGCTCCCATTGAAGTGAATGGGAACTGTTTTTTTGCAGGCGGATTATGATTTATATTGTCTCTTTTGTATGAACAGTCTCAGTGTATTTTTATAGATAGATAAATCACATGGTAAGGGCTCGTTCACATCTGCGCCCGGTCTCCGTTCTGCAGGTTTCAGTTTCCTGCACAAAACAGAGGCAGGAGACGGAAACCTGCAAGACTCTTTCATACCTATTCATTTGAATGGATTTGAAAGATGTCCGGTCGTGAGTGGCGGTGAGCATTTTATGCTCTCTGCCGCGAAACCTTTTTTTTAAATCGGACACAGAGTCAGACATGCAGTACTCTGTGTCCGATTTTAAAAAAACGGTTTCGCAGCGGAGAGCATAAAACGCTCACCGCCGGACCCGCTCTGACAGCTTTCCGTCTTCTGCATGCAGAAGACGGCAAGCTAAGAACGGAGACCCGAACGCAGGTGTGAACCTAGCGTAACCTGTATCAATATAATCTATTTATTGTTATTCTGTTCTTATAATTTCATAGATGGCTATTGTTTGTATAGAATGGTGGGTTATATTGGCAGGGTCAGCTTTATAAATGATATATTCCACACACAGTGTGCACATACAGACTTGAGTAGACCTCATCAACTATTACAATCCTTTCCTGCAATTTTCTATATTCCACTGTCTGGCTTTCTTTTAATTCAAACATTTCTTTTAGTCCAATAAAGATTTGTTATACTTTCGGATATATCACTGGGTTGAGAGCCTCCCTTTTAGCCATGTGCTTTTTCTCTCTGTTCATATCATCAGTCTCCTATATTCACCAAGCATCAGGTAAATATATATATATATATATATATATATATATATATATATATATATATATATATATGTATATATATATACACACACACATATATATACACACACACAGGCAGAAGACATGGAGTGACGGAGCTCAGAGGCAGCAGAACGAACTGAGAACAGAAGTCAAGAGAGCGTGAGAGAGGAGGGGGAAGAGAGATGGAAAAGCTGGATGGTGGGAGAGAGAGAGCCTGAAAAGAGGGGGGAAGGGAGTTAAATAGAGAATCTATGAAAAATCTTTTACAAACTCTGAGGAATGAGAGCTCTCAAATGTAAAGAATGTACTGGAACAACTGTCCCCTTCAATGTGGTTGGAAAACATTAGGAATTCTCAAGGCTTTCAGGATTTTTGTTGCCCTATTAAGTAAAGACAAAAGTCTATTTAATCAGCTTTAATAGCGGGAATATTTGAAAAGCCTCCGCGGCTGCGGCACGTTACCCATTGCTGCACGTGTCCCATTCTTCCACAGTATGGCTCAATACACAAGTCACAGGTCATGGCCCACATAGCTGACAAGTGCAGCAATTCCAACCATCTGGGATCTGTATCGCATGTGAAGCTTTTTTTATCCTGACATTCAGCTTGGTTATCTAAGCATTTCAGGTCTGTCCTTTCCTCTTTGTATTGTTAACATGCAGGTTGAAGTGAAGTAAATGAATTCTATCCCTTTTATTCCACGCAATGAATCATTTTAGACAGCTCTGACAGCTGGCACACCCCACATCTAATATTGTAGCCTAGGGGATAACATGATAAGAGGCCATCCCTAGAGAGGCATCTCCCTTAGCTACCAGTCCCTTATGCACAGAATCACACAACAGCTTTTCGTGGAAGAACGGTTTGCTGATCCAGGGCAGTAAACACTACAATGATCATAGGCTTCATGTTAAAGGGGCTCTATCAGCAATATTATGCTGTATGAGCCCCACATATGTGTGAATAACCTTTAAAAAGGCTGTTCAGGCACCACTAATGTTATTTTAACCCCCCCCCATTTTAAAATAAAACCATAAAAACATATGTAATCTATACTTATCGTGCACACTGGGCAGTGATGCACGGTCCAACGTCATCTTCTGGCATCTTCCTGTTCTTTCGGCGACGTCCTCCGGTCCTAGCTCTTCTACACCTTCATCTTCTTTTCTTCTGTAATGAAGAAGTTTGCGAGTGTACTGCACATGCGCAGTGCACTCGCGTAATTCTAAGGGGTACTTAGAACTACAACAGAAATGGTGCCGGAGCGTGCGCAGTAGCACTCTGGAGGGAGCGATACTGCGCACACGTGGGATTTGAACACAACCCGCCGGAAGAACAGAAGATCAAGGCGGGGAAGAACCAGGACAGGAGGACATCGCTGGAAGAAGAAAGAAGAGGAAGTCGTGACAGCAAGTTGACGTTGGACAGTGCAGGACTGCCCAGCGTGCACGGGTAAGTATCATTTGAATAATCGTTTTTAGGGTATTATTTTAAAACGGGGGTGGTTTAAAATAAGATTAGCGGTGCCTGAATAGCCTTTTTAAAGGCTATTCACGCATTTGTGGGGCTCATACAGCATGATTTTGCTGATAGAGCCCCTTTAATACCTGCCATCACAAAACCTTACAGGAATGAGCCTGGATATTTTATGTGCTGTCACTCCATTCAGTTCTGGAACAAATGTCAATGATAAAATTAAAACATTTACTATGAGTAAAGCTACAGAACTGGAGAAATCATAACTATTTTCAATTACTTCATAGCAGGGGCCTGCAAACTATGGCTTTCCAGCCATAGTGAACTACAACTCCCAGAATGTTACAGCACAACACGGGCATATCATTAATGTAGGATCAAGCTACACCCATGTCACAATTGGAAATGCTCAGTTATATACTTGAGTTGTCAGCCACAGTTCTCACTTAAAGGAATCTGTCCCCAAAATACTCCATCAAAGCAGCTATTGTATGGGACATTATGCTAAGCACCAAGTCAAGTACATTCAGAATTTTCTTGAAAAGGCAATTTTATGTAAAAATATGTAAATTGGCCTCACATTCAATGAATATGCCAGAGCCTCAAACTGTAAACTTTTCACAAATTAATAGTACAAAAATACTTTGCAATATATCTTAAACTAAAAATTTATGCCGAATATAATAAATTAATTTAATTAAATAAATGTATTCTATTTATGGGCATAAGTTTTTGGGTTACTATGCACCGCATATAAAAAAAAATGGCCTGGGCGCATGCGCAGTAGCATGCGGCTTTACTATGGCTACATGGATCAGTGTGCAGGTCGACAGTCTGGGCCGCAAAACTTAGGACTGGTCCTATTCCTGTCTGGTTTTACAGCTGTGCTTCAGCAGCCCCTATACATTGAATAAATGGGAGTGTGGAAGCATGGCCAGCACACGGATGACTTCCGTGCGAAGTCCAGCAAAACTGACTTTGCCTTTGATTTCATTGCAAATTTTTCATGCAGAAAAAAAAAAAAAAACTAGCCTGACTGCAGGTCTACTGTCCCATTAGTTAAGTTATAGAGAGACTTATGCTTTAAAAGTTTCTAGGGTAGATTCTGCAGAGTCAGAGCAGAGTTTAAAAATGAAAGAGGTCATCGGGCTTCAGCCATTAAAACTATTCTAACAAAGTGTCAGAGCTTTTACAGCACTTCCAAGCGTGTCACAGAAGCAGCTTGTAAACATTGCACATCAAAAGTCAATCAAGTGACAATTGATGCAATGGCTGAATTAGTCCCATGTGAGTAACTCCATACATCACAAAGAGAGCAAAGCATTTGTATGCAAGTGCTGACTGCCCGGCTACTCACAAAGGAGCAGGGAGGCCCAATAGAGTGGCACATGCATGGCAGGCCAGAGCGCATTGTATTCAGCCTTTTCTAACACGCTGGTCATAAATCCAGCACCATTTGACTGAACTATCTGTGTTGTGTTTGCTTTGGAGCCTTACATGCTGGGATAGTCAATTGCTCTATATTGTTTGATAGGTTCTGCAAAAACAGCTTGCATGGTTTAGGGTCAAAGGCACCTCTCGCTGCTATGGTGCCCACGGGGAATGGCGACCTGAACTATAGTTGACGCCATCACCCTTCTTCATGGTTGGTGTAATCCTAGGCAGGGCTCCCTTCTCCAGAAACAATGTAACATGCCAAGCAATCAAGGAGAGGGATAAGAGATTTGCTACGGGGCCCCCTGTCCTCTGCATTATTTGGCCATGTTCACTTGTTCAGGATTCTGCACCAAAATCCTGACAGAATGTGCCAACATTGTACTAACAATGCATACAAATATGGCATTTTACAATACCAAATAAAGGATTAGCTGCACTAGAATATCTGTGCCTTGTTGATCTGGAGTTTTCAGGGACTATTGAAGACTTATTTTTAGCATATGACGTAGAAGTCACCAAACAAACTCATTGCATTAGCCAACATTTGTTCCACAATTTCTGCACTACACACTTCAAGTAAAGAAGAGAACCTATCACCACCCCCAACAAGTCCAGCCCTTCACATCATTTAATAGGTGCTGGTTCTGGAACAGTTGGTCTCTGTAGTGTCAGGAGGGCAGTGTCAGGCAGGAGCAGAGAAGGGGTGTGATTCTGAGCTCTGACACTGGCTGTCTCTGATTGGAGCTCTGAGTCACACCCCCTGCCTGACACCGCCCTTCTCTCATTACAGAACTTACATAGCAAAACTTACTGTGCTTGTTATTCGGGAATGGTGGGAACTAGAGAACAAAAATACAGCTGTGCTGGAATCAGTGAAGTAGCGACTATTAACAGATAAGAACTAGAATTGGTGGAGGTGGTGAAAGGTCCTCTTTAACACAGCCACTTCTTATTAGGCCTGAATGGCAGCCTTAACATGGCTAATCTTAATAATCATGAAACAGATCATCTGAATGAAGAAGCAGCAGTGGTTTTCAGCTTTGCAGGGAAGCAATATCACGTTCATATTGCGCATGGCATGTGTATAGTCCAGTTTTATTCAAGTGAATGGGATCAAGGTGGGCCCGAGCTGCAATACCAAACACAGTTACAATACAGTTAACTATGTTGTGCACTCTAAGCAGTGAAGAGATAGCTGTACTTTCCCCAACAAAATCTAGAAATGCTATGCAGAAATATGTAATGACATGTGCACCTCAGTTAGCTTTGGGTTGTTCCTCATCCCACATTGTAAAAGCCCCAATCCCTTCCCAAATATCAAACAATGTAAATAACGTGCAATATCAATAGGATACCAAGATGGCAATCTTGGGAAGCCAAGCATGTCCTTTTTATACCCCAGCACTGAATATTTTCAGAGCAGGCACATTACAGACGTCAACCACTGCCACCTTTATGAAAGCTACACATTGTTTACATCCTCATCCTTATATATTCACATGGCTGTGGTGCACCCAAGGGGAGGCCGTTTTCATGGATCTCTTATACAATGCAGTGTATGAAGTGATAATGAACTGTCAAAATATCAGTCGTGTGAACAGCCCCCATTCATTAACAGTGAAACTAATGTGGCCATGTGACTGCCAAAACAAACAAAAAAGAAAAAAAAAGAAAAAACAAATCAGTCACACAGCCAATATTCATAGTCATGTGAATATAGGCTAACCCACAAGTTATCAAGGAATTTTCACAGTGCAAATTATTCAAAACCCCAAAACAGTCTACTTATTCCATTGCACATCATTGTATAAGGCCTGTGAAGTGTGTTGGGGAAAATGAGCAGTCTCTTAGTGAATACTGAATTGATGAGTTTTCAGCACATTTACAAAGTCGACAAATGATATACTGTATGAGCAGTTTTCCTTGCTCGCTAAATGAGCACAATACACCTAAAACACATTGCTTTCTCTAATAAACAGTGCAGCCCCTTTTAATTTGTATGTTGTGCACACACAAGGTGAATTTCATTTACAAGATTTGTAAGTGCAGGCTAAAGGATTTCCCTATGATTTTTACAATAGGAGAATGACTATATAATGAACATTGTAAGAAGGATCCAAAGCCTGTAATGTGAGTAACCCATATAGATCTTCCAATTAACTATCTGCATTAACACGGTAGACACTAAGAGAAAAAGTAGAAGGCACTACCACGGCCTGTGTGTTGTAATAGGATATCTAGAATACAGGCTGCAGCAGTCATCAGGCCACTTGGTTGGCAAATCCCCTTTTCATTTCCCTGATAGCAGAAGAAAATAGGACAAAGATTCCCCCTAGAGCAAATGCTCAGTGTGTAGTCTGAATAAATAACATAGGAACAAAACCAGAGTAATATCAGGTCAGAGAAAGGCATCCATCAACCAGCGCATTATTCCTACCACTAACCTAGAATGAAATGCTTTGTGGTATGTAAATAGGACAGTCATGCCTGACAGCTGGCATAGAAATACTACAAGATTGACTAATAATCATACATCTCTTAATATTCCTTTATTGGCCATAGAAGCAAGAAAAACAAGTGGTGAACATGTAAGTAGTACTATACACTCTCTCTGCAGATCCCCCACAGCTTTCATCCTTTGATTTGTAGAAATTGAAATCTACATGTAAAGAATGCAGAGACTTTAACATCGCAGTGCAATTTTTTTTTTTAAACATGGCACGTGTATGCGATTTGTTTAAGGCTGTGTCCCTAGTTTAACATGACAAGTATACACAATGGGGCAGATTTATTAAAGAAGATGCTATGTCACATTTATTAAGTGTTTTAGATACCTTTTACAACTTGACAAACGGGGGGGGGGGGGATGACTTACTGGAAAAGTAACATGGTTTCCTATAAGACACTGGGGGAGCCTCTTCACATAGTTACATAGCAGATGAAGTTGGATGAAGACATCAGTCCATCAAGTCCAACCTATAACCCTACAATCCCTACAGTGTTGATCTAGGGGAAGGCAAAACACCCTAAATCTCTTAATTCCCTGTGTCAGGGATACGCCAGTCTTAAGAAATCTTCCCCACTGAAATTAATGCAGCCAGTGATCATTTTCACGTGAATGTAGGCCAAGTTTGTATTATCTAATAGGGTCATTCCGTGTCAAGTGAACCAATGATTTTCCCCTCTATATTTTTAATTCTTTTGAGATTTTGTTATTTGGTAATAGTGTGTCAGAGAATGCAAAATGTGAAGAAAAAAAAATTCTAGAAATTTTTTTGGATTTTTAATTGATTTTCAAAGTTCAGAAAAAGTGCGCTTTCACCAAATATGTCACAAGAGTATCTTTGTTAATATTTTACCCATGTGAACGCAAAATTTTAAAACGCATTTCCGAAAAAAACGTTTTAAAAATTTTAAAAAAAATGCACATGGGCCTGCTATGCCCTTAGCCACATCTGTACTAAAATTCAAGTTGGGATCGCGATGGGATAATATTTTAAAATATAACTATTACAGTGTCATTCCGAAAATCTTGAATTCAGATCTGTTCAGCCTGTGGTCTAAAATGACAGTGAAGTCCATGAAGTGGTAGAAGGCGGCACAAGATTGGCAATGGATGACATAACTGGTTATGTGACCTGTGAATATGATCGGCGCTGGTGGCTGGGTACTGTACTCTCCAAAGATTGTGAAAATGAAGACATAAAATTAACTTTTTTGCATCCTTCTGGTCCAGCACCATCCTTTGTGTATCCAAGAAAACCAGACATTTTACAAGTCAACAAAAATCAGATATTAACTCAGGTGGAGCCTAACACCATGACAGGCCGTACATACTCTTTGACACAAAAGGAAATGGCCATTGCTAGTAAGCGCTTATGGACAAGATTACATTTCACTCACTAGAAAGGACAAATTGATGATAAAAGGCCAGTAGTTTAAAAATGTCCTATTAATTGTTTGATTAGTTCATATTGTATAGAATGAGGATTTATCTACTGGACTATTTTTCTTAATAAATTACATGTTTAGTGATATAATAAAAAACAATTGTTACATGTAGAAATAGGTGTTATAAATATTGGTTCTTGTACTCTTGTTAACATATAATTAGGATGAGACTATTTAGAAAATCGCACTTGAGGATATGAGCAGCTCTTTTCTTTCGGTTTGTTCAATGCATTCAGGTTGAAAATGCTGAACAAGCTGTGTTCTGATGATAAGATGTATTTGTTCTGGCACTTACAGTATTTGTTTTTTATGTTTTTTTATTGTTGCATATAAATGTTGAATTCAGCAAGTTGTAATTTGAAAAGAAAAAAGGAAGAAGCTCACACAAACATAAAATCAGATGATTCAAGGCTTAAAAAAAAAATAAAAAAAATTGATCCCAATTTGGTCCCAAGTTGAAAACCTGTACAAATATAACCAAGAACACAAGTAACACAAATGCATTTTTTCACAATTTTAAAACATACGTTTTTTTCACAATTGTGCATCAAAATTTTGAATTTGATTTCTCCAAAACAAAATATAAAGAAACATCGTCTTGTGACATATCAAATGAAAGCCGGTACCGCTCTGAGAAAAATGATGCATCTCCCACCTATTTATCTTAATTCTATCCCAAGATATGTTAAAAAATGTAAAGCCATACCAGGCCAAAATTAACACTCTCTCAAAACTTTAGAAGTCTATAAAAAATTAACTGATGAAGAAAAAAATTCAAAACTTTTTATTTGTAATTAACTTAAGTTGTACTTCATAAAAAATAAAAATAAAAAAAAATCTAAAGACGTCAGGTAAAAAAATTATTCCTATTTGGATCACTTGATATGGAATGACCCAATACTTGGACCATAGTAGAGAATTTTCCTCACAATGCACTTAAAAACATGTGAAACTATTGGTGCATTTTTGTTGAAAACAAGTCTAATAAATAGATAGTGTTACATTAAACTAGCCAGTCTAAAGATGTGCCAGATTTATAATTCAGCGTTAGCCAACCTTCTAAAACTGGGAGTTTAAGACAGTCTAATCTTTATTTTACAACTGCAGATACAGGCATGGAATAAGTGCCAATGGATGATATACAGATGATGGTGATAAGGTCAAAGCCGTGTTTATGACTAATTGACCAATAATCCCAGGTAACTGTCGTTGTAATTGATATGAGCTAAGGGTTAGCGACGAGGTATTGATACCAGACACAAAATGTTGGTATTAACTCAACTCTTAGGGCTCGTTCACATCTGCGTTCATCTGTCCTTATCGCAGGTTTCCGTTTCCTGCATAAAACAGATGCAGGAGACGGAAACCTGCAGGAGACTTTCTCACCCATTAATTTGAATGGGTGAGAAAGCTGTCCGGCCGTGAGCGGCGGTGAGCGTTTTGCGCTCTCCGCCGCGAAACCGGGTTTTATAATCCGGACACAGAGTCGGACATGCAGTACTCTGTGTCCGGATAAAAAAATCCGGTTTCGCGGCGGAGAGCCTAAAACGCTCACCGCCGCGCATGGCCGGACCCGATCTATGGTTTCCGTCTTCTGCCATGCAGAAGACGGAAACCATAGAACAGAGACATGAACGCAGGTGTGAACCTAGCGTTAGCAGTGAAGAGAGTGCACTGACGCACTTTATTAAAACAATGTGGAGTTAAAGGGGTATTCCCATAACTCTTGTTCTGCAGCCTGAAGGCTCTGTGCTCTCTTCACTTCCTGGATTTCTCGCACATTGGTGGGCAGGGTTTTACTTGCTCTGCTATCCGCTATGATCCACAGTATGAGGCTGATGTGGAAGCTGATGTAGCAGAGCTGGATTTGAGTCAGCTTGCATTACATACAGAGGTAACAGACTCCTTATCTCAGCCCTTATCAGCCAAATTCAATTAAACCGACTGATAAGTGGAAAAGCTGAAGATAGACAGCACAGTAATCCTGGAGCTCTCACCTCCCCCTCCCATTGCTTGTCAGCCCCTCCCTCCCCCCTGAGAACAGGCAGCTTCCTCACTTGACAAATGAGCAGATAATCCCAAGGGCCAGTGTCAACAATGAAGTGAATAAATTAAGATAGCGGCCAAACAAAGCAGTTTTGATAAAGCAATGCATTTAGGAAAAGTCTTATATCCACATAAACTAACAGTATAGATAGGATCCTTGTTATGGGACAACCCCTTTAAATAGGAGCAGAGAAAGGAAGAGATAACGTAAGTTTTCATATTCATTCCTGACTGGTATGATACATCTAAAACAGAAAAAGCTTAAACAGTTCCATATATAGCCAGCTACTTCCAGTCCTGCATTGGGGAGCTGTTTTCTGGCAGCAAGCCAAGCATTTGTTTTTATTGCACCCACCCTGGATGCAGCCACCATCTTATCATATAATATTATACCAGTTTCAAGCATAAGCAACTATATCTAGTATTGAGCTTTTAAGGATAACAATGTTTTTCCTACATTACATGATTATAACCTTCACAATGGCACCCACTGGCATCAGACAAACCTCCTTCATTTGCAGATAAGGGGGCGCTCACAGTTGCGTCGGCGTCCGACAGCTAGTGTCCGATGCTAATGTCCGCGGAAGACTTTAGCATCGGACACTAGCTGCGTCTGTTACAATTTGCATTTTTTTTTAAACGGGACATCATGTAGTGTACTTTAGTATCAGTTTACAAAGATGTCCGATTTTTCAAGCGGACAGCAAAATTCTACATGTGTACAAGCACATTCAACTGCCACAACTGTGTGAGGCCGCCTCAGGTTCTGGTCCAAAATTCGGGTAGCTGCAACTGGATGCCCGTGCAGTGCACCGGCATCTAGTCGAACACTCCCCTCCGGATTAGGCCCAAATGAATGGGCCTAGTCGGGAGGGAGTGTCTTCAAGCGGATTCGTGAGGCAAATCCGCCTGAAAGAATGAGCATCTCGCTTTTTCCGGGAGCCGGAACAAACCGAGTCCTGGAAAAAGAACTGACTGGCTCCCATTGATTTCAATGGGAGCCATCTTTTCGGTCAGGATTTTGAGGCCGTAACTTAAAAAAACCAAAAGAAACTCTGTGTGAACTTACCCTTACAGAGCACATTACAGTGATAGACACTATACCTTTGTTATATGATAGTGTTGGACAACTACAACTTTAAAGTCTTATGCCAATGAGGCAATTGGTGCACTGGGGGTGGGCCTTCAACTCTGCTCAAAAAGAATGAGAAATACCGCAGCAGTGGAAGAATCAACTCTCACTGCATGGGGTGGCACAGGCAGGTAACAGTAGCCACCCGAGCGGCTAAAGCAGTGATCCAGGAGCTAAAAATCCAATTGCCTGCTTTTTATCATTACTGCCCACAGGGTAACCTGGAAAAATGCCCTCAGTAATGATAAAAAGGCCCAGATTCCCAGAAATGGCTGCAGTTATGCACTAACTTCACGTATTAAAAAAATAAATAAATAAATAAAAACATAATTATTATCAACAAATCACACGGTGGTTCAGTGGTTAGGACTGTTCACTTACAGCGCTGGAGTCCTAGATTCAAGTCCAGCCAAGAACAACAACTAAATGGAGTTTGTATGTTCTCCCTGTGCTCCATTTTTACTCCCACACTCTAAAGCCCAGTTGGGGGGAGGGGGGAATGATCCCAGTAGTAGTAGTTTGTCCACAGCTAGCACAAGCTCTGTCTGTAATTGTTCCACAGGCTGATGCAGAGTGAATAGTGAATATCACTAATGCCATTGTTCTATATCTGCAGCACATCTGTTTTCACAGGGTGATTTGCTGCTGATAATCCTAACTGATCCATTTTTATAGAATATTTACTCTATGGATGATAAACCGATGGTCATGAGTTTCCAGTGTTACTGCTGTTTTAGCGGTCTGCCTCTTTTCTTTTTTTTCCATTACAAGGCCATTTTAAAAAACTATGAGTGCAAGTGTATTCATGTCTTTTTTTTTTTGCACAAAGAAGTCTATGGAACTGCCAAATCCATGGCCTGGAGGCCCGTGAAAAATACTGCAGTGTGCAAGCAGCCACTAAGGATACCAGTCGTACCCACTAAGGATACCAGATCGTCTGTCAGTGCATGCGTGTATATGTGTGTGTACACGCATGTAATCCATGTGTATGTATACGAGTAGGCCTGCACGTGTGTGGTCCGAATATATGTATGAGTGTGTGCATGCACGTATGTGGTCCATGTATGTTTGCTTGTGTGCACCCGTGTGATCCATGTGTATGTATGCGTGCATGCACGTGTGTGGTCCGTGTATGTTTGCGTGTGTGCACGCGTGATCCATGTGAGCCATATGTTTGTGCATGCACAGTGCAAGTGTCCATGCGTGCAGAAGTTGTGTGTGAGTATGCATGTGCTGTGATCGTCTGTCTGTGTAGTGTGCATCCATCTGAGTGTGTTTGTGCGTGTGGTGTACATGTGGTATTTATGGAGTGGTGATGTGGTATTTGTGGGATGGTGTTTGTGTTGTGTGTGTCTGCAGTGGTCTGGTGTTTGTGTGGTGTGGTATTTATGTGGTGTGCTTGTGGGTTGGTATAGGTGTGCTGTCTGTGTGATATTTCTATGGTGTTTGTGAAATGTTTGTGCGTTGGTGCGGCCCCTTTAGCAGGGACTTTTTGGCGCCTTCGCTATAATCTGTCCCTGTCAGTCACAACTGTTGTTTTCCCCTCAGCACTTTCACATTTCCCCATTATATGTATAGGGCCTAACTTCGGGGGCTCCAATCTCCTGACGAGGGGACACTAGTGAGATGTAACATGTGCAGTATTCTGCTCCTGTGTGGGTGGAGAGGGAGATTATAGTCTGTAGAATGATTGTATAATTTTCCAATACACTGCTTGCTGTCATTCTCTCTTCTTACTTCCGGTGGATAAAAATCACTCCGCGGCCATGTGATCCACACTCCGCGGCCATGTGATCCACACTCCGCGGCCATGTGATCCACACTCCGCGGCCATGTGATCCACACTCCGCGGCCATGTGATCCACACTCCGCGGCCATGTGATCCACACTCCGCGGCCATGTGATCCACACTCCGCGGCCATGTGATCCACACTCCGCGGCCATGTGATCCACACTCCGCGGCCATGTGATCCACACTCCGCGGCCATGTGATCCACACTCCGCGGCCATGTGATCCACACTCCGCGGCCATGTGATCCACACTCCGCGGCCATGTGATCCACACTCCGCGGCCATGTGATCCACACTCCGCGGCCATGTGATCCACACTCCGCGGCCATGTGATCCACACTCCGCGGCCATGTGATCCACACTCCGCGGCCATGTGATCCACACTCCGCGGCCATGTGATCCACACTCCGCGGCCATGTGATCCACACTCCGCGGCCATGTGATCCACACTCCGCGGCCATGTGATCCACACTCCGCGGCCATGTGATCCACACTCCGCGGCCATGTGATCCACACTCGTGCACAGCTCATTATAGTCACTTCACAGTAATCAGACACCTGCCTGGTAATGAGCTGTACACCTGTGTGTACACCACATGACCAGAACTAACGACAGCAAACTAGAAAAAAAACAGTAAGGAATTGATACAGAAAGTATTTTGAGATGCTAGATTTTTTCTTAATTACTAAGCCAGTGCCAGCCAAACCAAGCACACACATATATGGAGCGGGTGACAAATTAATAGTGGTCTTTGGCTAAGAGCTATTCATGATGTATGGCCATGAATTGATGTAGCTGACTCACAACTGGTAAACAGACAACCAATGCTAAAATATTCTGACTGCCAGGACCCCAGCAATCTGGAGAATGCGAGTCTGCAAGTCCTCCTGGAGCAGTGATCCACATGAATGACTACTGTTCTATTCACTTGTATGGGACTGCTGGAGATCAGACTGACAAGCCCCTTAAAGATGCAGTAACAGTAATGATAAAGGGCAAGACCCTAATCAGAAATGCTATAGATGCTAGATATTGAGGTTATTAATATGATCAGTTTGGGGCTAATGGGTCTGGTCCCAGCAGCTGTAACAGCTTCTTCCTTACCCTTTACTTGCTCGTCTATGACCAACTGGCACATGTACGAAATCCTAGAATATTCCACATGGAAAAATCAGTCCCATCACTGAGACATCTTGTAGGGTATACTCCTTTTCCAGGGGACTATTGGCTTTGGGACAGACACTTATGGCCATTTCTATAATACCTTATACTGGTTTGCATTAGGAGATGGCACATAATGTAGCACATGGTCCTCTGCTTGCCTCACACTCCTCCTGCAGCACAAGGGGCTGTGTCCTGATGACAGACATGATAGCTGCACTGCTGCATGTTCCCCCTCATCTCCATGCCAGTAACAACAAACAGCAGAGATTAGTGCAGGCCACTGAGGGGCTTAGTGTTATATAAGTCATCATGTGCCAGGGATAGGAAGTTATCTGGATACCCTCACCACATGATGGCACCTTCTTACCTTGACGAAGAGTTCTATGAGGTTGTCTTTGTCCTCCAGCACCCCGTTCTGCGGCACAGACACAGACATGTCAGCTCTTGTGGTGTAGTGTGTGCTCTGCCAACTTCTCCGGGCTGCAGCCCTCTTCTCCTCCTAGCCTGGTGCTCCCTGCTCCCACTTTCTTCACTCTCCTCCCCCCCGCAAGACACTCTCTCCGGGGACTTTCTTGAGTACACTGCACTACTACTAAGCGTCCTCCTTAGCACCCTCTATATTCGCCTCCAGTGATGTGAATGCGTGGAAGAGGCGCTCTGGAGAATAAAGGCGCTCAATAAGGCAGGCTGTCTGGATAACGGGACGTTACTGGCAGCTGAGGCAGAGAAAGGGAGGAGGCGGGAAGGAGGGCGCGGCAAGGAGAGCAAGTGGATGCATTAACCGCTTCCAGCTCCTCGTCACAGCGCACAATGTGGCCCAGTATTCTAGTGGGTGGAGGACCGTGCCCAGGCTGCGCCACCTCACATATAATACACCCCTCTGTTCTCACTTCTCTCCCACTCTACTTGTAAACCGGAGTCTGTGGAACAGGAACACTTGTGTGACGAGATTTCAGTCAGGCATGCCTCTCTGGGGCTAGAATAATGGCAACTTTCTGCCATAGTTACAGAGTGGGGCTATCTGTGAGGGCTGCTGTAAACTCTTCCTAGTGCAACTATTTCAAGAATATTGTAGCAGTAAGGATTAGGGTTGAGCGATCGTGTTCGGAAAAGATCGGATTCCAATCGACGATCGAGAAAATTACACGATCAAGATCGGAATTCCGAACACAATCTTTTTAGGTGGGATCGAGATCGGTGATTATTTCCCACCATGCTTTGCTACTGGCCAAGCATTGTGGGAAAAGCTAACAATGTTAGCCTTCACACTGAGTATATGCTCCGTTCATTCTGAGCGGAGTGTATACTCAGTGTGAAGGCTTGCTGCGGTTCCATAGGAATGAATGGAAGCAGCTGGCACACAGCCTTAACACCTTGAGCGCCGGCTGCGTCCATTCATTCTAATGGGAGACTAGTTATCATCTCTAGTAGCTACTTACCTGCAGAGATGGCTGGTCCGGTGCCCGGTGTTCTCGGTCTTCTTCGCCTCGCTGCCCCCGCCTCCCAGGTTAGTGTTAAAGAGCTAGGAAGAAAGCTTGTGGCTTAGAAGAGTGTGGGCGGGTACAGAGCGGGGAGACGTGACGTGGGGGGCAGCGAGGCAAAGAAGAACGAGAGCACCGGACCAGCCATCTCTGCAGGTAAGTGGACACCAGGGGGGACTAAGTAGCCAGAGGATTAAAAAAAAATCCTCTGGCTACTTAGTGATTAAAAAAATCACTACACAGCGTGGATTCTAACAATTAAAGCGTTCAATTGCTAGATTCCATGCTGTATAGTGAATAGGATTGTTTTTAAAATCTGATCTCCGATTAGTAAAAAAATCCCATTGACTTGCATTGGGATCGAGATCAGGTTCGAATGAAAAATGATCGGAAATCGGATTTCAAAATCGATCCTGAAAAGTGAAGATCGGCTCAACCCTAGTAAGGATCCAAAACATTCCAATCCTTCTTTACTGTCAAGTGCTGCCTCAGCTAAGTTCACACCAGCGTAGATCCATCAATAGGTAAAAGAAGATAAAGTACCTGCTAGATTGTTTCTAAAGCGCTTAACCTACACTCACATCTGGACTGATTCTCAATCGCAAAGTCTATAGTCAAGAATGAAATGTCCTGCCTGCTGGGTCCACCAAATGACAGGGGACATAAGAGATGCCTGATGGACCCCATTATAGTCAATTGGATCCTAAATTAGACTGATCCCACTTAGGGGGTGTTCACACTACTGTTGGATTCCGTCAGCAGTGTCTGTTACTATTGTCCATACAAGATTTTAGCAATGGACACTAGCTGGTCCATCTGAAATTTCCATTCATTTCAATGGGATTTTATCTTGCGTCCGTTTACACCCATGTCTGTTTTTTCAAGCGGAGAAAAGAAATCCTACATGCAGGAATTTTCTCTCCGTTTGAAGAAACGGACAGCAGGTGTCCATTATTTTTTAAACATTGAAGTCTATGGGCAACGGACTTCTAACGGACAATAACTGAGCCATCAGTTACTGTCTGTTTGTGTCCGTTATGTTAGGTGTCCGTGGTTTTTTTTTTTTTTTTAACAGACACCTTCTGAACAGAATCCAACGGTAGTATGAACCCTACCTTACCGTTCAGTTAGTTCTTCTCTTCCTATGACGGAACAAAAACTTCACCGAACACAGATGGAAAGGTAGCCCCATTAACCCCTTCTCACCAGTGACATTTTTTGTTTTTGACTTCACACCTTTCAAACCTCATGATTCACATGAGTCACATGAGGGCTTAATGTATGCCGAACAAGTTGTTCTTCAGAATGCTACCATTTATTATTCTGTACAATCTATTGGGAAGCTGGAAAAAAAATCAGAATGAGGAGGATTTGAAAAAAAAACTGCATTTGTGCGACTTTCTTACGGGCTTTATTTTTCAAAATGACGTGTCACTGTGTTCGATGTTTCGGTACGACTTCGGGGATACCAAATTGATATAGTTTTATTTACACTTTAACTCCTTAATGAAAATCAAAAACATTGAAAAAAAATTTTCCTAAAAGTCGCCATTTTCTGAAACCTGGAACTTGTTTATATTTCCTTGTATGGGATGTCTTTTTTGCAGGCCAGGTTTTATTTTTAGTTATACCATTTTGAGGAATGTCTATTGCTTTGATCACATTTTAATAAAATTTTTAATAAGGCAAAGTGAAAAAAAACGGCAGTTTATCACTTTTGATTTTTTTAGAAAAAATATTTTTAGAAGATTGTAGATCGGGCATTTTCAGACAAAGGGATCCCTAATGTGTATGTGTTTCACAGTAATGTTTTACTATTATATGTATTCTAGGGAAAGAAGGGGGTGATTTGAACTTTTAGGAGTTTTTTTATGTTTTTTAAAACTTTTTTTTTTTTTTTAATGCAGGTGCAGGAGCTGGCCTGCAACATTAAAGGTAGGGGCCAGAGGGACCTGCCACGGAGGCCATTTTTTAACTTGAGGGGGACAGTTCTGGCCTTCAATTCCCACAATCAAAGTTAGATTGTTATGGAGGCCACGCTGCAGCAGAGTGGCTGCCATCTTTAAAGACCCGGCACCCGCTGTACTATTAGGGCGGATGTCGAGAAAGGATTAATAGTTGTAAACTTTTGGAAACTGCCTATGTGTACTGAAATTCATGACCCATGTGTACAAGCCAAACCTCCTATTTACACATCAAAAAAGGTTGTGAAGATAGAAACAGCCTAAAAGTGCGTTAAGGACAGGCCTTGTTTTTCAAAACTGACATGTCACTTTAAATGTCAAGAACTTTGAGACGCATTAACTTTACACAAGTGGTTTTGAGATAGTTTTTTCGTGGCACATCGTACTTCATGTTAGTGGTAAACACTGATCAATATTTTTGTAGTTATTTATAAAAAAAAAATATGAAATTTGATTTAAAAAAATCACAATTTTCAAAATGTGAAATTCTCTGCTTTTCAGACAGATAGTCATACCACTCAAATACATTAAGAACTATTATCTACCATATCTCTGCTTTATATTGGCATCATCTTTTAATCGTCCTTTAATTTATTTTGGATGTTACAAGGCTTACAAGTGTAAGGGTCGGTTCACATCTGCGTTGGTATTCCGTTCGGAGGAGTCCGTCCCCCCAAACGAAATACCAAACGCAATTGCAAGCGCTGTGCAGTAAAAGCACACTGATCCCCATAGACTATAATGGGGTCTGTGTGCTTGCCGCCAGATCTCCGCACAGAACATGTGGACAGGAAAGTAGTTCACAATCTATTTCCTGTCCTCATGATTCATGCGGGCAGCGCACAGCAAGCTCACAGACCCCATAATAGTCTAGGGGGTCCGTGTGCTTTCACTGCACAGCGCTTGCAAATGCATTTGCTATTCCGTTTGATGGGTCCCCATGCAGACACCCCAAACGGATTACCAAATGCAGATGTGAACAAAAAGTAACAGTGATTTTCCAGATTTACAAGAAAATTCCCCAAACTAATTTTTTAAGGACCTATTCAGTTCTGAAAAGAATTATAAAGGCCCATAAATCACCCCATTTTCAAAACTGCACTAGAGATGAGCGAGTAGTGAAATATTCAAAATTCGATTCGAGTAGTCCTCAATATTCGACTACTCGATCGAATCCCATTATAGTCTATGGGAAAAAAATGCTCATTTCAGGGAAATCAAAATTCGACCATTTGGAGTCACCAAGTCCACAAGGACACCTCAGGAAATGATGCCAACACCTCTGAAATGCAACTGGGACAGCAGGGGAAGCATGCCTGGGGGCATCTAACATGCCCAAGTACCTGTATTACCCCACTATCACAGCCTATCAACTAGACACTCCAAACTCAATAGAACCTCTATGAAAAGTGGAAACATACTTGGAAACCTTCTTTCCTCTACAATAGTATGGACAGAAAGACAAATTTTAAGCTAAAGAAACATTAGCATGCACCCCTTTAAATCATGCTACCCATGACAACCACAGATGGCATAGGCAGGGGGGAAATCAAACAGTCCCCCACCCTTAACTGTCATTGTGTGTGTGATGTGGTGAGACCTCCAAAAATTACTTTTGTGGCCCTTGAGGTGAGCCCTTCCAAATTAAGTTAGAGGCCCTTAAGCTGAGCCATACAAAAATTACTTTTCAGGCCCTTGGGGTGAGCCCTCCCAAACTTAGCTTCAGGTCCTTGGTTTGAGGTGAGCCTTGTAGCAGCTGAGTTGTAGGCCCTTGAGGTAAGTTAAGCCTTGTACCAGCAGAGATTGAGGTCCTTAAAGGGGTTGTCCCATCACAAGGATCCTATCTATACTGCTAGTTTATGTGGATTTAAGACTTTTCCTAAATGCATTGCTTTATCAAAACTCCTTTGTTTGGCCGCTATCTTAATTTATTCACTTCATTGTTTATACTCCGTTTCTATGGCCCTTGGAATTATCTGCTCATTTGTCAAGTGATGTAGCTGCCTGCTCTCGGGGGGGGGGGGGGGGGAGAGGGAGGGGCTGGTAGCAGCTCTGAGCTGTTTGAGAAGCTCCGCTACTTAAATGACACAGATAAGGGAGGTGAGAGCTCCACGATTTCTGAGCTCTTATCAGTCGGTTTAATTGAATTTGGCTGATAAGGGTTGAAATAAGGAGTCCATTACCTCTGTATGTAATGCAAGCTGACTCAAATCCAACTCTGCTACATCAGCTTCACACTGTGGTAATTCATTTACAACCAATCCCGTGCAAGTGAAACCCCGTCCACCTATGTGCCGAGATAAGCAGGAAGTGAAGAGAGCACAATAGCCTGCAGGTTAGTGAACAAGCGTTATGAGAATACCCCTTTAACTTAATTTTCTGTTGTACAACCTTTTGAGGCCACCTAGGCCTTAGAAATCTAGGCCTAGGTGATTGAGTCTGCAATCAAGCAATTTGTGATGTAACTCTCAATGAGACTTCTGCAGCTGTCCACAGGTATTTTGGTCTACTCCTTGTGAACAAACTTGCTCCAGCTGTCTCAGGTTTGAAGGGTGCCTTCTCTGGATTGCATGTTTGAGCTTTCTTCACAGTTGTTCAACAGAATTTAGATCGGGGCTCCTAGAAGGTCATTTAAGAATAGTCCAATGCTTTTGCTCTTAGCCATTCTTGGATGTTTTTAGATGTGTGTTCTGACTTATCATCTTGTCAGAGGGCCCATGGCCTGCAACTGGGACCATACAGTCTGACACTGGTCTGCACATTTTGCTCCAGAATGCCCTGATATAGTTTTGAGATTTTATTGAATACATCTTCAGCTAGATGCAGCAAAGCAACCTCAAAACATAACTTCGCATAGAGCTGATGTGATTTTCAAAAAGGCTCCTGTTGTGTCTGATCTATACAAATGATTTTCTCCCAGAAGATTTGAGGCTTGTCAATGTGCATTTTTGCAAATTCCAGTCTTGCTTTATGATTTGCTTTTAACAGTGGTTTCCTCCTCAGTTGTCTGGCATTGAGTCCACATTAGCAAAGAGAGCGATGGATGGTTCGATCTGATACTGATGTATCTTGACCTAGCAGTTTACCTCTAATCTCTTTGGAAGTTGTTCTGGACTGTTTGGTTACCATTTGCATTATATGTCTCTTCAATTTCACATCAATTTTCCTCTTCCAGCCACGTCAAAGGAGGTTGGCTACAGTCCCGTAGACCTTAAACTTCTAAATAATATGTGCAAATGTAGTAATAGGAGCATGAAGCTGTTTGGAAATGGATTTACCTTTAACATCTTTGTCTATAATTCTCTTTCTAATCTTCTGAGACAAGTCGCTCCTTAGCTTTCTTTGGTCCATGTTGAATGTGGTACACACAGGGGTGGATTAGCAATGTATACCAATGGGAAAATTCCTGGTGGACTGACGCAATACTAAATATGGGCCACTTGGCTGGTAAGCTACCTTTTTTGCGGCCCCTTACCCTGACTGTTGCAACAAAGTGCAGCCCAGAGGTCACTGCTCTACACTTAAGGTCCCCAGTGTGGGCGACACTATATTTGTTTTGTTTGGATCGAACATATTCATAGTATAATGAGCTGAGGCCCATGAGAGGTAATTAAACATAACAAACATTATTCACCTCCCCTTGGTACTGGCATGAGCCTTCTGGCCTCTTCCAGTCTGCTAAATGACCTTAGAGACAGCAATGCCTATGATTGAAGCAGATCCAAAGTTGGCAACCAATATGGCAACACTTCTTGTCAAGTAAAGCAAGCCAAATTTATCAGTTTGAACTCTGATATATTTCTTTTATGTTTTGATTGGACATTTTATTTTCACAATGTACAGTATAATAGATTAAAAAGTTCTAAAACAGAAAAAAGAAAGTACTAAATCATAAAGTAACTTGCATGCCTTTGTAGATCCATTCCTGGGTGTCATAATAAAATTAAACTGACAGTGTTTCAGCAAACTATGTGTTATGGAATTTCCAGTTTAGTAATTCCCCAATAGCTGCTGCTGGAACCTGGGAGGAAAGGAACGACAGAGACAGAGTCCTAATGCTTGACCCACCCCAGTCCCTAGCTACTTGCTTCAACTACCCTAGGCAGTTGAGGACAACTAGGCAACGATCCCTTCCTATAATACAAGTGAACACACAGAACACAAACAAGACAAACAGACATGGGTAATCAAGAGACCTAAGGATCAGAACAAATCGGGTAGCAAAGTACAGAATCAGAACCAGAAGAATAGTCAAAGGGAAAAGGCCATAGCTAGATAATAAGCAAAACAGTAAATAGCTAGCACGTTTTGAGAGACTAATAGCAAGCAACCAAGAAAGAGTAGGAAACTATATAAAGGGTATCAAGAATCCACCCCAGGCTTGGTTGAGGAAGCTTGTCAATCAAAAAAGCACCTAATGTTAACTCTTTAGAAACCAGCGGAACTCAGAGCCCTGGCTGGACTGGTACACACTGCAACGAATAGTCAGTTGTGCAAAAACAAAAGGAGGCCCAGGAGCAAAGGATCACAAGTAGACACCCCTCCTGCACAGTAGCATGTGGCCAGAAGAGGACGCAGAAGTCAGAACAGGTAAGGATGTTACACTGTGCATAGATGAATAGTACAAACAATTCTAAGAAACTTTGTAATCTATCAAGTCAGAAAGAATTGTCTATTTCTGTTCACATCGGGCTGTTTTTCTGATTCCCCAGATTTCACTGTGAAAATCACTGATTTATCCATCTCGAGACAGATTACATGTTTTTCCATGTCTCAGGTGAAGTGAAGGAGCTAGCAGGAAGAGAGGTGAATAAGATAAGAAAGAACAGCTTTTAGTCTGACCCTAGAGTTTTATATCACAGACAAAGCAGTTTTTTTTCATGTCAGTCCATGCCAGTAATCTATGTATATGTCCTGCATGATCCTGATGCTGTTTCTGAATAAGAGACAGTTATAGAACAGAGTCTCCTCTACTCACTGAGTGCAGTGCATGGCAATTAATCTTTACCCATCAGTTCTGAGTAGATTGAAATTTACACCTGCACCATGCAGAGGGTTAAAGTGCCAAACGCCAAAAATATAAGTCATATAATAGAAAATGTGTTATGCCTTATGAAGAGCTTGTCCTAAAATTGTCCTCTACATTTTAAAGTATGTCCTAGCAATATTTAAATTTAAGTGAATGCATCAAACAACTCCAATTACTCATCTTACACATTTTCTATGTGTAGGACTAAAGAAGACCTGCTTACTGCTTATTTGGAAATGTTTTACTGACGAGGTGATGTAATAGAACATGACATAATGTCTGTTTGGGAGGGCAAGGTCTTTCAACCAGGCAGGAGCTAAAAATATCCCAAAGGAGGGGAAAACAGTGAAGTACTAAAATAGGCTGATTCCTTACCAATCTAACTGTTTTCTGTACTGTTTTTTTTCTCTAAATAGTATGTTTTATTACACCATGTTTCAGTGCCAATACCAGCCGTAAGTAATATCTTTTCCCACCCCTAATTTCTTCTGCCTTATAAGGAAGAACTATGTTCCCTCGTTGTCCAGGGACAGTATAACAGTATACTACAATGTTTCCATGTGTTCTAACAATAAGTGTTTTGTCATTGTTAGTTACATAGCTATGTAATAATAACCTGCAATATTATTTCATTTTATACCATGAAAAACATAACACATGACAGTTACTATTAAAATATCATATCAGTACTGGTTTTATGCAAAATTATTGTTTCTTTGAATGCTAAACTGTTGTTATATATAGTACATACAAGTTTTTGTGTTCAACCCAATTATACCAATGATAATCGACCACAAAAAGGTCATGGTTTGTGCTGATTTACAATTTGTTCTCTGGAAGAGTGTACATGAAATGTGAGTCTGTTTCAGTTAGACAGAGGCAGGTGACTAGACGTGAAACCTTTGGTCATCAAAACACATCATTACAACACAACTGACTTTGTCACGAAGAGAATGTACAGTATAAGCTGTGCATGCGTATATTAGGGTACACCCCAAATTTAGAGTTTACAAAGAAAAAGAAACCAGAAGTGACCCTGAGTGACTTCCTCCCCCCAAATAATAGGAGCTGATGGGAAAATGGTAGGGAATTTAGAGTTCCCAATGTACTCCATACAGCTTACGTATTCAGTGTTTACCATCCATTGTGCATTCATGCCTGGAATACTAATGTTCACTACACCCCTTGATGAATTCTTTGAGAAGTGCAGTTTTCAAAATACTTAGACTGTTTGGTTTTTGGACATGATGACATCCTGAAACGCCAGTAAATGAATACACAGCTGATGGTAAAAGGTCAAAATGGCAATTTTTCCAAGAATATGTAATTTCAGAGCATAATATGTTGTACCTGCCTTGTATCAGAGATAAATGCTCCAAAACTTGTTGTGCCTGGGATACCTACTTAACAGTTTTTGGAGTGTGTGTCTTTGCTGACTCAAGCTGGACACAACACTAAATTTTCATATTTCTGGAAAATCTTTCACTTTTCATTATCAGCTGTGCATTCATTTCTGGAAATTAAATGAATGCAACGCTCGAGGATTAAAAATGCTTGCTAGGACACTTGATAAATCTCTCCAGAGGTGTAAGTTTTACAAAATGAGGTCACATATCAGTGGATTCCACTTTACTAGCAATTCAGGAGCTCTGTAAAAGTGGCATGACGTCCAAAAACAAAACTATGCTCCAAAAACCAAATTAACACTCCTTCCCTTCTGTGTCCAGCTGTGCCCAACAACATTAATAAACCTACAAATACTCAACACTAGAGTTAATGGCCAACAGATACTTCAAAACACATTGATATACCTATCTAGTATCAAGGCTAGTAGCTAATAAAGTATATTTTTGTACAGCTTATATTTTTGTGAACATTATTCATTATTTTACTAGCCTTGATACTAGATAGGTATATCAATGTGCCCAAACAATAGTTTATACCCACATATGATATGGTTAAGTATGTTATCCTGGGTACAGTGTCATGCTTGTAGGCATAAACTTCCGTTTGGGCACACAGTGGGGTACAGATGTGAAGGAGCGTTATGCTCTTTTGGAGTGCAGATTTAGATCTGACTTTTGGACACAATGTCACATTTACAGAGACCATAAAATTCCTCCTAAAAAATGGGGTCAATTCTTGGGGAATTTCAATTTACTGGCCCCTCCAGGACTCTACAAAAACAACATGGTGCCCAGAAAGTTCCTGTAAATTTATACTCCGAAAGCTAAAAAGTGCAGTGCTTCTTCCTTTTTGAACCTTGCTGTTTGCCAAGTACCAGCAGTTTACACTCACATATATAACTTTTTTGTACCCAGGATAGGTTGCTTAAAGGGGCTCTATCAGCAAAATTATGGTAATAGAGCCCCACATATGCGTGAATAGCCTTTAAAAAGGCTATTCAGGCACCATAAATGTTATATTAACCCCCGGTCCTGTTTTTAAATAAAAGCATAAAAACATATATGCAAAACTTACCTGAACGTGCACCATGGGCGGGGATAAACGATGCGACGTCAGCTTCGGGCACGCTTGCCTCTTCTGTCTTCTTGGAGTAACTCCCTCTGGTTCCGTGTGTTCCGGCTTCTTCTCTTCAAATCCTGCGCCTGCGTAGTAGCGCTTACCTCCGAAGCGCTACTGCGCAGGCTCACTCGCGAACTGCCATTAAGTAAAATGGCAAGTGAGCCTGCGCAGTAGCGCTTTGGAGGGAAGCACTACTACGCAGGCGCGGGATTTGAAGAGAAGAAGCCGGAAGACACGGAACCAGAGGGCGTTACTCCAAGAAGACAGAAGAGGCAGGCGTGCCCGAAGCTGACGTCACATCATTTATCCCCGCCCATGGTGCACATTCAGGTAAGTTTTGCATATATGTTTTTATGCTTTTATTTAAAAACGGGACCGGGGGTTAATTTAACATTTACGGTGCCTGAATAGCCTTTTTAAAGGCTATTCACGCATATGTGGGGCTCTATTACCATAATTTTGCTGATAGAGCCCCTTTAATAGTTTTAGGAGTGCACTGGCTTTGCAAATGCGACATGGCACCTGAAAATTATTCCAGCAAAACCTGCCCTTCAAAAGCCAAATAACGCTCCATTCTGAGCTCCACCATGTACCTATACAGCAGTTTACAACCACATATGGGGTATTATGTTGTCAGGAGAAACTGTTTTACAATCTTTTAGGGAGCTTTTTCTCCTCTATCCTCTTGTGAAAATGAAAAATTGGTGGCTAGATTGACTGTTTTTTTTGGAAAAAAAGTTTTTTCATTTTCATGTCCCAAAGTTAGGTCTAGTTCACACGGAGTTAATGCGTATACACATGTCAGAATGTGAGAGCTCAAAATAGATTCCATTCATTTCAATGTGTCGTTACGGGCATAATTTTGCATGCGTAATTTTGCGGCCGCAACGACACATTGAAATGAATGGGATCTGTTTTGAGCGCTCACATTCTGACACGAGTATACCTGCCGGAATGCGCGTGCGTTAACTCCGTGTGAACTAGCCCTTAATAAAAATCTGTTAAACAGCTGTAGGGTCAAAATACTCACTATACCCCTTCATATGTTCTGTGAAGGTTGTAGTTTCCAAAGTCGGGTCACTTTTGAGGGTTTCCACTGTATTGGTACTTTAAGGGCTCTACAAATGCGACAGGGCACCCAAAAAATATTGCAGCAAAATCTGCCCTTCAAAAGCCAAATAGCACTTTTCCATTCAAAGCCCCACCATGTACTCATACAGCAGATTATGACCACATATGATGTATTGCCGTGTTCACGAGCAATAGTTCAACAACCTGTGGGGAGCTTTTTCTCATTTAACACCTTGTGAAAATGAACACATTAGAAATAAAGGGACATTTTAGTAATGGTACATATACCAGTGTTAATAAAATGTCTGAAACGGCTGTGGGGTCAAATGCTGACTTTTGTGAGGGGTGTAGTTTACAAAATGGGGTCACTTTTGGGGGGTTTCCATTGCATAGGTACTTTAGAGCTCTGCAAGTGAGACATGGCACCTGAAAACCATTATTCCAGCAAAATCTACTTTTCAAACATCCATTGTCGCTCCTTCCCTTCCTTGCACTGCCGTGTGTCCAAACGTCAGTTTACACCCACATGTAGGGTATTTCTGTGCTCTGGAGAAATTGCATAACAAATTGTGAGATGCATTTTCTCCTTTAACCCTTTGTAAATGTGTTAATTTTAGGGCTAAATGAATGTATTAGTGAAAAAATAAATAAAATGTCTAAATTTCATATTGTTTTAATTACCATGAAATGCTTAAAGGTTTAACTTCTCAAATGCTGTTTTGAATTATTTTAGGGGTTCAGGTTTGAAAATGGGGTGATTTATGTGAAATAAAACACAGTCAGGGACTATTTTTTTTAATATAGATTTATTTTTACATAGATATCAGAATCTCATTATTATTTAAAAGAATATCAAATCCAAAACAAATTACTACCGGTCACTAGTTTTTGTCTTCCCAGCCCTTCTTTTTACACCTCCAATAAAAGTTTCTGAAAATGTATGTTTTTAGGGGTCGCAAGCAGGACTTTTCTCTCCACCAATTTTAGGCAGAAACTGATCGGAAACTTTGTAGACCCTATTCTAGTCTATGGGGGTCCACAGGTTTCTGCTTGTAACCACTTTTTAAGTGGATAGGGCTTATGTTTTTGGGGTCCCAAGCGGACCCAAACAATGGAGAACTGCATGCTAGTGTGAACGTAGCATTACCCATTTACCGATTTCTAAAGTGCTTCAAAATACTGTATGTTGTCACTATATAAATAAAGTTATTAATATTATTATAATCCCACATACCAGCTACAGATAAGATGTACCTTAGAAAAAATTGTGACCATTCTTCTTTGTTATAGTGATGATGTAAGTTGGAGAAAATGTGTCTGGTTTAACTATTGTTAACTTAAAAAAGGAAAAAAAGGAGTAAATTTACATATTTTTTCTCTAATGCTGACTGGCTGGAGTTTTCTCCTGTCTCCCTCTGCCTAATACACAGCACTTCCAGGTGAAGGAAGCTGTGCTCCAGTCCCTGACCTTAGGGTGCAAGCAATGGCTTTTTAGGAAACTGCAAAATTATTTTACTTGTTCCAAGCAACTGCTCAGCACCAGTGCCGCACCTCCCATGAGGCGACCGCTTCAGGTGGCGCTATGCCAGGGCCACGGGGAGGGCGGCATTTTTGCTGACCTAAGCCAGTCCAGAACATGCTGTCCTGGACTGGCTTAGGGTCACCGTCACTGAGCAGTGGATTGGGGAGGCTGCTCCAGTGGCTGCCCCTCACGCTCAGGCAGAGAGCAGGTCCTCTCCCTGCCTGCTCTCTGCCTGCTAAAGAGGATCGCTCCGTTCGGCCCCGCCCCCTCCGCTCACCCCTTCCCCCTCTCAGCACATGTGAAATATTTAAGGTATCTTCCAGTTCCTGCAAAGATGTTTTTACTTCTGTGTTTCCTGGTTACTTGTGTTGACCTCAAACTCTGCCTGCCCTGACTTTGGATTGTGCTTTGAGCATGTATCTGCCTGTAGCTTCTGAGCACATGGTGGTCCCTGTTGTGAAGTCCAGGTGCCTGTACTGGGGTTAAAGGGTAAATACCAGGGGATCACTAAGTGACATAGTTGGGCAAATTTATCAAGCTACTTGAGCATTTTGTTTTGAGCCTTTTTTGGGTCTTTTTCTGCAATTATGAAGCATTTGAGCTTTTTTTTCATGCTGTTATGCTGCTCTCACCACTTTTGCTTTTTGGTGAGAAAAGGGGGAATGACCTAAACAGAGATCCTTTTCACACTATTTACTTGAAAATTTGCTTCAGTCCATGGGTAGCAAACAAGAGCCCATTAGGTTAGAAAGCATTAAAAAAGGGCAATTGCACCTTTTTGATCAAAAAAGGGGAAAAGTGCACATGGCCTTAAAAGTACCATCAAAACTAAATAACATGTGCACAACATTTAACAAAGAGGTGCGCCAATATCATAAATAAGCACCTCTGTAAAACTAGTCTAAAAAAAGGTGCACCTGAGAAAAGTATGGCTGTGAACCTCTGCTTCAGGTGCTTTTGTTTGAGCATAGGCACTCACCAGACATAGGGACCCTAGATGCAATTTGCGAGGTTGCTTATTTTGGCCAAAATATCTACTAATACATCATGGCTATTAACTTTTTCGATTTTTGTTTTTCTCTCCTTTCCTTCCAAAAGCCATAACTTTTTTTTATTTTTCTATTCACACAGGTGTATGAGGACAAATTGTACTTCCTAGTGGTACCATTTAATACTCCAGAAAATGTACTTGGACGCTGGAAAAAAATTGGAATGGAGTAGACTTACAGAAAAACTGTGCTTCTGTAAATTTCTTACAGGCTTTGTTTTTTGGGCATGTACTGTGCAGCCAAAATGACATGTCAGTTATATTCTGTTGGTCAGAATAAATACAGGATTAACAAATGTATATAATGTTTTTTTTTATGTTTTAACCTCTAAAAAAAATCCAAAATTGAAAAAAAAAAAATTCTTGGAGTCGCCATATTCTGTACTATTTAAGGACTGTGAACATGTGAACGTTTCTAAAATTTAACTTACCTTATAGAGGGAGGACTGTCTACAGAGGGAACATTGCTACTAATACATGTGCCATCCATATGTCGGCATATGGTTAACGCACTATACATACAAAAGGGACAATAAAGATTCCCAAAGGGAACAGTATTGGTAAGAAAAAAAATGATCGGCATCGTACCCTGGTTTCAAATATGGGAAAGGTGAGTATCTAACTTGCCCTACTCTCACTCTCGTGCCCACCAAAAAATCATTCCCACCCTACAAGAGCGGTCACAAAAGTCACCCTATGAAAAGTTCACAGACCACTCTGTCGTATATGACCCGACGCATTTCATCTATAATAATGTAGATCTTGGTCGATCTGCAAGACAGTGTAAAAAGAATGGGGAATTTGTCACTGCATAGAGTTAATAATACTTACCTCATATATCTTTATTACCTTGCCAGAGGGCACTCAATATGTTACATAGAGATTACTCACATAAAATATGCCCTAGTTTGTTCCTTCAGGGAGTCAAAAGGTTCAACCTCAAAGTTACTGGTAGAGCCTTGTGCTCCTCACAGTGGTGAGCGCGCAGAATGCAGGTGTGGGCATGTGCAAACTGTACTGAGGTATACATAGAAAAAACATTGCCCTTCTATTCACTACAACACTGTGGAGACTTCAAAGGCCTACTGCTGTAGCGTAACCATAGGGAGGGGTTTATCCTCCGTCACTTGGATATGCCGCTATTCTATTTCTATCACTTTGGCTTTCGAGCGACAATGAAACCTGTAGAGTCGTCACAATACTCACCTAGTCCTTTAGCAGACTGGAATTACTCATACTTAACCCCTTCCAGCCAGTGGCATTTTTTTGATTTTTGACTCTGCAACTTCCAAACCCCATAACATTTTTAAATTTTCGTTTTCAGAGCCATATGAGGGCTTAATGTTTACAGGACAAATTGTTCTTCATAATGGTACTATTTATTATTCTGTACAATGGAATTAGAGAAAAAGGGGCATCTGTGCAACTACAGTATTCACTGTTCAGCCAAAATGAGAAGTCACCTGTATTCTATGTTTTGGTATTATCCCAGGAATACCAAATTTATATAGTTTTATTTACATTTTAACACTTTAAAAAAGCCAAAACTTTGCAAAAAATATATTTGTCTTAAAGTCACCATATTCTGACACCCGTAACTTTTTTATATTTCCGTGTACAGCACGGTGGCTCAGTGGTTAGCACTGCAGCCTTGCAGCGCTGGAGTCCTGGGTTCGAATCCTGCCTAGGACGACATCTGCAAGGAGTTTGTATGTTCTCCCTGTGTTTGCGTGGGTTTCCTCTGGGTACTACGGTGAGATTTTGAGCCCTATATGGGACAGTGATTGTCAATGTCTGTAAAGTGCTGCGGAATATGATGGCGCTATACAAGTAAGCATAATAATTAATAAATAAATAACGTACTGCTGCTGGGAGTGGACTAAAATAAAAAAAAAATGAAGAGATACTCACCTACCCTGTGATGATATGTCCTAAATACCAGACATGTGACCACTGAGGCCAATGATTGGCCACAGCAGCCACATGAGCTGCTTGTGCATGCACTGAATGAAATGGGGGAGCAGATGCCAGAACACAGAATCAGGGGTAGGACAGTATCACATCTTGTAATGGACTGTGCATTGTACACCCACTGGGCCACCTTAGCAATGCCTTTATTTAAATAAGCCTCTCTGGTTTTCAGCCTATAACCTCTTTGGCTGTCGACTTTGTTGCGGGGGGACTACCAAGCTGCTTCCTTTCGGAGTGGTTCTAGTATGGGTGGCAGCTGACCATGGACCAGAATGGCGCCGCGAGGCAGAAGGGCGTCCCTGGCTAAGTGTCAGAAACGCCCTTCTGACTGTAAAGCGCTACTTTACTGGGACAGATAGCGCTTTACGCCGGGCACAGATCGGGAAAGCTTTCCAGCAGTATATAAAACTGCATGTGCCCGATCTGATTAAAGGTCCTCTTTAACCCTAGAACGAATACCTGGGGCCTCGCAGGCCTGCCAGGTTACTTGTTTTCTATTTTCTGTAAAATTACTTTAGTTAGATTTTTGAAACTCTAGGTATTCCTCAGGTATATAGTTGTTAGTAATTTCCAGTTGTTCATATATTTTTATGTTACAGGCATTTCGGTATAACAACCTTTTTACTAACCCATATTCACGCACCAGGGGCCTTTTAGTCCTGTACTAGGTTTACATGTAATACTCAGTCTTTTTGTCTGTATTGTTGCTGGGGAAGAACTTTTATGACTCTGCTATTGCTGGGAAGAGTGTGGGGGGAGGGGGCACCAGGGGCCTTTTAGTCCTGTACTAGGTTTACATGTAATACTCAGTCTTTTTGTCTGTATTGTTGCTGGGGAAGAACTTTTATGACTCTGCTATTGCTGGGAAGAGTGTGGGGGGAGGGGAGGGGGCTCATAACATCATAACTTAGTACAACCTCTTCAAGGATTAGTTTTTATCAGAGACAACCCTTTCAGAAAATGTCTGCTACAACTATCAGCTGATAGTTGCTGGTCTCACTCTTTGTACCCCCAGTAAACCATCTGATTTTACAAGGGGAATCTGTGTCAGAAAGACATATTTTTTGCAGAGGAAATAAGTGGGCATTTCCTGTAAATTATGTCAATAAGCCTTAACAGACTAAAATAAAATACCGTGCCCTTTAGATTCTGAAGACATTCTGTTTTTCCTTACTCTTCAGAGTTCTATTATAGCACTGACTTAAGAGGAACATGAGTTGATCTTTCCAGACAGCGCACAACAGTGAGACACTAAATAAAGCAATGGCTTGTTAGGAAGCTGCGGCCAGAACTGGCAAGTATGTTATTGTAGTCATTACACTGTTACTATAACTGGCACATTAAAGAAGAACTATTTAAAGGAATACAAGTAGAATGATATGCAGAGAAGAGGTGCATTTTAAGAGGCATTGCTTTTAGCGCTCAAATGGCTTGATTACTGTAAAATTCCCATTATATGGAAAGGTAACTTCTGGAATACTGCATTATGTGTTCCTGTGGCAGTACCATTTGTGAAGGTCTAAAATGTAGTAAGTACATATGGTGTTGAGTTACTCAACTACTGAACACTATCAAGTTTTTTTTTGTTTTTTTTATATTTCATACAATTACATTGTTCAAGACAAAAAAACAAGTAATGCAGTTTTAGTAATGATTACAGTGGAAAACATATAACTTTTGAACACCTGTTTACCTCTTATACATGTAGCGTTTGTGCCTAATAACCCAGCTACAATAAGAAAATCATGGGTGGGTTTTTGACAAGTCCCAGACCATATAAAGTTTCTGCAGTTTCATATCTACAGTAGCTATCAACAACCTGTATATACAATTATACTCATAAAGTTACTTTCAGGAAATATGCTGGGTTTGGGGGTGTTCTTCTCATGGTCAGTAATCCCAGCATTTTATAGGCTGATACTTTTATCTCTTTTTCACATGATCAGCTCAAACAGATTGTTTTTTGTGTATTTTCTGGTGGTTTTATGGAGATCTAAATGTAAATAATATGTATGAACTCTGCACATACACTTTTATTTTTAAAATTTGTGGCACAAACCACATTCAACTTCGTTCTTTTTTTTTTTTTTTTTTTTTTGTAGTTTTATGAAAAAATACACTTAAAGGGAGTCTATCATTAGAAAAACACATTTTTAACCTGTTTCTTCACCGTCACTGATGAAAAGATCTCCACCCTAATCTCTAAATCCCAACTCACCTCCTACTTGCTTGATCTAATCCAGTCACATCTGAACCTCAAACTCACTGAAGTCATTACTCCGGCCCTAACCCATCTCTTCAAACTATATATACAAGACTTCTCCCGAGCTGCACCACTTCTCTGGAATGCTCTACCCCGGACAATAAGATTAACTCCCAATTTCTACAGTTTCAAACGCAAACTAAAGACGCATCTTTTCAGACAGGCCTATCACAATTCCTAATACACAAAATTGTCTGAACACTGTATAAGCAAGGCCGCCCCTGCTACCTCTTGTGTCACCCCCTCTACCTCATAGATTGTAAGCTCTTTTGAGCAGGGCCCTCAGTCCCATTGTGTGAAATGACGTTCTTTGTTATGTATGTCTGTATCTGAACCCTATAAATTGTACAGTGCTGCGGAATATGTTGGCGCTATATAAATAAAATGTATTATATTATTATTATTATTATTAAACTATCCCTAACCAATGCATCCTTCCCTTCTCCTTCAAATATGCCACCGTCACACCCATACTTAAGAAACCGTCCTTTGACCCGTCCTCTCCAGCCACCTATCGCCCCATCTCACTGCTCCCATATGCCTCAAAACTGCTCGAGCAACACGTCCATGCCGAATTATCCTCCTATCTCTCGTCCAACCTGCTCTTTGACAGACTTCAGTCAGGCTTCAGACCCCATCATTCCACTGAAACTGCGCTAACCAAAGTCATTAACGACCTTCTAACTGCCAAACCCAAGCATCACTACTTCTAGTCCATGTCTTCCTCCTCCTTAACCTCTCCTCTGCCTTTGACACAGTCGACCATTCTCTCTTATTAGAAACGCCCTCATCCTTTGGTATCTCAGACCTGGCCCTTTTCTGGATCTCCTCATACCTCACATCAGCGTCTCCCACTCGCATACCACCTCCTCACCACACTCTCTTTCTGTAGGTGTCCCTCAAGGCTCCATCCCAGGACCCCACCTGTTCTCCATCTACAACTTTGGCCTAGGTCAACTCATAGAATCTCATGGTTTTCATTACCATTGCTATGCTGATGACACTTAATTATACATCTCTGCACCAGACATTACCTCTCTGTTGTCCAAAGCTCCAAAGTGTCTAGTGACCGTAGCCTCCTTTCTCTCCTCCCGCTTTCTCAAACTCTACATGGAGAAAACAGAGTTCATCATTTTCACCCCACCTCGTAGGGCCCCTCTACCTGACCCATGTATCAAAGTTAATGGAACCATGCTTACCCCTGTCCCACGGATCTGTTGCCTTGGGATAACCTTGGACTCTGGCCTATTCTTCAAATCGCACGTCCATACCCTCAAAATCTCCTGCCACCTCCAAATCAAGAACACCCATCAAATCCACTCCTTCCTCACCCCTAAAACTACAAAGATGCTAGTTCATGCCCTCATAATCTCCTGCTTAGATTACTGTAACACCCTTCTCCATAGACTCCCAGCAAATACTCTCACCTCCCTCAACTCCACCTTAAACTATGCGCTTGCTATACACCGCTCCCTTCTGCCAATCTTTTCACTTGCTATCTGTGGCCCAGCGAATAGAGTTCAAGTTACTAACACTGACATACAAAGTGTTAGGACTGTGTGGCAGCTGTGGTCAAGATATTAGGGTCACAGCCTGTTCCACTGCACAGTTCAGCATTCATAGGGTTAACTTCCCTTGCAGCAGCCGGCATGGTCGACTGTCTGACTGACTGGGGTGTCGACCAATGTACGCTCGGCGTGGGCAGCTGGGCTGTTTCCTTGGACCGCCCCTTCCCTATTTAAGGAGGCTGGTCTGGATGCCTGAGGCTCTAAGATCAAACCTCAAACCTAGGGGGGTGTGCGTGCGTGCGTGCGTGCGTGCGTGCGTGCGTGCGTGTGTTCCAGCCTGAACTATCTTACTTGGCATTAGATAGAATTACCGTTGGCCAGCTAGCTGTGTTGTGTGAAACTGGGAGCACACACTGGTTAATTGGTCTCTGTCTAGTCCAGGAATTCTGGCTAGACAGTTTTGTTTGTTGTAGCAGCTGCTCAGGGTCTCTCTGTGATTTAACAGAGCGCACCCAGTAGGTGTATTTATCTGGCAGTGACACTAACTGCCAGACCGTGTTCACACCGGGGTGTTTTCGCAGTTCAGAGTCCAGTAGGGCTCTGCAGGGTTTTTGGTTATTTTTTTTATTTTTTTTTTAATAAACCCTGCTGACCATAACACAAAGCCATCCACAACCTGTCCCCTCCATATATCTCTGACCTAATCTCCCACTACCTGCCCACACGTAACCTCAGATCCTCCAAAGACCTCCTACTCCGCTCTTATCCGCTCCTCACACAATCAGCTCCAAGATTTCTCCCGTGCAACCCCCATTCTCTGGGCAGGGCCCTCTATCCCACTGTGCCAGTCGGTCATTGTTAGTATTATATTTGTTTGTATATTTTGTGTAACGTATGTAAACCCTCAAATGTAAAGCACCATGGAATCAATGGTGCTATATATAAAAAAAAAAAACAATAATAATTTTTAATGGCACATTGGAATAACCTTTAAAAAGGCTATTCTATTCCTACCTTCCATTCTAAGTTTCTCGCTGCCGTTTCTGATAAAGTAGGTTTCTTCATACAAATTATGATCACAGAGCAACCGGGACACTCCCCCTGTGTTCCAAGCACACCACCACCCCTTAGCTGCTTATGTTCACTCCCTTCCTCCTCTTTGCCAGAATTTCTGACTTTTACAGGCATCGAACGCAGCACTGTATGCAATTGGCTTTAGGCCGAGCTGACTGCACATGTCTGGGCAGTCATTTTCCTATGGTCTGCTACACGAGCGTACAGTATAGTAAGGAATACCCACAGTGCTCCGTGATCATAATTTGCATAACAGAAGAAACTGATTTGATCAGAAACAGTGCAGAGCAGCTTAGAATGGTAGGTAGGAGAATAGTCTTTTAAGGGTATATTCACACTGAGTTTTTTGGAACGGATTTTGACACGCAATCCACCTCCAACAACATCTCCCTTCGACTTCAATTGGAACCACTTGCTTTTTTTTTCCTGCTATCTAGTAGTGGAAAAAAGAAGCGAGCTGCCCTATCTTGCCGCGGTGAAAGTCTCCCTCCCGATTAGGCCCATTCTTCAGGTCTAATCCGGAGCGGAATGCTGCGACAGGATGCCAGTGCACTGCACCAACATTCCATCGTGGCTAGCTGCGCGGAAGTGTTCACACGCAGAATGCAAATTCTGCCATGTGAACATACCCTTAAAGGCTATTCCAACATGCCATTAGTTAAAAATGTGTTTTCTAATGATAGGCTCCCTTTAACTGCAAAAATCCATGAAGGTGTTTGTGTCAGCATGCCATTAAACACTATGAACACAAGGTACCTATTTTCATAAATTGCATTTGTTACAGCAATTCCAAATTATTATGCAAATAGGATTTAAGTGTCAAAAGATTTTTTTTTTCTTTGGTTTTTCAATTAAACATGTATAGTATTGTGTCTCAGGGCTCTTGGGAAAACTGAAATCAATCTCAAACACCTGTGATAATTAGTTTGCCAGGTGATCCCAATTAAAGGAAACCTATTTAAGGGTTGGTTCACATCTGCGTTGGTATTCCATCTGCAAAAGTCCGCATGGGGACCCCCCGAACGGAATGCTAAACACAATTGCAAGCGCTGTGCAGTCAAAGCACACAGACCCCATAGACCAGGGATCTTCAAACTTTTTAAAACAGTGGGCCGGAGGCAGAGCAGGTCGCACAGACATTGGGAGCAGTGCCCTCCAATAGGTAAAGTGAAGTGCGCTCCATGGCCTGGCCCGAGCTCCCCAGGAGCTTCATTATAAATGCACGCCTGCCAGCGTTGTCGGCGGGGCCAGACAGAAGCGTTTGGCGGGCCGCATGTGGCCCGCAGTTTGAGGACCCCTGCCATAGACTATAATGGGGTCCATCTGCTTACTGCCAGATCTCCGCACAGAACATGCGGACAGGAAAGTAGTTCACAATCTACTTTCCTGTCCGCATGATTCGTCTTGACCCCATTATAGTCTATGGGGTCCATGTGCTTTAACTGCGCAGCACTTGCGATTGGAATTCTGTTCGGGGGGTCCCCATGTGGACTCCCCCGGATGGAATACCAACACAGATGTGAAAGAGGGGTAAGGCTAAGGCCCAAGTAACGAGTGAAAGGCAAAAAACTCAGTGGAAACGAATCACTTTTATTTTTGCAGCATTTTTCACAGAAAGTCTGCAAATGCCAGCATGTCCGAAGGTGTAATGGACATGTTGTGTTTTACCGCCACAGGTTTTTTCTGCTATATACAGATGGGATCAGCTATAATCCCACCCACTTTGCACGTAATGTAAAACGTAGCATTTTCTTTTTTTTTTTTTGCTGCGTTTTCATAACATGGGGCCCCACACTACAGAAGCACAGAGTTTTTTGTTGCACATTTTGCTGTTTTTTTTTTTTTAGTCAAAGTCAGGAGTGGATTTAAGAGAAGGGAAACACTTGAGTGTGTCCTTTACAAGCCACTCCTGAGTTTGGTTCAAAAAACCACAGCAAAATCTGGAACAAAAAATGTGTTTCCACAATGTGGGGCTAAGATGGACGTTCCATGTTATTACATTGGCGACAGTAGATGGCAGTTCCGTTGGTGCTGTAGAATCTTCGCCCCCTATAGAAGGAACTCCTGTTGGAATCACAGACCCAGTGGGTTAGACAGAAGATTCTTCCTCTTCCAGGAAGCGCACTTATCCCTCAGATGGTGAATTCAGTTAGGAGATGGAAAGTCCACTGTCCAACCTCATTGGACCCTGCTGACAACAGAAGCATCACTCTCAGGTTGGGGAGGCCACCTGAAAGATATTCCGACTCAGCGTCTTCGAATTCTCTCAAGAAGATGAGTTCATACAATTGGAGAGCGCTCTGAGTAGTAAGTTTAGCAATCCTTCACTTTGCCAACCAACTAAAGGACAAAGCAGTCAGAGTGAGATCAGAAAATATGACAACTGTCCTTTACTTGAACAAGCAGTAATGAACTTGGTCACAACCCTTTCTAATGAAAGTGGGAAAGATCTTGAGTTGGGCAGAGAAAAATCTAACTCATCTGTATGCCGTACATGTCAAAGGATTGCTGAATATGATAGAGTATCAATTGAGTAGAGGAATCTCTGTTCCAGGGGAATTGTCTCTCCATCCAGAGGTCTTTCAGGCAATCACCCTGAAATGGGGACAATCCATTGGCTGTGGATCCCCTGTCCATCTCTTGGTGGTTCAGACTGGCATACATGTTCCCTCCTCCAGTCCCCATGATTTCAAGGGTATTGGTGAAGTTTAGACAGGACCAAGTCTCAGTAATTGCCATCATTCCATTCTGGCCAAAGACATCTTGGTTTCCCAGCTTATCCATATGTGTCACGTGATATATTGGAGGCTTCCCCAATTTAGAACATAGTGTCTCAGGGGCCCAGTCTCTGAAATCATGTCACCATCATGTTGATCAGACCCTACTACAATCAAAGGGACTTTCTGGAGCTGTCCTAAATACTCCACGAACAAAAACTATGCCCGTATACATAACATCTTTATCTCATGGGCATCAAGGAAAGGGGATTCAGAGTTCTAATCCCTCTATTTCAGAAATTCCTTTAGGAGGGCTTAGACAAAGGCTTTATTATTCTATCTTGAAGGTTCAAGTGGGGGTCTTGTCAATCTGCTTAGGTAAGCAGTTGTCCCTAGAAGCTCTGGTAAAAAGATATCTAAGGGGTGCATCCAGGCTAAGCCAACCGGTTACTCACCTGATTCCCCAGTGGGATTTATCCACAGTTGTAAAAGGGTTGTGTGAGCCTCGCCTTGAATCTCTTGAGGAAGTTGACATCAAACCCCTTACACACAACACTGTTTCTTTTAGCAGTAACCACAGCTAAAATATTTTGGGAACTGCAAGCCTTATCTTTGAATCCTTATTAGCGATGAGCGAACACTAAAATGTTCGAAATTCGATTCGAACAGCCGCACACTGTTCGAACGGGTTTCGAACACCATTATAGTCTATGGGGGGAAATGCTCATTTCAGGAGTACGCAACATTCGATCAAATTCTACTTACCAAGTCCATGAGTGAGGGTCGGGCTGGATTCTTCTCCCTGCGCAGCGTCCCCGTGTCCTCTTCCGGCCTTGAATTCACTCTGCTGGGCATCGGGCCTAGGCAGAGCCGACTGCGCATGCCCACGCCAACATGCGCAGTCGGCTCTACCCAGGCCCGATGCCTAAGCAGAGTGAATGCAGAGCCGGAAGAGGACGCGGGGACGCTGTGCAGGGAGAAGACTTCTAAAGGTAAGAGAAGAACCAGCGTTGATTGGCAATGTATAGCATTCTGCCAATCAACACTGGTTCTGCATTGAATCTTAACTTCGAACAGCTAGTAGTATTCGATCGAGTACGAGTATTTCGAATACCGTAGTATTCGATCGAACACCTACTCGATCGAGTACTACTCGCTCATCTCTAATCCTTATGTCTCTTTCCATACAGAAAGAGTTCAATTAAGGTTTTGTCCCAAGGTACATTCTTACACTGACTTGCATCGAGTTATTTCATTACCTGTACTTTTTCCTAATCCAGTTACCCCAGAGGAGATAAAATTTCACTTCTTGGATGTCGCAAGATCCTTCAGAATCTATATTGGAAGAACTCTACCCTTTAGACAGTCAAAGGATCTTTTTCTTTCTTTTGCAGGAAAAAATAGGGGACTTACACCTTCTAAACATTCCTTGACCACGCGATTAAGGAAACCATAAATTTGGCCTTTATATCCCAGAGATAGGACCACATGGATTTTGGCAAGGATCTTTCTATTAGAGCAGTTTCCTAGATCTGAATGAAACATTCTCATTGAATACTTTGTTCTGTACAAAGTTGAATGTGATGATGACAAAAATCATCAATGGAAATCAAACCCCCCAAAATTAAAGTGGAAAACACACTACAGGCTGATCCAACTTTGATGTAATGTCCTTAAAACATGTCAAAATGAGGCTCAGTAGTATGTGTGGCCTCAACGTGCCTGTATGACCTCCCTACAACCCCTGGGCATGCTCCTGATGAGGTTGCAGATGGTCTCCTGAGGGATCTCCTCCCAGAACTGGACTAAAGCATCTGCCAACTCCTGGACAGTCTGTGGTGCAATGTGACGGTGGATGGAGCAAGACATCATGTCCCAGATGTGCTCAATCAGATTCAGGTCTGGGGAATGGGTGGGTGGGTGAGTCCAGCTTCAATGCCTTCATCTTGCAGGAACTGCTGATACACTCCAGCCACATGAGGTCTGGCATTGTCCTACATTAGGAGGAACCCAGGGCCAACCACACCAGCATATGGTTTCACAAGGGGTCTCAGGATCTCATCTCGGTACCTAATGGCAGTCAGGCTACCTCTGGCGAGCACATGGAGGGCTGTGCGGCCCTCCAAAGAAATGCCACCCCATACCATTATTGACCCACTGCCAAATCGGTCATGCTGAAGGATGTGGAAGGCAGCAGATCTCTCTCCACAGCATCTCCAGACTGTCACATGCTCAGTGTGAATCTGCTTTCATCTGTAAAGAGCACAGAGCGCCAGTGGCAAAGTGGCCAATCCTGGTGTTATGTAGCAAATGCCAAGCGTCCTGCACGATGTTGGGCTGTGAGCACAAACCTCATCTGTGGATGTCAGGCCCTCATACTATCCTCATGGAGTCGGTTCGTTTGTGCAGACACATGCATATTTGTGGCCTGCTTGAGGTCATTTCGCAGGGCTCTGGCAGTGCTCCTCCTGCGCCTCCAGCATGTCACGTTGCACCAAAGACTGTCCAGGAGTTGGCAGGTGCTTTAATCCAGGTCTGGGTAGGAGATCCCTCAGGAAACCATTTGAAACCTCGTCAGGGTCATGTCCGGGCGTTGTAGGGAAGTCATACAGGCATGTGGAGGCCACACACACCTGAGCCTCATTTTGACATGTTTTAAGGACATTGCTAGAGATGAACGAGTAGTATTTGATCGAATACCTCCCCGCCATAGGTTTCTGTGTAAGTGGCCGAACACCAAGGAGTTAAGCGCAAATCCAGGCCTCCATTGGTTAATAAATTTGATTTCCATTAATTATTGTGCGATTTTGTTGTCAACACATTCAACTTTGTACAGAACAAAGTATTCAATGAAAAGATTTCATTTATTCAGATCTAGGATGTGTTATTTGAGTATTCCCTTTATTTTTTTGCGCAGTGTATTTCCTGGGTTGAAAGGAACTGTTTCCTTACTTCAAATTTATTCTGCAGCTTCTTGGAGTTCTCACCAGACTTTTATAAATCACTATATTTAATGCTCGGGGCTCAGAGGCCATTTCCTATGGCCAATCAGTTTTAAACTCAGTTCTTCAAGAGGGCCCTTACCTAGTGGGATCTTCTTACTAAATCCCCACTATTGTGATGTTGGTGGGCCAGAAAGAAAGCGTATATAATGATTTTATTCTGCTTTCCCTTAGTTCCACCAACAGCACAAGGCTCTCTCCCCTCTCTGTGGGGGGGAGTTGGTACTTCCTTATACCAAGGAGAGGGAGGGGTTAATTATGTAACCATTTGTTATTTATTAAAAATTCCAGTCTATCCTACCAGTGCACAGGGGCAGAAATACCTAATATTGTGCTGCTGTTCGGATTAAGGGAGAAAACATATTAACATAATAATCTACACTTGTTATACGATTTCTCCAAAATATGGGAATAGCCCATATGTGATTGGAAACTATTGTATGGATACATGGGAGGGGGCTCATAATGGAAAGAGTGCTATTTGGCTTTTGGAGGGCAGATTTTGTTTGTTTAAGGGTGTCATGTCATATTTGCAGAGTCCCTAAAGCACCAGTACAATGGAAACGTCTCATAAGTGACCCCATTTTAGAAACAACACCCATAAAAAAAAACCGCCATGAAAACAGATTATACTGCACATATTTACCTTTGTTTTACCCAAAAGCTTCAGGCAAGTTTTTTTTAATGTGATTTCACAGCATGTGGAGGAAGAATCTGTTATAGATAGCAAATATGCAACCACAGGAACTTAGGCAACAACCCACCCCTTAAAAAAACTTTAATAAAATAAAAGTGAAATTCCAGTGTTCCAAGTTAGCATCTATTTAACAAAAAATGTCCACAACATAGTGGAGAACAGAACATGTGCTGATTATAGCGGATTTTGAGGTAAACTGGTTTTAATGGCCTCACACACAGGAATAGAAAACCATGGCCATATTACAATACGATCATCAAAGAGGTTTCCCAGAGAAATACTTATTACTGTATTACAATTAGATGTTTTGAGTGATCAGCCCATGCGCCCAACATGTGGTCTCCTGCTGAAGACTATGTTAAATACACTAGATTTCTTCCATTCATTTCTGTGGAAAAATATATATTTGAACAAGCACCACTCCATGAAGGGTGTGCAATTGGAGAGCCCCCTTACAGTTGGGATAGGTAAGGTTCCTATCTGTTGGACTCAAACAAATATCTGTTTTCAAACATTTCATATTAACAAACCACATTATGTTCCTTGGAAAACCCCTTTAATGGTTTAACAAAATTTGACCTCACATTGCAAACACAGGAGTTGTCTTCTAAGACTTCATATGATGTTCATGTAATGAAAATAAACAACAGTCTGTACAGTTTATTAAATCTGGAAAACTTATGGTATGACAATGGAAATATTAAAAGCAGAAAAAGGGAAACATTTTAACCAATCCAAATGTCAATTACGACAATACAGGATTGAGAAAGTACAATAAATGTTCAACGACTGCACGAACAGTTGACTTCCATTCCCATTAAAGCTGCAGGTGTTAACCTCTCCCACATTGTATGAAATGAATAGTTGTATGTAGGAAAACCCAACCTAATAACTGGAATAGTCTAACCTTCCAAATGCATTAAGCCATCTGAAGAAAAAAAAAAAATGAAAAAAAAAAAGATACAAAAACAAAATACAATTTACACTTTGCAAGTGAGACATGAACAGAACTAGGATTGAGGGGAAACCTGCGCTTTTCTCATGGAACGCAGAGCCTTCTCTCGTAAATGCTTCTCCAAATCGTCCAGATTTCCTTCTCCGTCACTTTCAGTCTCCTGGTGGGGGGGAAATGTATAGGATTTTTGTTTAGGGAGGCACACGCCCGGCATCAGTAGAATTTTTATTACGCTGCAGCAGAAGACAGAAAAGGAGGCAGAACAGTGATTGGTGACCAAAACTAGCAAATGGGGCCCACTACACTACCCACCACCCAAGTTAGTGCGTGCAGGAGAAGGAATGCTTCCGTAAAAACAGAAAAGCTTCAAGTGTTTTCTAAATGAAATAGCTGAATGCTGAATGGGGGGGGGGGGGGGAATCTACACTGCCAGGACGGGGATAAACAAAACCTTACTCACCTTCTTGGCTTCCATTTCCACATCTGCCTCAGTGACCTCTGGAGATGCAGCAGTAGCCGCAGCCTTCTCTTTCTTATGCTTTTTGTGTTTCTTGTGCTTTTTTTCTTTTTTATGTTTCTTGTCCTTTTTCTTCTTTTTCTTTTTTCCTCCACCTTCCTGATCTGATGTCTACAAAAGGTAGGGAAAAAAAGTTTATATTTGTAGTAGCATATTATAATAAAAATTCTCACCTGATAATTGCTAAGTAGAGATGAGCGAATAGTATTCGATCGAATACCTCCCCTGCATAGTTATTGGTGTACTCGATCGAATACCACACGGGAAAAATTCGATTCCCCTCCCACCTTCCTTGGCGCTTTTTTTTTTTTTTACAACAAAAACTATGCAGGGGAGGTATTCCATCGAATATACTCGCTCATCTCTATTGCTAAACTGAAGGAGTAACAAATAGTAGTAAACTGGAAGTAGGTTAATAAGAAATGAAAATAAAGGAATAACTCTAAGGTAGGGTTCACACTACCGTTGGATTCTGTTACGAAGATGTCTGTTTAAAAAAAACGGACACCTATCATACCAGACGCTGACACCAACTGATGCTAAGGGCATGTTCACTTCTGAGCCCCGGTCTTCGTTTTGCAGGTTTCCATTTCCTGCCCGAAACTGGACAGGATATGGAAACCTGCATTTATTTTTCAAACCCATTCATTTGAATGGGTTTAGAAAGTGTCCGACCATGAGCACCAGTGAGCGTTTTGTATCAATTGGTGTCAATTTTTTATACTACTTTTTTCTTTTATTTGCTGTTTATTTTCTGTGCATGCTCAAAAAGCATAAACTGATAGTAACTAATGGCTACCAGTTACTGTCTGTTACAAGTCTGTTGCCCATAGACTTCAATGTTAAAAAAAAAAGTAATAAATAAATAATAACTGACACTTGCTGTCCGTTAATTTCAAATGGACAGAAAAGTCCTGCATGTAGGATTTTTTTTGACCGCTTGAAAAAACAGACATGGGTGTAAACAGACACAAAATAAAATCCCATTGAAATGAATGGAAATTTCGGACGGACCAGCAGTGTCCATTGCTAAAATCTTGTGACGTACAATAGCCACGGACACTGTTGACGGAATCCAACGGTAGTGTGAACGCCCCGGAAACAGGTAGTTCTGTAAAAGCAACAATCTGGATACCTGAACAGGAGATGGGCTTGGAGTGGTGCTCTTAGCTTTCTTAGCTGGGGCTGGGGACCAGTTGGGAGATCGGGATCGAGACCTTGATGGTGAAACTTGTTTTTTAGGAGCTGGCTCAGGGGATCTAGAAACTGATCTTGATGAAGAGCCTCTTCTAACACATGGACTTGGAGAGTCCCTGGAAAAATAGTAAATAGCCATATTAATATAAAATTAGAGATAAACACCAGATAAACACAAGTACTGCAGATAAATTATGAGGATTACTTCTTCATTTTCTTCGGTTCTGGTGTTCTGGATACTCGTCGAATAGGCCGTGTACTTGGAGAAGGGGACTGTTGTCTCCTAGGAGGAGATGATGATGGTCCCCTTCTATGTGCTGGAGGACTCTCAGAGCTACGTGCAGGTCTTGTACGTGGAGATGGTGATAAACGTTTGGGCTGGAGAGGCGAACGTGCCTCTCTTCCAGATCTGCTTGGGGAAGTTCCTTTTCTGTGCTTAGATGGTAGAGATGGAGACCGTCTTTTTCCTCCAGGAGATCCTTTATGTTTAGGTGGAGGTGAATGTGAGACTCTGTGTTTTGGTGGAGGGGGAGACTGTGATACTCTACGTTTCGAAGATTGCTGCACCGGTGGTGATGAAGTTCTTCTTTTCGGAGGTGGAGAAGGAGAGTATCTTCTTTGAATTGGCGGGGAGTACCGTCTTTGTGAAGGAGACTGCCTGCGAGGAGAAGGGGACCTAAGTAAATTACACAAAAAATAAATAAGTTTTTCTGCTACACTCTACAATAAAAAAATGTAAAATAATCTAAACATGTAAGTGGCATGTGTATTTGCTTACACAAGAAACCACCATCTGACTTGCTACCCTGTTGCTTTTACAAAAGGGAGGGCAAGGTGATTGTCCTGAACAAAGATGCTTTGCAGAACAGTAAACATTAGTGAAAGAAATTAGTTCCTTATGATCTATTTCATTCAAAAGAGGAGTTCATACAGTTCATTATTTCTCTGACTTTGAAACACTTGTAAGAACTTAAAAGCCTGTTGTTAAAACACTACTAAAGTCAAGTGACAACCGAGTAAATTAATTACCTGCGCCTCGGTGGAGAAGGAGACCGTCGTCTCCTTGGAGGTGGGGCGGGAGAAGGACTGCGTCGCCTTCTGGGTGGAGGTGGAGATGGACTCCTTCTTCTTCGGCTACCAAAAAAAAAAAAAAAAACACATTTTATTTACATTTTCACTAAAGATCAGTTGCTTGTTTCTTCAGCGAAAACATACGTAACTTGCTCTCTAAATAGTCAGAAGTCATGTACGTTTTCTCTGACGAAACAAGCCCGCTAGTCAGCTAACACACTTTGTCTAGTTTGCAGAATACAAGGATTATTTTCCACTGGTTTATAGTCAAAAATCAGCACAACATGAAATTAAGTGAATAACTTCATAAAGAACCTTCTGCATATTAAGCACAAGGCTGAGACTTCCTGTTGTACGAGCAAAGAGCACTGCATTGCCCTGTAACACCTTCACTAATGCAATTAAATCACAACACCAAGGTTGCCATAACTGACTGTAAATTAAATTTAGTTGTAGCAACAGAGTTTCAATGTGATCACAATCTCTAGCATTAGTGCAGGTGCTGGAGAGTGACAAGAGTTGCATTAAAATTGGCTGTGTAGCTCCAGCTGTGATTGTAGCTTTAAGTTTTGGTAGCTAAAAATATATTACCTTTTCACAATAATTTCCCCTATTCAATGTAAAATATTTCAAGACGTGACAACTTGCAAAAGGTGAGACAAGTTCAAGGTAACCACAAAGGGTTTTATGCCTTACCTGCTTGCTACTAGACAGAGTGGTTTACTGCTTTAGCAATGCCTATCAGGGGATATGAATGTAGGAAGAAAGTTTCTGCAAATAATAACACGCTTCAATTCTCCTACAGTGAGGGAAACTTGCTGTCCACAGCAACAGCAAATTGTGAGTCCAGCTGCGATGAACTGTCCCTCTATAAAAAGCCTGTGTTCAAGATGTCATCATCCTACTATCCTATCCTATCCAATCCAACCCTACATAAATGTGAGAGTTTGGATGTTTGTGCCTCAATCACGCCCAAACCGCCAAACGGATTTAAATGAAATTTGACACATACCTAGAATGTCACCCGGAATTGAACATAGGCTCCTTCTATCCCCATAGATTACCGGGCTTGCCGACCATGAGCACTGAAATTACGTTTGGTGTAGGCTGAAGAACCTGAGATGACATCAGCTCAGGTCTTTCAGCCATTGCCCGATTGGATTACACGATAGAGGGGGCGGAGCTATACAGGCTGCAGCCAGGCACAAAGAGCAAAGAACATGGCGTCACATGCGCGGGCAGGCGAGTGCTGAATATGCCGCTATCGTTTGGGCCCACGTGCGGCGTGGAGTGGTGAGTGCGCCGGGTGCACGAAGGGTGGGCAGGGAGAAGTGGAACTAGGCCAAACTTCGGCAAACGTCCGTCTGCCCATGACGCCTGTAATGGGTGTTGGACACAGCGGCCAATAGCCACATTGACAGATGACACCATGCATGGCGAGAGTGGCTGCGCAGCACAGTATGACCACTTTAGGCACATAGGGGGTGGGGGGGTTGCGATGGTGGAGGGCACGAGTACTGGGTATCGCGCTGAAGGCGGGTTGCGGGGGCCGCGGACGAAGTTGCGGGAAATGCTAGTAGTATAGATATATGTGTAAAATCTCTTATGAATGTAGATTTACTACTGTGGTTTCCATCATGTTATCAACAAGGTTTTTTTTTTTTTTTTCATTCAGTAACAGCAAACAAAAAATCTTGATAATGAAAAAGTGTATATCATAGCATTCATTTTTATAATGGATAAACTGTAAGACTGTTTATGGTCTCTGCCATCTGTTTTGATATAACCTTCTTTCTGACCCCCACTATGAGCAATTCTCATCTCTCTGATGCTGTAACCTTGTAGTTATGGTGAGATCACAAGTGGGAATTTAGCTGTTCTTTTTAGGGTGCTACTTCTGGAATTGGGGGGGGGGGGGGATTTCTCTATGTTGGTACCAGAGACACTTATAATTGATTTTCTCCTTACTGTATGCTTTTTACTCTGCATTAAGTTGTGTGTTGGAATGGTCCTATTGTTTCTAACAATCTGAAAAAATGGTTTGTGATTTTCTTGAGTAAAACTTATTATGGCATAGCTAAGACAAAGACTAAATGACATATGCAACATAGAGAACCATTGTAAGGTCCTATTGTATCCTGTCAGTGGAATAACTATACTGAATTCTAAATGGCTACATCTAGTAGACTATTACAGAAACCTAAACCAACCTTTTTAGAGGAGGTGATTGCCACCTTTTCAGAGTCTGCATCCTGAGAGCAAGGAGGAAACAAACAGATTCAAGATTCATGCACATATCCAGTAAACTATGCAAAAATGTTTCTGTAAACCAGTGACGGAGGTATTTTTGTGACAGACTGTCATTCATGGGCTGGTGGTCTTTGGATGTCAGAGAGATTAGTAAAAGCTAAAATAGCTGGCAACAGCTGGAGGCAGACACCAGATTGCCAACCCTAAAACTAAAAGATGAAATGTGTAGTTAGGAGCAATGTCACTTGTATATCAAAAGTAAACCCATGTTCACACTGATAAATGATCAATCTTGGTCATTTACTCCATTTTGGTTATCTTTCATCCTAAAATGGGACAAAAACCTTCTATTAACAGACACTTCAATTTGGACTGTATTATTCTGATTGGAGAAAATTCCTGCAGCAACTTTTGGTGTGAATGAGTAAACAGATTTGCTTTCTATTTGTTTAAATCTAAATCCAGATTATATGAACAGAGAAAGTGCAATTAAAGATTACGAACACTGTAAAATTTTCATTTTTGGCTGTAGTTATGGTGTTGGCTGAGAGAAAAGTTATAGAAGTAATATACAAAGTAACTCACTGTGGAGATGGATCCTTGGGTCTTTTCCTGGATGGGGAAGGCGTTCTTGATGTAGAATGCCTACGCCTTCTCCCAACTTCCCCATTCTTCACTCCTGATCGCTTTGGACGTTCATCTTCTGAAGATGACGACGACCCAGAATCTAGAAATAAACAAAATGGAGTGATGTAATAATTACTTTAACTAGTTAATTCTGCCTTTGAGGCACCACCCAAAATGCTATAAAATCAAATTCTACACATATTGATCCAAGGTTTTTATACTGACTGCCAGATTTGGAGTCGGGAAGGAATTTTTTCCCCTGAAATAGGGCAATTGGCCTGAGCCTCCTGGGGTTTTTTACCTTCCCCTGGATCAACACTGTAGGGATTGTAGGGTTATAGGTTGGACTTGATGGACTCATGTCTTTATCCAACCTCATCAACTATGTAACATAGTAGTGATGTATAAGACTAGTAGTTTTTCATATTTAGGAAAATATAGTTACCTGAGGAGGACTGTTGATTTTGTCTTCTATACTGACGACGTTGTTGAACTGAATCTGATGTTCCCATTTTGCCTCCCTTATCATCATCTACAAAAGCAAACAGTATTTTGAGAGTCGAATTGGAAATTATATATATCACCTGATGCTGGAAAAAAATAGGGTAAAAGGTTTCTATCATGACATTTATAAAGAAAGTGGTCAAACAAATAACCATTTGAAGCGGGGTTAAGAGCCCCCCCTTGACGAAGCTGTAGGCAAAACACGTGTCGGGGCACATCTGTTCACCTCTCCAGATTTGTCATCATTGCTTTGTTTATATGTATTTTGCTATTCACACTTGCCCCATTTGTATATGTGCACTTTGCATGACATATTGAGATATATGGGTATGTGTAGTTGCTACTTGCTTAGATACATTTATTACCTGTGCTTTATCTGAGGAGAAGTCTGTCATTTTTCTGTGGAGCCATTAAGGTTTGTCTACATATTTTACATTTTATTACGTGTTCATAAATTCTAAAACATTTTTATTCGGCTATTTTTGGGCTTGATTTTTGTCATATAATAATTTAAATGATAACAGCACGTTTATCTATGAAGCATTATTGGCCCGTAATATTTGCAGTTTGTTTGTATATTGCTAGGATTGAGAATTGCCTAAAATCTATATTGGTTGCCCTTGCACATTTGAAACCCCCCCCCCCCCTTTTTTTCTCTATACCACAATATCCTGCCTACGCTAGGTTCACACTAGCATTCGGGTCTCCGTTCACAGCTTTCCGTCTTATGCATGCAGAAGACGGAAAACTGTCAGAGTGGATCTGGCCGTGAGCGACGGTGAGCGTTTTATGCTCTCCGCCGCAAAACCGTTTTTTTAAAAACAGGACACAGAGTACTGCATGTCCGACTCTGTGTCCGATTCTAAAAAGAAACGGTTTCGCGGCAGAGAGCATAAAACGCTCATTGCCGCTCACGGCCGGACATCTTTCAAACCCATTCAAATGAAGGTGTATGAAAGAGTCCTGCAGGTTTCCATCTCCTGCCTCTGTTTTGTGCAGGAAACAGAAACCTGCATAATGAAGATGGGCGCAGATGTGAACGAGCTCTTATGACAGAATACACAATTAAGTAACTTAGAGGCACAGTCTTAATTTTACATAGTTTTACTTTAAAATGCCTTGCATCCTTTTGGTAAAAGGAAATCTTATAATGATGGATCATTTTGAAGATGCTGTATAAATAGTGTCTAATTTAACAGCTGCTATTGTACTGAAACAAACCTCAAACAAGACTGCACTCTACTGTAGGAGACCAGTTTACAATGTAAGAAACATGGATGCTGTTACATCGAAACTTTTCAGCAAATCAGAGCAGGTATCACCAGGTATCACCAGCATGGAGTCCAAGTGTAATGTTGGGGAAACAAAAAGTTTTATGACTTACCAGATTCTGATATTTCCCTTTTGCGTGGTTTTGGGGGAGGTGATGGAGATTTCCGCTTCTCTATAATTTTATGTTTTGATGCTGTAATGACATAAATCAGAGTCTAAATATAAACTAGGAATTCTAAACACCACACCAAAAGACGACAGGAATACTACCGAGGATGCAACCCAAGACTCTTCTGATTTGTTTTCCGAAGCTCTGCTCCAATATTTATAGAGCTTGTCTTAAAAAAAAATAAAAAAATCGGAATAAAGTACCAGAAGAGCCTCAGGCTGAACACTAGGTCGCATGCATGTAGACCAACTATAACTAATGTAGGTGATTACCTGAAGCCCGAGCAGGTGAAACAGATCCTCTAACTTTTCTTGAACGTGATGGCTGCTGTGGTGATGGAGAACGCCTTTTCTGTGGAGGACTTGGAGGTGGAGACTGTCTGTATCGTCTCCGTGGAGGACTAGCAGACGGAGAGGAGCGGCGTGGCTTACGTGGTGGACTTGAGGATATTCTTTTGGGCTGCTTCTTAGGAGGAGGTGGTGGTGATCGGGATGAGGAAGATGAACTACTACTTCCAGACAAGGATGCCGAAGAACGTCTTCTACTGAGGGTTAAAGAATAAAAAGGTTGCAAATATTTATAATGTAATGAGATGTATAAGTAATTACAATATTAGAGTGAAAGGACTACTTTATAAGGGAATACTCAACACAATTCAAAGTAAGATAAGACACGGTTGAATGATTTTAGAAACAGAATCTCAATTTTTTTTTTCAACTTTATGAGATTCTCAATTTTAGCCTCAATTTTCATGTTTTCGCAAAACTAAAACTAAGTAACTGTACAAAAAAAGGTCAGTGACCTGGCATAGGTAGGAGTCATCAGATATATTTGATGCAGGCTTCTACATCCTACCACCCATCTACTGGCTACAGATAAGAAATTGTTCATCACAGTCTACAGCAGACAGATAAAGGCTAGATAGTCTATATTAGACTCTGGGATAGGGAAAACAATGATCCTAATTCTTTTAAATGGAGAATTACCGTATATACTCGAGTATAAGCCGACCCGAATAGAAGCCGAGGCCCCTAATTTTACCACAAAAAACTGGGAAAACATATTGACTCGAGTATAAGCCTGGGGGGGGGATGCAGCAGCTACTGGAAAATTTCAAAAATTAAAATGATGGGAGTTTTTGGGTGCATAGGTGCTGGGGAAGGGGTGTTTTGGTTGTCTGTCTGCCCCTTCCCTGAGCTTGAGGACTGTTTTTTTGTTCCTCCACTTGGAATTCAGGGATACCTAATGTGTTTCACAGTCATTTTCTACTTTTATATGTACTCTAGGGAAAGGAGGGATTTAGAACTTTTATTATATTTTTTTTTAAAGCTTCCCCCCCCCCCCTATTTTATGAGAGATTCTATACATTACTATTGCGGCTGGTCATAGAGCCCCCCCCATTTTTTGCTTGAGTCGAGTATAAGCTGAGGGGGGCTTTTTCAGCACAAAAACTGTGCTGAAAAATTCTGCTTATACTCGAGTATATACAGTAATCAAAATATTTCAGTTGAATATTGAGACCTACAGGTTTTGAATGGTAGTATGTGGCCCATTTGCCCACAGATGCTGCAGCTAGGCCTGTATATACTTCACACATGTGGCCTGTAAAAGTTGGTGTCAGAATTGACCCAATAAATGCTCGATTGGAGATAAATTTGGTAGCTAGGCAGTATTATCCTTCTGAAAAATACTAGTTGTAAGCCCTGCCCTATGACACAACTTAAGTGAAGACAGGATGTCCGGCACATATCGCTAAGTTGTTGGTGTCCCCACATTTCACCATTAGGGGTCACTGGATTATTAACTGAACCAGATTCATTGCTAAAGACAATACAGATCTCATCTGTGGAAATCCGAAAGAACTCAATGCTGGCTGACTGTCAATGGAAAGACATGTAATGCGCACTATGATGCCAAATTTCCTTTTGCTAAGCACCTGGAAATGGCCCAGGGAAAGATAGATTTGTGTATTGAAAGTACCACCTGAATGTGGATGGTGGACAAGGAACTGTGGGAGATGTGCTTGTCAACAGTTCAAACAATACTCTCTACTGGTGGTCTGTCTTGGTGGTCTCAAGTGTGTTCAGAGGTGTGAGTGCACGCTCATAAACCAATACTCCCCACACCTTTGTCAAAACAAGCTAGATGGTGAGCAATTCATCAAAATGACCATCCTGCTTCTGTCAATCCAATGATGTGCCTCCTCGCAAAAACTGTCAACTGAGCAAAGAATCTGAGTGTAGAGTAGTCAACGATCTCTCACCAAAAAGGTACACTACACGTGAGTAACTTCTGAGAACTTTTTTTTTTAGGGCAGCAGGGGTAGCACTTTTACTATGCTATCTTATGGCAATACCCTTATCTGTATTCATTTAAATATGTTCCTGTATGCAAAGTTTTGCAGCAATCCAACATTTCTATCTGGGTGCATTTTTTTCTTTTTTGCCAGTAAGTGTATGACTAACTTAAACTTAGATAATCAAAAGTGAACAGATTATTTTTAAAATACTTACCGCCTAACTGGACTTCTGCTTCTCTTGTGTCTAGGTGGGGGAGGCATTCGACGAGGGGGACTTCTCCTTCGAGGAGATGGTCTACGTCGGGGGCTAGGTCGCCTTCTTGGGCTGTAGGACCTATTATATAATCGTTTTATTAAAATCTTGGATTATACGAGTTAAAAGAAAATCAGATTTTTAAGCTATTAAAAGTAAAGCTCGTATTCACTGAGATTTTTTTATATGCTGAATAAACGTAATACTAAAACGTCCAACACCTACCTGGATCTTGAACGATGCCGTCTCCGTGGTCTAGAGTGCGAAGGAGAACGAGACTTGGATTTTGATTTTGAACGTGTACGAGACCTGTGACGAAGTCTCTCTTTCTCTTTTATTTTCCGTGAATTTGGCTCTGGTGATGTATCCTTGGTATCCGGTGCAGAATCAGGTTTGGGGATCTTAACTATGTCACTGAAAGAAAAACATCCTCCGTATAATAGATAAATCTAACAGAGAAAGAAGGTGGAAACACTAGTGCGATATTAGTGCAGTCCATCGCATACAGTCCAACAAATGAGTTTTCTTTAAAAGGGAGTCTAATCAATCAGATTTTTTATTTTTAACTAATCCTATCTTCCTGTAGCATTTAGAAAGGCTATTGTAGGCATACCTTTCTGTTACTGAATCTTGCCAGCTTTTTCCATACAAAGCCCTGTTCTTGTTATTCAAATTAGTCTTCATGGGCCACAGGGGGTTGAAGAAATTACACCCCTTAAGGAATGTAAGGGCTATACTGTGCATTTTGATCCAACAGATGTTTCATCGATTTTATTAACATTGGGCAGTGAAAATGAAAAACTATATTTTTGCAATTAATTATTGCTTTAGAAATATTTTTTTTTTTTTTTACAAGGGGTTAAAGGAGAAAGTGTATACCACAATTTGTTGCTCAAGTTTTCCTAACTATGGAGATACTCCATTGGGGATGAAAACTTTCTGTTCTGGCACACAACAGGGAGCACCATTAGGACGGCAGAATCATTATCACGTGATAGTCATATGATAGTTAAGTGGGAAATCCCGGGTACAACAATGTCATACATGTAGACAAACTGCTGTTAAAGCACAGAAATGAAGAAGTGCTGTCTGGCTTTCAGAGCACATATTTAAATGGTTTGGTTTTTGGACGCCATGACACTAAGCCCCTCAATTAATTTATGAAGGCACAAAGTGAGAAAAAGTTACCCAGAAGTGAATATGTAAGTTGTGTATAAAAGAATAGTATGATTAGAGACTGCCGATTAAACAATAAAGTGATTAACTGGCAAACCACTTTATCTACAAATAAGTCACAACTGAAAGATTTTCCTAAAGTTACCTAGAAGAGGTTGCCTCTTGTACAGATGGCTCCTTCACTTTAAGAGATGGTTCAGGTTCTTGTACTTCTGTCTCCCTCTTCTCAAAAACTGGAGAAGGAGTAGGACTTTTTGTCTTGTGCCGTGGTGAATGGGAGTGGCTTCTCTTTCGCTCTCTTCTGCCTGGAGACCTCCTTCGTGGCGAGGATGACCTCCTTCTTGGTGAAGATGACCTAGATTTTCGCCTAAAGAAAGAAAAGGGGTTAAGGTGATTTTATACCAGGTTAAAGTTTTAGTCCATAAAAAAAATAAATATATATATATATATATATATATATATATATATATATATATATATATATTTTTTTTTACAAAAATATTTAAGAATCACCTTCGTGGACTTCTAGATCGATCTCTTTTATCCCTGTCTTCCTTATCTCTTCTATCTTTATCATCATCTTGCTTCTTCAGAGAAGCCAACTTCTCTTGCTCAATCTAGGAGACACAATAAGAAATCATTTTAAATGGTAATAAGCAGCAGTGGATGAATGACCATTAATATAAGTCAACTAAACTGTCCAATCAGAGAGGGCTGTTTAAGAAAAATAAACAAGATTATTCTATAAGGAGCTACCTTTCAAAAGGTGGTGCTAGAGCAAGTACTCCATTTCTACCAAAGAGGACTTATTTGTATATTCTTTTCTAACTGATAGCATCTTCTCCATTTGTCAGAAATTACAACAGGTAGGACACGTAAGAATATTTCTGAGTTACTGGCAATAGAGATAAGAACTATTACATGTTTGCTGGACAGGAAAGGGTTTGAATGCTTATATAGTATCTGTCATTGCTATCTTCTTTTTGACAAGGGGTGCAGGATGTGAAAACAATCACCACAATACAAATACCTGTCTCTGTTTTATTTCCTCTTTTTTTAATTCAAGAAATGCAGTAGGAATGCCAGCGATATTTTCTTGTGCACTCAAAAGAAGCGGCCACAACTCTCCCATGAATTCCCGAGCATTTTTTCCATTTAGAAAGCCAGTTAGATTAATTTGCATCATTTTGGAGTCTGGATTCTGTAAAAGAAGCAACAGGAAGATTTACAGGTGAATACTTAAAAGCACTACGCTCATGGAGGATGTGACTTTTATGTAATTAGTTATTTATATGCGACTAGTCTTATACAGTTGTAAAGAGCAATTTAGCCTTCCCTATGGCTAATATTCTGCCAAAGATTAAATATGCTGCCTTCTAAAATGGCCTGTTAATCCTTTGTGGAAGTTGCTTAGACTTGCAGAAAAATGCAAAAATTCCCTAAAAGCTATCCTACATATTAGGAAGTGGTAAAATAATTCACTATACTCTTTGGAGGCTAGTATTTCATGCATCCCCCTGCAATGGATACAGTCCATAGACTATACTGATGGGTGACAGCGTGAAAACAGGAATAGTCCACAAAGGCTTAAAAGGTTTTTCAGAAATGCTGAAAAACTTAGCAAATTATTTGCAATGTGAAGTAATATGGGTCCTTGAGACAAGCACAGCGCAACAGCACAAAGTACAGATTCCAGCAGTCTTCAGCCTCTTCTCGGAACCTTGGGGAGGTTTTGGGTATCTCCAAGTTCCCCTGGAGAGAAAGGTGTTCGCTTGGCTTGCTTCCGACTGCCTACAGCAACTCAACCACCTTGAGTTTAATGTTATATCATTTATCTAAATTGCAAAAAATGAACAAGCAATAATGAGTACACAGCCACAAATAGAAAAAAGGTTATCATAGATCTACTCTTTACACTCATGCTTACAAAACAAACAGAAATAAACAATTTAGAAGTGCGAAAAATGCAATCCAAGCAACCAACTTTGCCTATTGGCTTAAAGGGTTTCCTTGGGCTAAAATTATTAAGACATATCCTTAGGATAGGTTATCTATTTCACATCAATGGGGTTTCAATACCAGACACCACCATAGATCAGATGGAAGCAGACAGCTCTATTCTCTGTGTAGTAGCTGCACCAAGTGGTTGCAGCCGAGCCTCCATTCAAGTGAGTTGGAATTGACCTGCAGTATCCTGGTCTGACCAAAACATAGAGAACAGATCTGTGTGCTCCCTTCTCTGTGTACCAAATGTCAACAGCAGCAATCCTATGGGGTAGCCGGATATCAGACCCTCACCAGTATGATCCTGAGGCCCAATCCTAAGGATAAATCATCAATATTTTTAGTCTGTAACCACTCTTTAGCAGTGGGCTGGTTCTGGAAGACAATGGATAAGCCACCTAAATGACCTACATCCTCCTTAGTAACACAGTGTGGTGATGTCACTTACTGAAGTGGATTTTTGTGTGTTCTGAAGTCAGCATTAAAGTCTTAAATATTTGTTCCACTTATTGCAGTGGAGATCTGTAACGCTGGTACATATGGTACGAGAGCAAATAATTGAGTGTGAGTGTGTGTGTGCGTGGGGAGGGATTTTGGCACAGTTCCATAACAGTGTGGAATCGGTAATCAGCGCAAGACGCATTTCCAAAGTGTATTTTACAGTGTACACATATCGAAGCCCCACTGATTATAAAGTGATTGCATATGGGAAAATGCCTACTCTATGTAGAATTGCCGGGATATATAAGGGATAATTTAAGGCTAGGAGTTCAACAGTAGACAAGCTGCTGAATATCCCCCAGGTACATTCAGCAGCATGTTTTACTAAAAGCTACTGCAACAAAACCACGTGAAAACAGGTAGTTATGTGGCAGTTATTGCTACACGTCCTCAACAGTGCAAAAGTTAAAGTTGTAGGAAAAACCCACAGAAATAGACAGGCCATAGAGCAGGTGACCAAGCTAAGGTGAGATTTTTCTGCAACATGTAAATGAGATTTTAACAAATCTTGTCCACTACTGTGCTACTGTATATTGCAGCAAGTTAAGAAAATGGAGCAGATTTCAAAAGTAATCAGCATCTGAATCCAGGTTGTTGTAAGGGTATTGCTTTTCGGTGTGCATTTGGAATACAAATAATCTTCTGGCATGACTTTATGCTCTGTCAAAATATACATTGTTGCAGATAAACTAAAACTGTAACTTTTAGACAGTCCAAAGTAGGGGCCAAGTTCCAGCCATGCAGTATAGTTATCTACGCTGCTAGGAGTCTGTGCCTCCCAGCAACATACTGCCCCATACCGATTCCAGTACAGGAAAATATGTCGCTGAAAGGCACAGACACCTAGCAGCGCAGATAACTATATTGCTAGGAATCCCTAACCTGGAATAAGGTGCAGGCTGTTAAATCCAGCAAACAGACAAGTTTCACAGCTGGAACTCGTGTGAATGCACCCTTAGGCTGGGTTCACACAGGATTTTTTGGACCTGATTTTGAGGCGGAATCCACCTCAAAAAACTGCCTCCCACTAACTTCAAAGGGAGCTGTTCATTTCCTTTTTATGCAAGTGGTTACTTCCCATTCACAGAAAAAAGTGAGCGAGCTGTCCTTTCTTGCCGCAGATTCCGCGGCGCGACACTTCCTCCCGACTAGGCGCATTCATTTGGGCCTAATCCGGAGCGGAATGCTGTGACTTTCACGCTAGCCGAGGGAGGCGTTTTTTTTGGACCGGATTCTGAGGCGGCTTCCCGCATCAAAATCCGGTCCAAAAAAACCCCATGTGAACCCAGCCTAAGACTAGACAGTTTTAAACTGCACCAGAAAAAGTGTGTGATGCGATTTGAAAACCTGGCTAATTTTACACAGTCTAGTCTCACTTTCCACCATTTATTAGATGCCTTAGTTTCTGACAAAATTTTAGCACAATTTCTGGCTCACTTCAATGAGCCCCGCTCACATGTTGTACAAGGTGAGCATACAGTGTTAGAAAGTGTGTAAAACACACACAAAAATTTAGGTGGTAGACAAGTACGCCAGTTTTACAGCGCAAATTTAGAAATAATTCTGGTGCATATTTATTGGTTTATCAGCTCCATTGTATGAACGCCTGCAACTGCCGTTTCAACATTTCGTAGCTTGATATGTAACAACCTTTTGTTAGAGGTTGTCAGAAATGAATGCACGATTCTATAAAGACAATGCATTACGTTTAGGGCTAGACAAAACAGAGGAGCTAGAAAGTTCAATATGTCACAAAACATTTGCAAGTATCTAACTTTCTGTTGCGACACCCCCAACCTCCTCTGCCCTTTCCTACTTATGTCCATGAGAGTTCTGACTATTAGGCTACTAAAAATTAATTTGTCTATCCATCCTAGTGGATAGTTCAATTCAAAAGAACTAAATACATTTAAAAACAAAAAAAAAAAAAAAAAAAAAACGAAACATCATTCTCGCTAGTTTTCATTTCTCAAATAAGACTTTGGATTTTTGTTTTGCCTTGACATGTCGAAAGACCATTGTATTTCTGAGTAAGGGAATGCAATTTTAATAATGACTCTTCCCCCTTCATTCCTGTAATGGTACATATTTTTACTGTGCCTTTTTGTTTTTGCTCATCCACTGTAACACAACTCACCTCCAGAACACACACTGCATCATCAAGAGTTGGGTCAGAGCGACATTGGACACTCACTCTGCTGTGCCCTAAATAGTTGATGGTGCTATACTTCACACGCAAGGAATAACTTCCAATTTGGTTCAGGCCTTTTAAATCATAAATCACATCATCATTAGAAAACTGCCATCTAACCCATTTCACACAGCAAAACAATAACTTCTTCCTGACTTTCAGGCTGAATACCAAGTATCACCATCTAATCTTAAGCCACCACAATGGTTTTACATGATTTGAATGTTCACACAATGTACATGCTAAGTCACATATCTTAACATCAATGTCTGAAACCTTCAATGAGGGATACCTTCACTTCCAGCTGGTTGAAAATAAAGTCTATAACTACATCATCCTCGAAGCCTAATATTTCTGTTACACGCTTTGTTATCCAAGGCTTTATGACTTCCAGATTTACTTTGCCCATATCCACCTGTAAAGAGAAGACTCATAGTTTTAACATTTGCACAAAGACAATCAATTATGACTAGAAGACAGACTCTGAAAACAGAAACCTAACGTACTCTATATATTAGACTTATCTCCTTCCCACCAGTGACAATTTTCGTTGTTTTTTTTTTTGTTTGTTTTTTTTTGACTCACTGCCTTCCAAATCCCATTACATTAGTACAAAAAATACCAGGAAGGGGTTCAAGCCAAGATTTCTCACTTGCAGCTCTGGAGTTAGTGCTGCTTAAGTGAATGCTACCTCTACAGTTTCTATGAAACTCTTCTGCTCAGGGTAAACTGCAATATACTTTGCCCCTTACTGAAAGAGATGTTCATAACAGTCAGGGGGGTTAAAGAGGGCCTGCCACAACTCCTGTCTGCTTTAGTAAATACAGTGTAACTAATATGAGCCCACCATCCAAATCTGCACAGAAAAAAATTGTCTTTTATAGAGGAGACAGCCTCAAATAAATAAGAATACAAAATTAAGGTAAATGTGTAATGGAGTCAGGAAGGAAAGGTAGATAGGTTAGAGTCACCTGAATGAAATGTTTTGAATTCTGAAAGATGTTACAGTTGTTCCAAGGTGATGAGCAGCAAAGCCCTGATTGCTGCAAAGAGCTGATTTGCATATTGACAAAAAAGCAATATCTCACCAATGGAGGCACTGGGGTAAAACAATGTTTGATTCAGATGACCATAAGCTATTTATATGGGGCTGGGTTGATATGATGGGTTTTGGTGATAAGGATGCTTACCTTCTTTTCCAGGCATTCTGCAAACTTGAGTTGCTTCAAAAGCTTCTTCTGCTTGTTGCTAAAGCGATTATCCTGCTCCGCACTTGTGCCCTGTAAATTAGAGCGAAAACAGAATTGATAACTGGCACATTTTTAAGCAAACAGAGTTTTGTAAAGACCAGAGCTGTGGCGTCAGAGTCAGTACCAATATTGGGTGGAGACTGATAAAAATTACTGATTTCAGCTTTAATATGAAATAATTATTTTCAATGATAATCTAATTATCTAATTAGCTTTCTAATGATTTACAGAAGCTTTACCACTTCTTAATGACCATGACTGAGTCAGAGGTTTGGTTTACTGACTCCACAGTCCTGGTAAAAACTATGTAGACTAAGAAAATCCGGTGTCGACCAGGTGATGTAGAGTAAAATATAACTTTTATTCTTCTTACATAAAATGATTACATTGCAACCACAGGGAGTGCATTAGAAATGTATGGCCAAAAAGCCATATGACGATATATCTCTGATCCACTCCCAGGGCTTGCAATGTAATCATTTTATGTAAGAAGAATAAAAGTTATATTTTACTCTACATCACCTGGTCGACGCCGGATTTTCTTAGTCTACTTTGTTTTCAGCTGGTTGGAGTCTACATTTCATTCATGCCTCTCAGGGAGATGATCAAGATGTCGGGGTTAGCTGGATACCATTTACTTTTGATTTTATGGTAAAAACTATGGTTGTAACAAATTAATCTTAATTGTTTTGTCATGTCTATGTCCTTGCTTGAAACAAGTTTTTTTTTTTTGTTAAATATAGTTAAGCGTTTTTTTGGGGGGATTATCCATATCTTTATATTTCAAAACATTGTAATTTATAACAAAACATTGTACAATATTGTAATTTTCACTTTGGCCACTAAACCTAAAAAAAATATAAAGACACTTGCCAATTCTGTAGTGATTTTCTTTGCGATAGTCACATTATTTACTTCTCAGAAATGATTACAACAGAAAAACCACAACTCTACAGATAACACCCACTGAAACCCATCACTGGATTCGCTACTGACAAAAGATGATGTCACAGCTCATCTACTCTCCTGTACACAACATACCTAGAAAACTCTCCCTAAGGCTGGGTTCACACTAGCGTCAGTGTCCAACAGCTAGTGTCCGCAGCTAATGTCCGTGCAAGATTTTAGCATCGGACACTAGTTGTGTCCGTTTACAATTTGCATTATTTTAAATGGGACATAATGCAGTGTCCTTTACTGTTCATGTGTGTCCTTAAGTGTCAGTTTACAAAGATTTTCCGTGCTGAAAAACTCTGCCTGTACTCGAGTATATACTACTGCATTTCACTATTTGTTTTTTTATTCTAAAGCGTTTTTCTCCTCCACATCCATGTTCTACACAAAAGGAGATTGTAAAACCACCCGCATGGTGCTACTATGGGGTGAATGGGTTATGTGAGATCCATGCTAGTCAAATTGTGGATACAAAGTAATTCTATTATTAGATTACCAGAAACAAGTGTTCCATGAGGCAATTCAGGTGACATGTATAAGCAAATGTTTTCCATGAAGCAGCTCAGAGTATGAATTTGCAAGTGAGAACAGTACAAGTCACTGGCCAAGTCACTAATGGCATTAAAGAATTGGGCAGAAGTCAGTTTCCGATGGCAAACAGTCTGCATACCTGCCTGAATAAAATATGAATTTTTTTTTTGTAGGTATGCATATCCAACTGACTAAGAAACAGACAATCAATCATAGGACACTTTGCTTTTTCAAGCCATATTGCTGGTTTATACATTACATGTGCTAAGCCATGTAACCTGGAAAGGACTGCTTCCTTCTAATGAATTTGACCTTAGAATTCTAGCACTGGAAGACAACAGCACTAACCACTGAAAGTGTTCTGGCCATCAGCACCTCCACCTTCCAAAATCCATAACACATTTTTTTGTTCAGTACTGTACTATGATGGTTTACTTTTTTTTCATATCAAATTGTACTTCAAAACAGCCCATTTAATATTCTGTATGATATACCGGGAAGCTCAAAATAAATTCAAAATGGGGTGGAATTAGGGAAAATGACCAGTTTTAAGGGATTTTGTTATGGGTTTTTATTTTTACAGTGTTCACTGTGTAGTAAAAATGATATATTACTTATACTGTGCATGTGTCTATGATCATGGAAATACTAAATGTAAATAGTTGTTATAGTTTAATATACAAAACTTTGAAAAAAAAAAATTTAAGTCAACATTCTCTGACACTCATTTTTATATTTCTGTGCACAGAACTGTGAAGGGATCTTTTCTTGCAGGGCAAAAGATGGTTTTTATTGATACCCGACGTTCCGATCGCTTTGAGAACTCCGAATGTGTCCATGTTCACTAGTTCTGACTTGTGTAAAGCATAGTGATATTTGGGACACTAAACCACTACTATGACTTGGTAGTGGTTAAGTGCCCCAGATACTGGTATGGCTTTTGGAGGGCTCCCAGCAAGTCACAATGAGATCACATGACCCAACTGAAGAGAACGATCCATTATATTTTCAGCTACAAAGCAATAAATGAGTACATAATGAAAAAAAAAAATTACTTAAAAGGAAGTCTGGCAGAATCGCTACTTCATTTAGATAGATGTTAATCTGGTTTTTTTTTTACGCATTGGAGGAGGGTCTTACAGAGGCGGAGCATCACAACCACATTACCCCACTAACTCATTCCCCGATTCTCGGTGTCTCTCACTGTGGTCCTGCTGCTCCAGGGTGGTTATGGCAGAAGTCCCCACCGCACATGACCATTGAGGCCAATCAGTGGTCTGAGAAAAGGATACGGGATGTCTGAGATGTCCCATGTCCCTTCCTTAGGCCACTGAGATGTCTCATTGGTCACATGTGGCAGAGACTTCTAACATTAAAATTCACCAAGGGCAGGGGGACAGAGGTAGGAGACACTGGAGAACCAGGGACAGGTGAGAGCTTTAACTGGTTCGGGAACATGAAATATTGCAATTTTGTGGGAGTTTTTTTTGTCTTTTACGTCTTTCCAAAAGACACACCGTATTTTTCGGACTATAAAACGCACTGGACTATAAGACGCACGCAGGTTTTAGAGGAGGAAAATAGGGAAAAAAAATTTTGAAGGAAAAAAATGGTAAAATATTTAACCGGTTAAGGACCAGGCCCAAAAGTATGTTAAAGACCAGGCCTTTTTTTTCAAAACTGACATGTGTCACTTTAAATGGCAATAACTTTGAGACGGTTTAACTTACACAAATGATTTTGAGATTGTTTTTTTTCGTAACACATTATACTTCATGTTAGTGGTAAATATTAATCAATATTTTTGTATTTATTTATAAAAAAACTAGGAAATTTGATGGAAATTTTGAAAAAATTGCAATTTTCAAAATGTGAAATTCTCTGCTTTTCAGGCAGATAGTCATACCACCCAAATACATGAATAAATATTATCTCCCATATCTCTGCTTTATATCGACATCATCTTTTGATTGTCTTTTAATTTATTTTGGACGTTACAAGGCTTACAAGTGTAACAGCGATTTTCTAGATTTGCAAGAAAATTCTCCAAACCAATTTTTTAGGGACCGCTTCAGTTCTGTAAGGAATTATAAAGGCCTATATAATAGAAACCCCCATAAATCACCCCATTTTCAAAACTACACCCCTCAAATTATTCAAAACAGCATTTGGGATGTTTGTTAACCCTTTAAGTTTTTCATAAGAATAAACATAATATGGAAGTGAAATTTAGACATTTCATTTTTTTTCATTAATACATTCATTTAGACCTAAAATTAACACATTCACAAAGGGTTAAAGGAGAAAATGCATCTCACATTTTGTTATGCAATTTCTCCCGTACACAGAAATACCCCACATGTGGGCGTAAACTGATTTTTGGGTACACAGCAGTGCATGGAAGGGAAGGAGCGACACTGGGTGTGTGAACAGCAGATTTTGCTGGAATAATTTTCAGGCACCATGCCTCATTTGCAGAGCCCCTAGAGTACCAAAACAATGGAAACCCTCCAAAAGTGACCCCATTTTAGAATCTACACCCCTCACAGCATTCATCAAGGGGTATAGTCAGCATTTTGACCCTACAGTTGTTCCACAGATTTTACTAACATTGGGATGTGTAAATGAAAAATTACTAAAATGTCACTTTATCCCCAAAGTTTTAATTTTCACAAGGGGATAAAGGAGTAAAAGCCCCCCACAGTTTGTTAAAAAATTTCTCCTGAACACGGCAATACCCCATGTGTGGCCATATTCTGCTGTATGGGAACATGGCGGGGCTCAGAATGGAAGGAGCGCTATTTGGCTTTTGGATGGCAGATTTTGCTGGAATAATTTTAGGTGCCATGTCGCATTAGCAGAGCCCCTAGAGTACCAATACAGTGGAAACCCCCTAAAAGTGACCCCATTTTGGAAACTACACCCCCCACAGAACATATGAAAGGGTATAGTGAGCATTTTGACCCTACAGCTGTTTCACAGATTTTATTAACATTGGGGCATGAAAATGAAAAATTACTTTTTTTCCAATAAACTGTCAATTTAGCCCCAAATTTTTCATTTTCACAAGAGGATAAAGGGGAAAAAGCTCCATAAAGTTCGTTAAACAATTTCTCCTGAACACAGAAATGCCCCATATGTGGCCATAATCTGCTGTATGGGAACATGGTGGGGCTCAGAATGGAAAGAGCGCTATTTTAATTTTGAAGGACAGATTTTGCTGGAATATTTTTCAAGTCCCATGTCGCATTTGCAGAGCCCCTAAAGTACCAATACAGTGGAAACCCCCTATAAGTGACCCCATTTTGGAAACTACACCCCTCATAGAATTTATCTAGGGGTTTGGTGAGCATTTTGGCCTCACAGCTGTTTCACAGATTTTATTAACATTGGGACGTAAAAATGAAAAATTACTTTTTTTTCCCAATGAATCGTCCATTTAGCGCCATATTTTTAATTTTGCAAGTAGTTAAAGAATTAAAAGCCCCCCACAGTTTGTTACAAAATTTCTCCTGAACACGGCAATACCCCATATGTGGCCATAATCTGCTGTATGGGTACATGGTGAGGCTCAGAATGGAAAGAGAGGTATTTGGATTTTGGAGGGAATAGTTTTGAGGTGCCATGTCGCATTTGCTGAGCCCCTAAAGTACCAATACAATGGAAACCCCTCAAAAGTGACCCCATTTTATAAACTACACCTGTCATGGAATGAATCAAGGGGTATTATCATTTTGTGCCTAAAATGCTTCCAAAAAATGAATGTCCAAAATGAAAATTGAAATTTTGAAAGAAATATGCCATTTCGGTGCCCAATACGTTGCACCCACTTTGTGTTGTCAGAGACCTGCACTCCTAAAACTATTAAGGGGCCATCCCGAGGGGCAAAAAAATATATATGTGGGTGTAAACTGCTGCTTGGGCACACAGCAGGGCCCAGAAGGGAAGGAGCACTGCGCTTTTTAGCTTTTGGGGTACAGATTTAGAGGGACTTTCTGGGGGCCATGTTCCTTTTGGAGAGACCTGGAGGTAACTGTAAACCCCATTTTGTAGGGGCAAGTTTAGGGTCTCTGCAAAAGTGTCATGGCATCCAAAAACCAAACCATCTGTGCTCCATAAACCCAATAACCCTTCTGTGTCCGTCTGTGCCCTAATATCAGTTTATAACCACTTATGACATTACGTACGTTATCCCGGGTACACCAGTGTCATACATGTGCCCTAATATCAGTTTATACCCACATATGACATTACGTACGTTATCCCGGGTACACCAGTGTCATACATGTGTCATAAACTGTAGTTTGGGCACACAGCAGGGCGCAGAAGGGAAGGAGCGCTATTTTGGTTTCTGGAGCACAGTTTGGTTTTTGGACGTCACTTTTGCAAAGCCCCTGAATTGTCAATAAAGTGGAATCCGCAGACATGTCACCCTATTTTGGACACTAGCCCACTGATGGGATTTATCAAGTGGCGTAGCGAGAATTTTTAACCCTTGAGTGTTGCATTTATTTAGTTTCCAGAAATGAAATCGCAACTGATAATGAGAAGTTAAAAATGAAAAATTTCCAGAGATTCGCCATTTCAGTGCCCGATATGTTGTGCCCAACTTATGTCATCAGAGACACTCCAAAAACTGGTAAGCGGGTATCCCGGGCACAACAGCTTTCAGAGCGTTCATCTCTGATACAAGTCAGGCACAATATATTACGCACTGAAATGATGTATTCCTGGAAAAATGGTCATTTTCACCTCTCACAATCAGCTTCGTATTCATTTATGGATAATAAGTTATAGCAAAACTTGGGGGCTAAAAATGCTCTCTGTACCCCTGGATAAATCCTTCAGGGGTGTAGTTTCCAAAATAGGGTCTCATATCAGGGGATTCCACTTTACTGGCGCTTCAGCTCTGCAAAAGTGTCATGGCATCCAAAAACCAAACCGTCTGCGCTCCAAAAACCCAATAACCCTTCTTCCCTTCTGTGTCTGGCTGTGCCCTAATATCAGTTTATTCCCACATATGACATTACGTCCGTTATCCCGGGTACACCAGTGTCATACATGTGTTATACATGTGTCATAAACTGCAGTTTGGGCGCACAGCAGGGCGCAGAAGGGAAGGAGCGCGATGAGGCTTTTGGAGTACAGATTCAGATGTTTGGTATCTGGACGCCATGTCATGTTTGTAGAGCCTGTAAGGTACCAGAAAAGTGGATTCCCCAAAGGAGTGACCCCATTTTGAAAACTGCACCCCTCAAAGAATTTATCAGGGGGTGTAGTTAGTATTAGTATCCGGACGTGACTGCACAGTGGATGGCGAAGAGGGAATATATAAGCAGTGCGGAGAACATTGCAGACACCAAATTCCCTACTATGTCCCAGTAGCTCCTATGATTGGGGGAGTCACTCTGGGGGTCACTTCTGGTGTCTGTTCCCTCATAAGCTGTAAATCTGGGGTGTCCACTGATATTCGCTCACACTGCTTATACATTCCCTTCCTGACGCCGCCAGTTGTATTCTAATAATTTGGCGATTTTGGGTTTTTTTGTCTTCACATTGTAGATGCTATATTTTCTTTATTCTTTTGGTGACGTGGCCATATAAGGGCTTGTTGTTTGCGGGATGTGATGTATTTTGTAATGACACCATTTTTGGGTCCCTACAACATACTGAATACATTTTATTAACTCTTTCTTGCTGGATTTAAAAAAAAAAAAAAAAAAAAATCAATCCTGGCATTGAGTTGTACCCTTTAAATTTTGCGCCATGCAGCGTACAGTATAAGTAACATGTAGCCTTTATTCTGCGGGTCGGTACGGTTACGGCGATACCTCATTTATAGTATTTTTTTATGCGATACTAATTCTGCAGAACAAAAACACATTTGGGGACATAAATCAGTGATTTTTGCATCGCCATCTTCTGAGAGGCGTAACATTTTTATTTTTCGGTTGACAGTGTTGGTTGAGGGCTTATTTTTTGCGGGACAACCTGCGCTTTTTATTGGTACTGTTGTGGGGTGCATATGATTTTTTGATCACTTTTTATAGCATATTTTGTAAGGTGATATGGTGAAAAATCATTACTTCTGGCGGGTTTTTTCCGGTTTTTTTTTCAGCTGTACACCGTATACATTAAATATTATTTCAGTTGTATTGTACAGGTTGTTACGGACGCGGCGATACCAAATATGCATTGTTTTTATTAATTTTTAGTACTTTTTTTTATATAATTCATTTTGTATAGAGAAAAAGGGATTTTTGGGCTTTATAACTTTATTACTTTTTTCATACACTTTATTTTTTTTTAACTTTTTTTTTTTTTTTTAACTTTTTCATGTGTCCATTTAGGACACTTCAATCAGTTGATGCTTTCATGAAAGCATCAACTGAATCTGCACAATAGCAGACAGGACACGAGCAGGACACAAGCCTGCTCGTGTCCTGTAAGCTACAGAGGAAGTGAGCTGCATCGCTCACTTCCTCCATCGGTCGGCAGGATCAACCAGGTATGTGGGGGCTCCGGTAGTCTGGGGTCACTGGCCAGACCCCAGACTACCTTCTACTGACATCGGCACCCCCCGATCTCGCCGCGGGGGGTGCCGATCAGCTTCAATTTGCGGCGGATCCCTTTCGATCGCGCCGTGATGTTTCACGGCACGATCGAAAGGGTTAAAACGTTCAGTCGGAACTGAGTCCGACTGAACGTTGTTGAGGGGGTGGTTAGGTGTTAGTAACACCTAACCCCTGCCCTCCCCCCGCCCCACCCCCTGCCTAGTGAGTCTCTGAAGACCGGCCGTAAATTTACTATCGGCTGGTCTTAGAGACCAGGACTGCTGGCCGTAAATTTACGGCCAGCGGTCCTTAACCGGTTAACATATGGGAGTTGTAGTTTTGCAACAGCTGAAAGGCCACATTGACAGGTGACCCTGCAGCTGTACGGAGATCCAGAGAGCGTTTTCTTTGCGGGGCCAGATGTACTTTTTAGTTATACCATTTTGGGGAATGTCTATTGCTTAGATCACCTTTTATTTAAATCAGTGGCGAAAAGGTGAAAAAAACAAGGCGGTTTGAAAAATATCAGTAGAGCGGGCATTTTCGGACACTGGGATTCCTAATGTGTATGTGTTTCACAGTAATTTTCTACTTTTATATGTATTCTAGGGAAAGGAGGTGATTTAGAAGTTTCATTTATTTTATTTTTTTAAAGCTTTTTTTTTTTTTTCTTCTTCACTATTTTATTGCCCCTTCCCCCTAGGTGGCTTGATCCTGCAATCATTTGATTGCAAGTCCCAAAGATGGCAATAGAAGTGTATTGCCGTCTATGGGAGATTCTCTACATTACTATTACGGCTGGTCATAGACCAACCGCAATAGTAATATAGAAGTGACAGGCCTGGAAGCGTTCAGTTGGCTCCTGGCTGTCATCAGAACAGGTCGGCTCCTGCGACCTCGCCGCACAGGAGCTGGCCTGCAACTTTAAAGGTATAGGGTGTATTCTACACTTTGGAGGAAAGGGGGGTTAAGTTTTAATGCCCGCAATTCAAATGCATTCTAATTGCGGGCATTAGCTTTGGGCCTCCGTGTATAGCGGAGACCCGGTAGCTACGGCGACCGCTCTGCAGCAGAGTGGCCGCCATTATTCTTACAGACCCGGCATCAATCCCTCCCCGGCAATAGAACGGCAGATGCCGGGAAGGGTTTTAGACGCCGGCACAGGTGCAGGGGTCAGCAGCATTGCCACACTCCTGTCACTGCAGGAAGCCAGCAGCGGCAGGAACATGGCGATGCTCCACATTCGGACTATAAGTCGCACCCTCATTTTCCCCCCAGATTTGGGGATAAAAAAGTGTGTCTTATAGTCCGAAAAATATGGTAACTTTTTTATTTTTCCATTCAGCGTTGTATATGGCTTATTTATTGCAGGACAAATGGTACTTTATAATGGCACTACTTAATAATCTGTACAATGTCTTGGGAAGCTAAAGCAAAAAAAAAAAAAATCGTCCGGTGATTTCTGTTGGATATTCAATGGATGGACACCTGGCACAGATATACACGTAGTCTAATACAGTAGATTCTGCTCTGCTCACTGTGTGCATTGTATGGCAGCTAGACTTCACCCATTAGATCACAGAGAACTGTAATTTTCCAATACAGCATATAGTGGGATTAAAGTGCTAGAACTGCAGGATATAAATCATATAATATAAAGAAATAGCATTATGCCTCATTAAGCTAAATAAATTAAGAGCCTGGGTACAAGTTCACCCACCCAAGTAATTCAAATGATGGCGGTCAGAAATTAAGGTACTGCATCCGACGCCAAATTTACACTTGCGTCTAGTATCCATCCGTTGCCAAACAGTTTAAAAAAAATAAAATAAAACTGTATAGTCCAAAAAGGATTCCAAACGGTTACACAGTGGATACTGAAATCTGTCTTTTTAGATGATTTACACTAGGTTCACACCTGTTTTGGCAGACCCTAAAACCGGAAACCCAGTCTGCTTACCTATGGAAACCTACAGACTATAATGGGGACTGCCGGGTTTCTACCTGAAAAATGCAGAGAAAGGTCCTGTTTGCAGAACTTCTCACCACACTTTTCTCGCGGAATGGGGACAGAATCCCTGAACACAGATCTCAACTTAGTCTTAGTTTCCCCCTTCAGAGCATGTGCAGAGTGAAAACCAGATTACAAAATGGAGACTAACAGATTCCTATCTTTAGGTAATCCACTTCTGGCCACAGACCTCAATGTTAAAAAAAAGACGGGTATGTTGCTGTCCGTCGTGTATCATTATTTGAATAGAGAAAGTGCTGCAAGTCTGACTTTTCTCTGCCCAAAAGAGCGGATACCAGAGAGAAATAAGCTCCAAACACACCTGTGGATGGCTTTTACAACCCACTGAAATCAATGGGCTATAGAACAAACCATTCTAAATCAATTATTGAGACGGTCTCATTAGCTGACTTGGCATAGAGAATCAAATACTGATGTGAACCCATTTACAACCATAATCTACCCAGCCAGCAGTATCAGAGCTGTGGTGAAGGCTCCTCAGCACTAGATGACCCTGTCACAGCAGGCTTCCCGCTTTCTAGGTGACTGAGCCTCCGTCTAATGCACTGCTAGTTACAGAACGTGCTGTACAGCCTGGTATGAGCTCAGCTCACCCGAGAACTGCACGTATGTCGCCACATTAGCCCATAGTACGGTATACGCGCACGGCTATACACGAGGCTTAGCGCAGCTGTGTCCACTACCCGAGAGCACGATAACAGGCCCAGGCCTCGGCTCACAGAGCTCCGCCCGGGGTTCTCAGGACACCACCACTGCCACTAAACTCACCGCTGTAACCCACACTCCAGGAACTATAACACTACCCCCTCATAAAGCCCTCTGAACGTCCTCCCCGCCTATAAAGCCCCTCTACTCACGCGGAAGAAGCCCGCGTCCATCTTGCCTCGTTCTCGCCTCCTCACGCAGCTCAGCTCTCAGTTTCCCAGAAAGCGATGCGAGAAAAGGAGGCGTGGCCTGGAGGTCACGTGCTCAGTCGGAAACAGAAGCGAGGTGCAGTGGGCGAGTCTGCGTGTTGTAGTCTGGTGGCAGTGTGTGAGAAAGTTACTGCACATGAAGATATAACACACCTTGTAGATCCGAGATGCGCTGAACTCAGCGAACAATTGTTACAGTTTACGCATTCTCTTCATTTACTCCAAACTCAAACTTTCATGACCAATGCTAAGTTCACAATAACGTTCTGGGTTCCGTACAATGGGAACCAAACAAGGGAGACCATGTTTGCTTATCCACGTCAGTACCGGGCCAATTTCTGGTTCAGGACCAGACACACTTTCATGTTTTTTGTATGTGCGGTTTTGAGGGCTATAACATTTTTATCATTCAGATTATTCAACTAATTTCTGCATCTTTTTTCAGTGACATATAGGGCTTTACTTTTATGTTGTTTTTATTTGTTCATGTTTTAATTTTTTATTTTATACCCAGGAAAATATACACAAAAGAGGAGCAAGAATGTGTCTGGTTTTCACTTTTAATTATTTTTTTGTATAATTTATAAATTTAATAACACAAAGAGCTAGTAAAAAAAATTTTTAAACAGATTTTCCTCTCCATTACGGTAATTTTTATTTGTTATGGTGTCGTCATGGGTGGGCCTGGAACCTGTTATAAGGGTGTTTTATTGGCATATTTTCATGGATTTTTTACATTCTTTTATTTGCATTTAGGTACAGTTGCAGAGGACCCTGCAGCTCTTATAGATTGATCCCAGCAGAACACGTGACCACTTAAGGTCAGAAAGGAGCTGCATCATGGTGGCGCCCAAAGCTGTGTATACAGAAGGTTTAAGTAAAAAACCTTCCCTGTCTCCTCTAGGGGAGCTCCACCTGTAGTTACAGCCGGTACGTCCTTGCAGAAGCAGGCAACCGTTTCTGGACGTATATAGTCTATGGGCGGTCCGGAAATGATTAAAAAGCGGTTACCTGTGGACCCCATAGACTAAAGGGATCCACCGGTTTTATACTGAAACCTGAGGAGAGAAAAGTGCTCCTTGCTGGACTTTTATCTCCAACAATTTTAAAGGGAGTCTATCATAGTTTTTTTTTAGATTTTAAAATAATCCCACCACTATATAGCCTTTAGAAAGTTTATTCTAGGCATACCTGTGGTGAGGAAATCGATTCCGCCATTTTGACAAAAAAAATCGTTTTATCGTATATGTAATTCAATCTTCTCAGTGCACGGGGGAGGGGCAGAGAAGTTTGAATTACATATACCAAAAACTTTTTTTTTTTGTTGAAATGGTGGAATCTATTTCTTCACCACAGGGTAGCCTTTCAAAAGGCTATATAATGGTGGTGTGTGCGCAATTCGCTCTAAGTATCACCGTATTGAAGTCCAAATTGTTAAAGACATGTTAGCATATGCTAAGAATACACAATACACTCAGCTTTAATGGTGACAATGAAGCAGTATATAACAGTGCATACACAGGAACAGGTTTGGCTAGGATAATTAGCATAACATGATTGCATGTCTATTGGATAAGAAACTGGAGAGAGGTCACACCCCCTTAGGGCCTGGGGGAGGGTGAATTCTCTGAACAAAAGGTGAGTTGTAAATTGGCTGCAGGTAGCACGCATGGTCTCAAAATCCAAAATGGAGCCTGTGAGCACGTGATGGTTGTGAGACATGTCTGAAATCTAAAATGGAGGTTACACAAGCTGACATCCTCAACAGTGAGATTAAAAAAAAAAAAAAAAAAAAACAAACATTGATAGACTCCTTTTAATCAGCTAATCCTACAAATTTCTCTACACTAGCCATAAATCACCTGATACCCTTCAAATAAGTGAATAGCCTATCTGGTATCTACAGTATGTTTAATGATAAATAAACATTACCTCAGCAAAAGAGACCCATGATGTCACAGGCAGTGACATGTTAGGCCCTTCGCTGAGGCTCCTGATTAGCCTCAGTGCTCACGTGTGGCTGGGACTTCCGCCACACGTCAGCACGAGACCCAGAAGCCCAGACCACAAAGGGAGGTACCGGAGCACCGTGGAAAGAGGAGTATGAATTTTTATTTTTTTTTTCCACTGCCCCTTGCCTATTTAATACTTAAACATTTTTGC